>NW_026622897.1:8155000-8455000 GCF_023065955.2 Ursus arctos | reverse complement strand
ACCTGATTTGTGACCTAGTATGTGATCTATTTTGGAGAATGTCTTGTGTGCACTTGAAAAGAATGTGTATTCTGCTGCTGTAGGATGAAATGTTCTGAATGTATGTTAAGTCCATCTGGTCCAAGGTGTCATTCAAAGCCATTGTTTCCTTGTTAATATTCTGTTTGGATGATCTGTCCATAGCTGTAAGTGGGGTGTCAAAATTCCCTGCTATTATTGTATTATTATCAATGAGTTTCTTTATGTTTGTTATAACGTTTTACATATTTGGGTGCTCCGAAGCTGGGGGCATAAATATTTCCAATTGTGAGATCTTCTTGTTGGATGGTCCCTTTTATTATGATATAGTCCCCTTCTTCGTCTCTTGTTATAATTTTTGATATGAGATCTTGTTCGTCTGGTATAAGCATTGTTACTCTGGCTTTCTTTTGATGTCCATTTGCATGATAAATGTTTCTCCATCCCTCACTTTCACTTTTTTTTAATTTTAATTTTTTAACCTTAAGTAATCTCCACACCCAACATGGAGCTCAAATCCCACAACCCTGAAAATGAGTCACATGCTCCACCGACTGAGCCAGCCAGGTGCCCCACTACCCCCTCACTTTCAATTTGCAGGTGTCCTCAGGTCTAAAGTCGGTCTTTTGTAGCCAGCATATAGATGGGTCTTGTTTTTTTATCCATTCTGACAACCTGTGTTTTGCTTGGAGCATTTATTTACCTAAGTAGTTATTGATACATATGTATTTAGTGCCATTTTATTACTTGTTTTGTCGTTTCTGGAGATTTTTCTCTGTTCCCTTGTTGTTTTTGTCACTTTTGGTCTTTCCTTCCTACACAAAGAATCCCCTTCAATATTTCTTGCAGATTGGTTTAGTGGTCACAAACTCCTTTAGTTTTTGTTTGTCTGGGAAATATGTGTGTGTGTGTGTGTGTGTGTGTGTGTGTGTGTGTGTTTTAAGTAGGCTCCACCCACTCGAGGCTTGAAGTCACAACCCTGAGATCAAGACCTGAGCTGAGATCAAGATAAGACACTTAAACGACTGAGCCACCCAGGTGCCTCGATCATCCAGGAAACTTTTTTCATTAAATTGTCTGGGAAACTCTTTTTTTTCTTTCTTTTTTCTTTTTCTTTTTTCTTTTTTTTTTTTTTTAAGATTTATTTATTTTAGAGAGAGAGGGAGAGAGAAGGAGGGGAGGGGCAGAAGGAGCGAGTCTTAAGCAGACTCCTCGCTGAATGCAGAGCCCGAAGCAGGGCTCAACGTCAGGACCCTGAGATCATAACCAGAGCTGAAACCAGGAGTCAAACGCTTAACCTACTACGACACCCTAGTGCCCCTGTCTGGGAAACTCTTCATCTCTTCTTCTATTCTGAATGACAGCCTTGCTGGATAAAATGTTCTTGGCTGCAGATTTTTCCCATTCAGCATGTTGAATATATCATGCCACTCTCTTCTGGCCTCCCAAATTTCTGTGGAGAGATCTGCAGCTAACCTTATGGGTCTTCCCTCGTAAGTTGGGGACTTCCTCTGTCTTGCTGCTTTTAGGATTTTTTTTGATCACTATATTTTGCAAATTTGACTACAATATGTCTTGGTGTTGGTCTGCTTTTACTGATTTTGATGGGAGTTCTCTGTGCCTCCAGGATTTGGATGTCTGTCTTGTCCTCCTGACTACAAAAGTTTTCAGCTATTATTTCCTCAAATAAACCTTCTGCCCCTTTTTCTCTCTTCTTCTTCAGTGACTCCTATGATATGAATGTTATTACTTTTGATTGAGTCATTAGTTCCCTAAGTCCACTCTTGTGATCCATCATTCTTCTTTTGTTCAGTTTCATTATTTTCCATAATTCTAGCTTCTATATCATTTATTTGTTCCTCTGCTTCTTCTATCCTAGTGGTCATTACATCCAGCTGGTTTTGAATCTCAGTTATTGAATTTTTCATTTCTGCCTGATTGTTTTCTTAACTCTTTTACTTCTGCAGGGTCTCCCTGATGTTTTCCATGCTTTTCTCAAGCCCAGCGTGTATCCTTATGATTGTTGCTTTAAATTCTCCACCAGGCATATCACTTTTATCTGTTTTGATTAGATCTCTGGCCGTGACCTTTTCTTGTTCTTTCTTTTGGGATGAAGTCCACCATCTTGGCATTTTGTCTAGGTCTCTGTCTTGCGTGTTAAAAAAAGCCTGTTATATTTCCTGCTCCAGAGAGTAATGGCTTTATGAAGAAGAGGTCATATAGTACCTAGGGCATGGCACTTCAGGGAGGGTCTCTAGTGTGCTGTGTGTACTCTGCTGCTGTGTTTTGGCTGCTCTATCAGTCAATCCTTGCCTGCAGTGGGCAGTGTTTGGACCTTGGTCAGAGTATGGCGAGTTTCAACTAGGTGTGCTCTGATCCATTTGTTAAATGAGACCCGATGCTACTTCCACTAGAACTGAAACTTTGAAGAACTCTATGGTCAGTAGATATGGTACAAGCAAGGATCTGTGCTGGTCTTCTGGGGAAGGGACCTGCTGCACTGGTTCTTAGGTGAACTTGCCTGAGAAAAGCAGTGCCAACAGAGCACAGTGGGATGGGACTTGGTGTAAGCAGCCTAGGCAGCAAGTGTTGGCACTGTGCTATTTACTGAAGTTGGTTTATGCTGAGGGGTGGGGGAGGGAAATGGCACCCGCCAGTTCTTTTTCTCCCCAGTGAGGCAACACAATCTCTCAAAGATGCACTCCAAAAAGAGCTAACAAGTCTCTCCCCATGTGCCCTAGGTGATCCTCAGATTGCACCATCCGCCCTGGGGTTGCTTGCCTGCCTGCTCTCCAAGAATAGGGCAGTGCCCTCAGGTCTCTATCCCAGCCAAGCCTATGGACCTCTAAAACACCAGTCTTTGAGCCCCACTGGTTGCAAAAACTCACGAAAATCAGCCCCTCTCATTTTCCCAGCCAATGGCTTTGGGGAAGTATTCTCCTTGTATGTATCCCTATGCTCTCCATTCTCTTGCCTCTCTTTGCAACGAGGGCTGCCCTCCCCTCTGCAGTACCCATTATCCGTTTCTCCCCCAAACCACTTTTCCCCACTTCCTACCTTCCTTGCTGTTGCCTCTTCTCTCCCTCTAATTGTACATTTGTTCTATCAGTCCTCACATTGATTTCTTGGATATTCGGAATGATCTGATAGTTATCTAGCTGTGTTCAAGGGACGAGGCTAGGGTCCTCCTCCCGCCATCTTAGCTCCTGCCCTCCACAGCAAAGCTTTTTGAATGAGTTGTCCACAATGCTGTTTCCACTTCTCCAACCACTTTCTACTTTTCAGTCTATCCAGACAGGCTTCCACCACACCTCTGGTTTGAAATAAGTTGTCAAGTCCCCATGTACCATCCTTGACTAAGTTCTGTTGATTCTGTCAAAAATGTATCTCGAAACTGTCCATTTCTTTCCATTTCACTCTGACAATGCTTGTCTAAGTCACCGCTGTTGGTTCTAGCAACAGTATCTTAACAGGGACTTTGCCTTTCATTTAACCCATTTGCACAAAACAGCTAAAATGATCTTTTAAAAATATAAATAATTTTACGTCACTTCCTTTTAATCCTTTAGTAGCTTCCTGCTATGCTTTAAATAAAATTCCAAATTCTACCATGACCTGTCAAGTCCTTGTTCTCACCCCTATGTTTCTTTCCAACCTCACCTCCTACCACTAGACCCTCTGCTTGCTATGCTCCATAAACACTGGCCTCCTTTGTGTTCCTCAAACATGCCAAGCTCTCTCCCACTTCAGATTGTGTACTACTGGTCTCTCTGTTCCCAGTTCTTCACACGGTTGGTTCACGGCTGACTCCTTCTCATCTTTCAGGTCGGATTAAATGTCAACTCATCAGAAAGATCTTCCCCAACCACCATATCTAACAGCAGTCAGGCTGCACATATATTCACCCTGTCACTCAATAGCTATCACTTGGTTTATTCTCTCTTAACATTTTGATCATCCTAGGTAATCACAAGTTATTTTCATTATTATAGCTAATACCTGTATATGCTTCCTATGTGCAGGCACTGTTTGTTAACTTAGTTCACCCTCACAACCTATAAGGCATTATTTTTATATACAAATGAAGAAACTGAGACACAAAAGGTCACACAGGTGGTGTACAGCAGAGCCAGGGTTCACACCTGAGCATTCCAGCTCTGGAGTCCATACTCTTAACTACTATGCTGTACTCCCTTTATGTGTAACTCTTCATTTTTGTTAACATAAGCATTTGAAACTGAAATCTTGTCTGTTTTATGAACAAGTGATGCACAGACAAGACTCAATGAATATTGGTTTAAATAGTAGTCAATGAATCACCTAACTCTAACTGCCTGATAAGAATATGGGGGCTTTCCCACTTATTTTTTTGGTACAGCAGCCAGTGCTGCTAAGTATCTCATAAATGATCCTTCTTGGGGCGCCTGGGTGGCTCAGTCGTTGAGCATCTGCCTTCGGCTCAGGGTGTGATCCCAGTATTCTAGGATCGAGCCCCACATCAGGCTCCTCCGCTATGAGCCTGCTTCTTCCTCTCCCACTCCCTCTGCCTGTGTTCCCTCTCTCGCTGGCTGTCTCTCTCTCAAATAAATAAAATCTTATTAAATAAATAAAATCAACTTTATTAAAAAAAAATGATCCTTCTTCACTTGTCTAAATTCTTTGGATATAATTATTAACCCAGTCCCTCCTCTCCTTAAAATTTATTCCAGCTTACATTGCTGTCCCTAATTCTAGTCACATACACATAAAAAATGGCAATATACCAATGAAATAACATAAAAATGGAAAAGAGCATCTTCAAATATTGTTTAAGAATCCTCTGAAGGCCAAAAAATTTATAATATTCTATTCTTATTCTTTGGGGACTGCCTTGCCTTCTAACCACAAAACGGATAGCAGACAGATGATAACCAGCACTGAGTGCCCACAGCTGGACAACTAGGGAAATAAAGAGTATCTAGATTCAAATTGGAATTTCAGTACTTAACAGAAAGGGAGATCCCTTAAGAGTATTTTCTTATCCAAAAAATGGTGAATGATACTTCTTACTTCAAGAAATGTCATGCTAAATGTGGCAATTCAAACACTAGTAGCCATCAAACCAGGCTTCAGGTTTAGTAATTTCCCCTTCTCCAAATAAGCATCTTAATTACCTTACATTTTAGCTCAAAAATATTTATTTAAATGCCAAACAGTAATACTAATATGAACAGAACTGACATTTATTGAGTACCTATTATACTTTAGATACTGTCCTAAACCCTTTACATGTTTTAATGTACACTATTATTTCAGTTTTACAGATGGAAAAGCAGATGGTTTAAGTAATTCATCTAGTAATTCACCTAAAGCCATATCACACAGAAGAGATAAAGCCAGGAGTAAACCCCAGATGGTCTGATTCAAGACACCATGCTCTTATCAGTAAGCTATCTTTTCCTTTGCCCTCAAGGAACTTCAGTTGTATATGAATTTTATTATTCAAAGTCATTTCAAGTCACCCCAGGTTTATGTTTTATGCTGTGTACTGCTAGATTCAGTCAGTCTTGCACCAACAGAGATTTCTTATTACATAGTCAGGTCCTACAACTCAATTCTGCCAAACAAGCACATTATACTTTCACTAAAAATTAAGCAGTTCCTATAAACTGAGAAAGAAAAAGGCTATCTACATTATATAGGTAGATCCTAGATGGACTAAATGCAATAAGTTTCCCTATCTGTGGTGGCAACAAAGGAGATTACTTCCCTCCCCCATCCTTTTCTGCACTATTCCAAATAAACTGACTGTACAGCGTTGTCCTTGCAGGTTTTAGGAAGGAATCTCAAGTAAATTTTATCTTTACAACCCCATTCCATAGAGACAAACTTACCTTTTACGTGTGTAAGATCAATCCCTTTCTCTGCTGCCAATTTCTTTGCAAGTGGGCTGACAAACAACCTTCCCTTGGGTCCGGCAGGAGTAGCTGGGCGGGTGGCTGAAGGTGTAGGTGCTACAGGTTGGGGAGTTGGAGCAACAGGGGCCACCTTTTGAAAAAAGTTACAGATTGTTAATTCACCACTATAAAGACTGGCCTGAAAGATGAAGAGCTTACATTTATTAAGAAATCAAAATAACTTTTATCTATTTCCCAAAGATCACAATGCATATTTTTCCTCCTTAAACAACATAATATAGCAATATGAAGAGTAATAATATAACCTTATGTCAAAGACAGAACCATGTTAAGTTATCTTACTCCCTGATAACATGGAGAGACATGAATTTAATACTGCTAACCAGTATGCAATATACTTATAGACTTTCTTTACTTTCATATCTTGCTGTTTCGTTATTCTCATTCTCTTTCATGACCAACGTTTTTTTGTTTTTACTTAATCTCATTTCAAAATAATAAATTATGCTGGAAGGTTCCATGCTGAAAGCACCTTAAGAAGTAACTACTACTTATCAGCTCCCACAAACGTAGGGAAGTCAGAAATCAAGTTTTCTCTGACAGAAATGTGTACTTAGTCTAAACTTACAGAACACCAACAGAAGGCTCGTCACAGCATTACCTAGCCTGGCGTGCATACAAGGACATGTTAGATATGTAGTGTATACTATATAGCACACAACGACAAAACTAGATTCTATGCAAAACAAGCCATGTTATGTCAAGGTTCTAATGTATTATAAAAATAAGCTTGACCCACTATCATAAGTGAATACCAAGAGTACTGACAGTAACAAAGATTTACTGACCCTCCAACAGTACGAGTTTGAACTACACAGGCCCACTTACACATGGATTTTCTACAGTACAGTACTGTAAATGTATTTTCTCTCCCTTACAATTTTCTTTTTTTTTTTAAAGATTGTATTTATTTATTTGACAGAGAGAGACAGCCAACGAGAGAGGGAACACAAGCAGGGGGAGTGGGAGAGGAAGAAGCAGGCTCCCAGCAGAAGAGCCTGATGTGGGGCTCGATCCCAGAACGCCAGGATCACGCCCTGAGCCAAAGGCAGACGCTTAACGACTGAGCCACCCAGGCGCCCCTCCCTTACAATTTTCTTAATAACATTTTCTCTATTATGCTTTAAGAATATGGCATATGGGGGCGCCTGGGTGGCACAGCGGTTAAGCGTCTGCCTTCGGCTCAGGGCGTGATCCCAGCGTTCTGGGATCGAGCCCCACATCAGGCTCTTTCGCTATGAGCCTGCTTCTTCCTCTCCCACTCCCCCTGCTTTGTGTTCCCTCTCTCGCTGGCTGTCTCTCTCTCTGTCGAATGAATAAATAAAAAAAATTAAAAAAAAAAAAAAAGAATATGGCATATGATATGTATCATATACAAATACTATACAAAATACGTGTTAATTGACTATCTACTGTCTACGTGGTCAGTAAGGCTTCCAGCCAACAGCAGGCTTATTAGTAGTTAAATCTGGGTGGAATTCAAAGTTATACACAGATTTTCAAGTGTGCAGAGTTGGTGCCCCAGGCCCCACGTTGTTCACGAACAACTGTATACAGTAACTTCCATATGCATATCTATACCTAAAGCAGAAAAAGAACATGTCACCTCAGCTTTATTCTCAGCAGAACTCAAGACAGCAGGAGAAAAAAAAAAGCTACAAGGATCCAACCACTGACTATTAGGGGAATGCTGCCTGCCGCATACCTTGCAGATCTCCACAAAAGCTCACTATCTCTCTTTTTTTTTAAGGTTTTTAAAATATTTTAAGTAATCTCTACACTCAATGTGGGGCTCAAACTCACAATCCCGAGATCAGGAGTTGCAGGTTTCACCAACTGAGCCAGCCAGGAGCTCCTAACCATCTCTTTCCTTATTCATAGATTCTGAGAGCTGGAAGGAACCTAGAATATCATCCATTCTAATCCCTTAGCTTAGAGATGAATAAGTAAGTATTCCCTCAATTCTAAAAGCATACTTACCGGGGGTGGGGTAGATGGTGGTGCTTGTGGTTTTAAATCAGTTACTTCGGTTGGCCTATAGTCAGCAAATGCTGGTATATCTTCCTCTTTTTCTACAATGATACAAAGTGGAGTTCCTAGAGGGACATCTCTTGTGCCTTCAGGGATCAGGATTTTTGCCAGGTAACCCTCTTCCTGTACTTCAAAACCTTAAATAGAAAGACCATTATGGAATTTAAAGGACTCCACTATTCCACCAAACTTAAAGCATGGTTTTAAGTAAAAAACTCTTCTCCCTCTAACAAGCTATATAACCTTTTGTGAGTTAATGTCTCTGTGTCTTGGCTTCTTTAGCTACAAAATGGGGATTACAATAATACCTACCTCACAGGGATGTTATAAAAATTATTTTTTCTGAAGTACTTAGAAACAATACCTGGTACAAAGTAAATACTAAATAAACAGCTGTTAAATGAAACTATGAGAAATTTAGACAGTAGTTAGTTCTGAACATTTTCTTAAAAGCATCTCTAAAAGGAAGCCACTATGCAGACCCACAAGACTCCAAGATGACATCAACTATACCAATATGGCATCAGTTGTACTTCTAAAGATCCAGAACCACATGGATGTTAAATTAAAGGAGCTACTAGAATTGACAGTGATGTGGGATTATGCCCTTAAAGGTATCGTTGGAGTTTTTCAAAGAGGTTATTTGGTATTCAACTAAATGTTTCAGTGTGAAGAAATACGGCATTACTAGGGTTTCTATGGTGTTGACAACTTATGTTTTATTCAGCCATTGCTCTTCTGAGAAAGAACTCAAACATGACGTGTTACAAAAGTAAAACTAAAAAAAGACCATGCAGAGAACAATTTTTGCCTTGCAGATCTCTTGGCTTTCTGCTGTGTTGTGCCCCTCCCTGACAAATACATCTTTGATGAATCCCTACCTTTTCCAGCTAAGAATTAATACCCAATAAAAGCTATGTAAAAAAAAAGACTCCAAGGCCACAAGAGAGTTTAAAGAATTTGACGAAGGTAATGCTTCTCCAGTGACTATTAGAGTCTCTAGAATACCATCTCTATAGCAATTCTGGTATTCAAGTTAAAAGGCAAAGCAGATCTATTGTTACCAAGTCGTTTTATTTGTTTCTAACAAACAGAATCCTCTCTTCTAATAAAATCTTTCAGTTGAAACACAATATACAAAAAGATAAAAAGGAGCTGCCCTGGTGGAAGTTGGGGAAAGGGGCAGGGCAAAGCAGAGTCCTGTTCATTAAGTCTCCTTTGCCCCCAGGTGCCATCAAGGAATCACGGGGTGTGAAGAACACAATCTAAAACCACCATTGCAGAGGATGCCCAGAATCGCCCACTACATCTCTGGGGACTGGACAGGAAAGAAACAGATCTACTAATATCTATAAATATTATCACAAATAGGTGGGCTTTGTTTTGAGCATAACAATAAATCAAAAAGGGAATATATGGAAAAGCAATATGATGTGTGAACAGGTATATATATATTCTATTAGTCGTTCTCAAACTATGAAAGCAATCCAAACCATGGTTTGTTTTCCCTCGAAGTTATCTTAAATTCTTTGTCATTTTCCTGCCTTGAAAGTAATTTTCTCCTCTTTCCTTTTTCCCCCTTGCCCAATTTAAAGAATAGCCGTGCTGATATAGCTTCTCAGTAACATAATAAGACTAAGAAGCAAACTCTAGATAAAAATAATCTCTAAACTGACATATCCTTGATTCATGAAGAGTGCAGCATGGAACTGACAAATTCCACTATGCACGCTTCTGTCATTACATAGCCTGTTCCAGGAAATGAATCCCAAAAATTAAAATTTTTCATGTTATCACTCACTCATTATAGGATAGGACGGCAATCCTCTTCCCTCACTGGAAAACTCAGTGCCTCAACCATTAAGAGCTGAAGAAATCTCACCTATAGTGGCCTTGTCAGTCTCTATCTCTGCCAATAAATCTCCTTCACTTAGCTTCTCACCCACTTTTTTTTCCCATCTCTGAACTGTGCCCATGGTCATGGTGGGAGAGAGGGCAGGAAGAACCACCTGTAGAAACAAACACATATTATTGCTTAATACTAGGAAGCCTGGGACACAACGGCACTTAGGCAAGCTTCATTTTATGGAATGATAGTGACTGACGATCCAAATTCCCACCTGTCTGATGCCCGCATAACAGCAAAAGACCAATGCCTCGATAGTGCCCTCCCAGCTGAACCACCCTTCAAATCCCAAGATCTACAGTATCAGTGATACTTTGACCTTCCCTCCTCTACCAAAGTTAAAAGCAAGGGGTAGACTAGAAAAGATTTCTTTCTAGACAGTCAACATTAATTCCTCAATTACATATGTAAGCACAGAGTATCTTTTCATCTTTTTTATCACTTAGATTAAGTTAGAATTTTTCATTCTCACAGAATGATCTTGGTCGGACTATTCCATTAAAATTTTGCTGTGCTCTGTGTTAGCAGCTACCTTTTCACTCAGAGGAAACTGCATTTCTCCTAAACTTCCCAGATACCTTTCCAAGATAAAAAAAAGAATATTATGTAAACTTATACACCAACAAACAAGAAATGGATAAATTACTAAAACATATAACCTTCTAAAACTAAATCAGGAAGAAACTGAAAATTTAAACAGACTGATCACTAGCAATGAAACTGAATCAGTAATCAAAAAACTCCCAACAAACAGAAGTCCAGCACCAGATGGCTTCCCAGGTAAATTTCACCAAATATCTAAAGACTAGTCAATACATATTCTGCTCAACTATTGCAAAAAATAAGAGGAAGAAAAGTTCCAAATTCATTCTACAAAGCCAGCTGTGATACCTAAACCACCAAAAACAAGCAAACTAACTAACTAACTACAGGCCAATATCTCTGATAAACACAGATGCAAAAATCCTTAACAAAATATTAACAAACTGAATCCAACAATACATTTAAAAAATTCACCACAATCAAGGGGACTTATTCCAGGGATGCAAGAGTGGTTCAATATTCATAAATCAATGTGATATATCACATTAATAAGAGAAAAGATAAAAAACATACTATCATCTCAATAGATGCAAAAAAAGCATCTGACAAAGTACAACATCCATTCATGATAAAAACTCTCAACAGAGTGGGCATAGAGGGAACATACTCAACAAAATAAAGGCCTTATATGACAACCCTACAGCTAACATCATGCTCAATAGTGAAAAACTGAGATTTCCTTCTAAGATCAGGAACAAGGTAAGGATGTCCATTCTCACCACTTTCATTCAACGAAAGTACTGGCAGTCCTAGTCACAACCAATCTGACAAGAAAAAGAAAGGAAAGGCACCCAAATTGGTAAGAAAGAAAGAAACTTCAACTATTGCAGGAAAAAATAAATAAAGGAAATAGTCACCTCCACCCCAACAAAATGTAAACATCAGACTGGCTGATCTCAATGAAACATTGCTTTGCTATTCATATGGCTTCTGTGTCCACTGAACTTGGATGCTTACCCAGTTATTATGGGTTTTGTTTGCTATCTTCCTAGTTTTGTTTTGTTTTGTTTTTAAGATTTTATTTATTTATTTGACAGACAGAGAAGCAGCGAAAGAGGGAACACAAGCAGGGGGAGTGGGAGAGGGAGAAGCAGGACTTCCGCTGAGCAGGGAGCCCGATGCGGGCTCGATCCCAGAATGCTGGGATCATGACCTGAGCCGAAGGCAGACACTTAATGACTGAGCTACCCAAGCGCCCCCTTCCTAGTTTTTTATATCTAATTAGCAAGAGGATTATTCTGAGAGGAAAATAATTTTAATTAATGTCTTGGGAAAGAGGGAAAAAGAAAAACTTAGAACTCTAATTAGAAAATATTTTTAAAACGTTTTTCTTTCCTTTAAAGATTTTATTTATTTATTTGACAGAGATAGAGACAGCCAGCGAGAGAGGGAACACAAGCAGGGGGAGTGGGAGAGGAAGAAGCAGGCTTCCAGCGGAGGAACCTGATGTGGGGCTCGATCCCAGAGCACCGGGATCACGCCCTGAGCCGAAGGCAGACGCTTAACGACTGAGCCACCCAGGCGCCCCTAAAATGTTTTTCTTGCTCAGAATTTGTCATCTCCATCTACTTCTTAAAAACCAGTGGAGCTGATAATCTCTATACAAATCTTAAAAGATAATTAAGATACAACTGTTAACACTTGCACACAGAGCCACAGACATAAAATGAGAGAAATGAAGTGTGTCTTATGTAGTGAGATACAGTTTACTGAATAGGATGAAACAAATGTGTGACCTGAACACCACACAAAACTTCACGAGTGGCTATTAATAAAAGACCATGGAGAAGAACATTATGTCCAAAAAAGAAAACGATTCCCATACAGAAATTTCTACAAATAAACTAAGTGAAAGAAAAGCTTTAGTCTTAATCCTTTAGAAAAAGGCCAGCTGCTTTTTTACCCATTTCCAATATCCAAAACACACAAATAAACATAGGATAACTGTAGTATCTGATGAACTCCTGTAGTTTCTTAGAAACGGATTTATTTAACAGAATTAACAGTGATTATATTTATTGCCTTCAACTCTTTTTTTTTTTTAAGATTTTATTTATCTGGCAGAGAACAGAGACAGAGACAGCCAGCGAGAGAGGGAACACAAGCAGGGGGAGTGGGAGAGGAAGAAGCAGGCTCCCAGCAGAGGAGCCTGATGTGGCGCTTGATCCCAGAACGCTGGGATCACGCCCTCAGCCGAAGGCAGACGCTTAATGACTGAGCCACTCAGGCGCCCCTATTGCCTTCAACTCTTCTGTCTCTTCTACACTCACACTTTATTGTCAGTTTCCTCATTTAGTAATATTACACGACTAGTTCACCCACTCTTAGAAAATAAACACCACATGTCAAAGGAAAACATCAATTGGGGACTTGAGTCAATAGACGATACTAGAGGCCTACTAAATACTCTATTTATACAAGGAGTAGATTATAAGTACAAATCATCCTCCAAATCTAATACAATGTTCTTGAATGAGAAATGCCAAGCATTATCCTATCTACTACACTGAGGCTGGGAAAGTTTAAAGGAATGTCCAAGTTCACGCACCTGGAAATAATGACTAGGAATAAAATTGTCAATTTTCATGTTTCAATCCCTATGTACTTTCTTCTTTTTTTAATCTCTCTTTACTTTCAAATGACAAGACCTAGCCATAGTTAATGCCAGTCTCCAGGATGTGATGGCCATATATGAAAAATAATGAATAATAAATTTTCTAGAGCAAAAACCCAGAGGCTGAGCCTCACCTGCATGTGAGTGGGATATGAGCTACCAGGAGCCTGAGCAGAAGGTGTAGGTGGTGAAGCAGGGGCAGCAGGGGTTGGTGCTGCAGCTGCCTGTGGGGTAGGTGCTGCCGAGGAATCCAATGTGTAATTTTTAAAGGCCTCAATATCCTCAGGCCTATGGAAGAGAAAGAATGTGTAAGTACAGGGGGTTATAAAGCAGATTTAGCTCCTACAAAAGTAGTCTCAGAAGCCTTTAATTCCTCCTTTCTCAATTCTGGGTCAAAACACTCCACTGAGCGCCTGAGTTCCACAAATTACCAAAGTACTACTCACTTTTCAACTGTGATACAGATGATCGCTCCAACTGGAACATCTCTGGTACCTTCAGCAACCAGTATCTTTGCCATGTAACACTCCTCCAGGCTCTCAAATCCAACAGTGGCTTTATCAGTTTCAACCTTTTAACACAAAGCAGCAGCTTAGGCTTAATGCTACCAGTACAAAACTTATTAGACTGTGCCTAGAATCACACAGTTCAACAGTCATGTGAAGATAAAGCCTCTATTAATAGACCTGAAAGGAATTAGCTAAAAATCAGCCTGGCTAGCTGCTGACAACTTATCTAACCAACGTTCTCTAATACCAATTTGTAAAAAACTTCTAAGTTTCTTAAGCAAAAGGGATAATTACCTATCCGGAAAGCTAACGCTCCGTTTAGCTAAGCCAGTTCCTTCTAACTCATTTCCATGTTTTAAATAACTTACCTCTGCAATCAGTTCACCCTCATTGATTTTTTCCCCTTCCTTTTTTTCCCAACGGGCTATGGTGCCTGCCTGCATTGTGGGGGAAAGAGAGGGCAATGGAACCTGGAGGAGAAAAAGGAGAAATACTAAATTTAGAAAACGCTATCTCTCAGTCTGGCTTAATGCTTCATTCAATTATATATGATGAGTGTACTGAGTCCCGTCCCACGCTGGGCACTGGGGATAGAAAAGGAGTTCCTGCCACCAGCTCTCCAGTGACAGGGTTCCTGCTCCAGAGTCCCGTGGGACTGGCAGAGCACGTAACTCAGCAGACATTCCACAAATAGCCTCAGGTTTGGAGCTCTTCTTTCAACGGACTAGATCAAGAGACGGAAGCCTGGAACTCTTTTCCTTCAATGGAATAAATATATCAGGAGAGGTAAGTAAGCTCAAGAGCCACAATAAAGCTGGGTACTGGAGAAGAGACGAATGATACATACTGGAAGGGGGATGAAAGATTACTGAAGCCTTAGGAGGATCTCGAGGCCAAGAAGTCGGCCCTGAAGGACAAACGGGGTCCCGCGAAGGGCAGGTCTGGGGCTCACCTTCTGATGCGGGGGCAGGCTATAACAGCGGCGGCTGGACGATCCCAAAAGCTGCAGTAGGAGGCGATGCCTGTGTGTGGCCCATGAGCTGGGGCTCCAGCCACAGAGTGCCCGGACCCTACCATACCCTGTGGTCCCACTACTGCAACGAGCCGGAGCCGCGCCAGTCCGCGAGGTCACGCATGGAGCCCCCGGGTCCTCCCGCAAGGCCGCCCACCGAACCCCAAATCCTGCCCTTGGGGCTGCATTCTGGGCCCGTCGAGCACAGACGCGCCACATAGTGCCAGCAACCCCCACACCCCAAAACCAACGCCGTCTCCGGAGTGACCTCTCCAAGAGCAGTGCGGCGTTGCCGTCAGCCGCGCCGCCCAGCCGCACATTGTCGTAAAGTGGACTCCAAAGAGTCACTGCACCCCTCCCCAGACTAGAAATGGGTGGAACGTCGACTCTTCCTCCCGGGAGTAGGGCAAAGGGTGGCCCACAGGGGATAGGGCAGACTATTTTGGGGCCACAGGGGCAGGGGCGTTCCAGAAGAGCCAATGCAGGCGCAAGTTTGGGAGAAATAAGACGCGGAGAAGGGGGAAGGTAAAGGGAGGGGGTCCTAGGAGAGGAATCTGAGGGTAGAACCGGGCCTAAGCGACGGTAAGGGCACGGCCCCCGGGGAGGGGCCTAAAAAGGCAGCGAGAGCCCGGCTAATGGAGGCGGAATGGCCTGAGAGGTGGGCTGAGGGGGAGTGGCCAAGTTTTGAGAAAAGCGGGGAAGGGAGCCAGAGGCCAAGGGCGGGGATTACGGAGAGCTTCTGAAGACTGGCGCGCGGAGCCTTCCAAGGGGGTGAGAACGTTCTAGTGATGTGCGGTCAGCCTCCGCAGACCCAGCCGTAGCCAGGTTTGGGGCCTCGCTCCGCGCCGCCGGTATTAAGTTACAAAGGTTTAATTTCAGATCTGTAGCATAACCGGAAATCCGAGTGAGCAGGTTTTCCAGCCGGTGTGAAGGGCAGCCAAGCGGAAGATTCATTGCCCCATTAAGGTGTGCTGTAGCTGGACTAAGCATGCATGCTATGTATCAGGGTACAAGTTTACAAAACAGATTTGCGTTTCTGACTTACTATAGAATCCCTTTAAATCGCAAAAACTTTGTTATGCTTGAAATATTTCGTACAAAACTACAGAGTTCAGTATAGTATCCGGTAAATACTGGAGGTTGAAGGCACGTCGTTTGATTTAATAAACGAGAAGTTATCTACAATGTTTGTTAGGTACACTTCTATTGTACGGTTATCATAAGTAAAAATACAAGTAAAAAATACCTCATTTCTGAGCTGAGCGTGACATTAGATTAGGAGGAAGCACGTTCTGTGTTTATATCTCTAAGTCCCCATTGTACAGATGGTCATAGAATACGAAGAACACAAGAAATAGGAAAAACCAACATGTGAAAATATGTTCACCCTTGCTAGTAATTAAACATTTGGAAAATTAAAACAGCCAGGAGGCACTATTTCATACCTACTAAAGTAGTAAACTTTAAAAAGCAAAAACCCAGTATTAATGAGATTGTAGAGAAAAAGATGCACTTGTTGAGTGGACCGAGTGCAATGTTTGTTTTTATAGATGGTGGTATAAGAAGTAACAGACTGGGAAAAATGTTTACATCTTTCCCCAAAATTCTATTCTAGTACCCTTAAAGCATTCAGAACAAGGTAAAAACCGTTTTAGTGTCTTTGTAACAAAAAGAACTGATAAACATAACTCTCCAAGAATGAGGAAAGTTTGAGCAATCACAGATGCCTAACAGTAATACATAGGCAATACAACTGAGAAATAGAAACTTTCCGGATTATATGGAAAGGCACATTTGAAATTATAAGAATAGAGTAATTATATTACAATTATGTAAAACTACTTATAAATAACTATTGGAAGAATACCTGTGATTAGTGAAAGGACTTATACTGTAACTTTATAAATTATTATGAAAATGTTTTAATGATTTGGAATTGATCAGAATATCTTACTACTTCCACTATATTTGAATTTAATAACTGGATCTAAATTAGCCTTTATATGATACTGTCTTCAGTTTGCTGTTCACTTACTTAGGTAGGATTGCGTAAACCTGAGTTTGCATTTTTCAGTGCATAGCCGGTTTGCATTTGAATATACTTTTGACAGGTGTAGTTAAATCACAGGAAGGCACAGGTCAAACAGTGCAGGGTGGTAAGTTTACTCCAGAGGTAGGCTAGGAATTCTTAGGTTTGTCAAATCAGCCCTGAGAGGCAGGTCTGAACTCCCCTACACAGATTGGATAACAGAATTTAAGGAAAAGGAAGGCTCGAGATTCTAAGGTTTGAAGTAGAATGACAACTGATGGGAAATGGGTAGATGCAAAGAGGAATTACCGGGTAATGAAAGATTTGAGTTAAGCTCTTTACATATTTAATTTTAACATAATGACCCAATTAAAATTGCTTATAATTAATAGTTGAAAATATGTAATTGCAAGCCAGGTAAAAGCTCAGGACTAAAAATGTAGATACAGAAAACATTTAAATTGAAGTGATAAATGAAGCTGACCTAAGTTGTAGGAAGGCAGCTTTCAAATTAACTTGGAAATTCTGGTTCTTTTAAATGCACACTTCTGAAAGTATCTGTTTAGTGTTTCTTGCTTTTTCATTAAAAAATGTGGTCATACAGTTTGTACTCAGGTTCTTATTTGTTCACACATTTATATATAATACTCTGAATAAGTCAAGAGGCTTCGAGAGCATCCATAGTGTAACAAACAGGAAAGTGCTAAAGAGGTGATAAATCAATGAATTTTCTTTGACAATAATGTGTTTTGTGCTTACATTTGAAATGCCAATGGTAAAATATCTATAGTACTAAAGTAATCCTTATCTCTGCTCCCCAGGTAATGAGTAAACATGCTACCAGGGAGATCACTTGAGGAAATTGACTTGCACTAAATGTTAATGGCTTTGCTGATTAATTTCGGTCGATAAACACAAGTGAAAATGATTAATGGTATTTAGTTTGCAAACTCCATTTTATTCATGGTTTGTTTCTGCTTTTTTCTTTTTTAATTAGTTCACAAATCTGGTACATACAGGCAGTTAAAACTGGTTATCACTTTGATAATCAGAAGCCTCTGGTATAACACAGTCTTCATGAAAACATAAAACAGGGAGAATGCATGGTGGTAATCTCTATGAAAGCAATGGTTGCAAACATCCATGTTTCTAAGAAAATATAACTTTACATATATTTTTAAGCAAGCTATACCTCTTACATAAATTCAGACAATAGGAGTGTGCAATCATAATGCTTATTTTATGGAAAAAATGAAAATTATTATGACATAAATGTTCTTAAGTAATTAGAGTCCTCTTGGATTGGATGTAGAACATAAAGATTTTTTCCCTAATTTACAACCATCCTGCTCAAAAAGAGCTGAACTGTTAATCAGTAAGTAACGCCATTAACTAAATTTAACCCAAATTCTTTAGGTACAAATTGTAAAGTGTTCCAATTCCAGCTAATTTAGGGAACTGAGTGAGAATAGTTGTCAGTTTTTAAGTGAAGACTTTTAAAGGAATTGAGCTTTCTTCTAGTTTTTGTGAGGATCATTTTTTTAATCTCACAGAGTTTAGAGGTTATTTTATGAACTGTAAACATTCTAGTTCCTTAGTTTTTTTCAAAGAAAGAGAATTTCAGTATTAGGATGGACTATCCCACACAAATGTCACCAGGGGACAATACTCTGAATAAGTCCGGAGGCTTCGAGTGCAGCCGTAGTGGAAAAACAGGAATCTATTCAAACCAGAAGGAACCAATGCACATGCTTCCTCAGAAGGCTCCTGTCTTTAGAAACTGGAATGGGGATTACCAACACATTGTACACAAGAATTACTGGAGTGACATCCTGTAATGGGGGTGTTTAGTTATTACCCAGGGCATATGAGATTAATGAGCTGAAGGGGAAAAAATTATCTCATTCTCTCCCCTAAACTCAACTTCAGCTTTCTGTGGAGGCACTAAGGCCATGCAGCTCCTCTTCCAAAGCACAGAGATAGAAAAGCCAAATAAGGTCGAGGACTTTGAAAATTTTCTCTCATTTAATTTTCTCCGAAAAGCTAAATTCTACATAATGGTAAGAATGTTTGCTCAAAGAAAACTGACAAGTAAAAACTAAAGAGACAGATACTCAAGATAAATTGTACTGGAAATACAATAATGAATTTTGGCCTGATAACCCTCATGCTGTCTTATAGCAAAACACTAAAATTCATGCAACAGAGAAATTGGTGACATGAGGACCTTTTCTCCAGACTTCCTGGTGGGGGCGGGGAAGGGACTCAGAATATCCTGTTTTCTTCTGTTTGCTTTCATAATGAATTATTCTTGCTTTTGAATGGCTTTCCCAAACTTTCCAAGTCATTTCTAATGAGAAATTCTTCAGTAGGAGAAGATCAAGTAAACTTACTGAAAGATAGCAGGTGTCTTTTGAGCTCCTTCTGTCTGCCAGAGGAGCAATCAAATAGATTACGTAAAACTACCTCCACAACCAAAATGGCAGGTAGAATTAGAACCAGGAGTTAGTTGTCATTAGTATACTTGTAATAAAATAAAGCTTGTTCTGAAACCACAAGGGCTAAGAAGAGAAGAGCCTGTATAAAAGCTACTGGGTTCTCTAGAAAATGGATACAGTATACAGAATGTGAGAACATACAGAACTCACACTCGAGTTATAAAAATAGACATGGTTCTCAGACAAAAAGCAAATGAGTACAAAAGAATTCTCCAAACATGAACTATTTTAAAAGACACATCTATATAAAACAACAAAATGTCATTTCAGAGCTCCAATGAGTAGTCTGTTGAAATAGCTGGCAAAGGGAGATGAACTAGAGACAGGTCAAGAACCCAGAACTGACTTGTCTGACTCTTCTGGTTGGCAGTGTACATTGGTGGTCACAGGCCGACTGCTTTTGGGAATGAATATTCGTGTGTGTGTGTGTGTGTGTGTGTGTGTGTGTATGTGTGTGCATATATATGTATATACATATATATGGCTGATTAGTTGATGGTGCTTGGTAAATGAGAAAACCCAAGTTTTTAAGTAATCTCTGGAAGTTTAACTCTTTTCTTTTAGCTTCTACACTTGACAATGTTGCACATGAGAAAGGATTCTAGGTTTTTGTTTTTTTTTTTTTACCCAGAATCAACACTGCCATTCACAGCTCATGCTCCACACCCCTGGTTCCTATTGTGCCCTAAAGGATCAACCTAGACTAAATATATAATAGAAAATAACTTGAAATGAAGAGGGGCAGACCAGTAACTCATGCTCAGTACTCATAAATCACAAATACTGAAATTAATGATCTGTCTCCTTTTGACTACAAAGGAGATACCGTGAGCTAAAGGAAGTCATGAGAGAAAGAAAGTCAAGAAAATATGGGTAGCAGCACCTTTCCATACCCGCCTAGATTTTTAAGGAGACTTTAACTCCTTATTCCTTTCAAACACAAAGTTCGTCAGTTGGAAGGGGGAAAACGGCTCTACAGTGAACGAGTCCCCAGAGAAAACTAGCAGTACATGAAATGTGCCCTCTGTGGGCTAAAGGACAAGTTGCAGAACCAGTTAAGACACAAGAGGCAACCCAAGGTCTTACTTCATCATGGTTTTAGCAAAGTATAGCATAATATGGGAAGCCCTTTTTCCATCCAATCAACAATTCAGCACCATCCATGTCCGGTCCAAAAAATCCCTGAAGAGTGGGCTTTCATCTTTGGTACCACCTCATGAGTTACTCTTGGTTTACAATAGCTGCAAAGCAGCAAAAAAGCTGGTACCTTTGCCTTGTCTGTGAGTACAAATGCTGGGACTCTGATTGCTGCAACCATTGAGGCCAATTAAAATACTGTAACACACAGGAGTGACGCATCCAATTCCCAGGATCCAGATAATAGCAGCCATGCCCCTACGGGAGCGGGATCATCCATCCCCATTGGTTAAGGCCTTCGGTTTGTTGTCCTCAGAGCAGAATAAAACACTGTGTTCCCACGGACAAGGAACTCCAGATGAACCCATGGTCTACAGGTGGACAGGGATTTTAAGTACCCCATGTGCCAGGCACAGAAACAGTACTGGCCTGGGGCTGTCGCACTTGGAGAAGTTTCTGGTTTGGCAACACGAACTAGAAACTTCTTTGTGTATTCTGGTTTTAGTCCTCTTTCCTGAGTGAAACAGCCAGGGGGTGCCAAGTTCCATAAGCCCCCAATCCAATATTCAGCATTAATTCTCTCCATGGTCTTCTTCTACCCAAGCTACAATTTTCCCTTCCCACCCAGGGATGGCATCATCATCGTGGAAAACCTAGAGGAAGGAAAAAAGAGCTACAATGAAAAAATAAATAAGACAGGGAGTCTCATTGGATGGCTAGCTGCTGCTGCTAAAAGTAAGGCCTCAACACCGTGGATAAGAACATAGAAAAGCCTTAAGTTAGAGTCTGTGTCCCTTTGGTTTCGTCCCTAAAGGTGTAACTAAATATATATATATAATATTTTTAATATATGTAATGTTATATTTTAATAGGTTATATATATTATATATAATACAATATATACTATAATATATCCTATTGTGTTATGTTATTATATATTATTAAAATTACATAACATATATTCTTAGTTCCACATCTATGAAATGTTTGTAAAAGCATCCCTAACCCTGCTTTGCTTATAGAGATTGACTAGAATTAATACATTACTAACCATACAGCACTTTGGGGTCCTTAGGAGAAAGCGGTAGCATGAACATTACAAAAATGAGAAACAGTAAAATTTTGGTCCCAGTATGGTAAAGAAAGGATTGGAGAGAAGACCAAAAGAACAGGCAGTTCTTTTTATTCATTCATTCAATTAATTTTCTAAGCCATTAATAGAACAGGGCTATTAAAGCATTTCAGTTGGAAATATTTATGAAATAAAACATTGGCTTTAATCGCAATGTGATTATGTCAGAACCCAGAACTCTCTTCCTTATATCTGGCAGATGGATTATAAAGAGAAGCATAGGCTAAGAAAACAGTCAAGGAGTTGAGAATAAGCATGGGTGAGAAACTACCATCACGGCATACAGTTCCATATATTCATGCCTGTTTGTTTATTTTGCTCAACATAGGAAGCAGAAACATTTCTTTTCTTTTCTTTTTTTAAAGATTTTATTTATTTATTTGACAGAAAGAGACAGCGAGAGAGGGAACACAAGCCAGGGGAGTGGGAGAGGGAGAAACAGCTTCCCGCTGAGCAGGGAGCCTGATGTGGGACTTGATCCCAGGACCCTGGGATCATGACCTGAGCTGAAGGCAGACGCTTAACGGCTGAGCCACCCAGGCAGCCCCAGAAACGTTTCTAAGATTTGGCTACAGATAGAGAAGGGACCCCTAACTCAAGCTTTCGTTCAAGCTTAGGTCCCTTTATTTTCACTAACGAAACTTTCTCCTTTTTAAAATAAAGAATGCTGTCCCAGTTTGGTCAAGGTGATTAAGTCCTTGAACTGAAGAAGCTGTCAACTCCTTGTGCAATTCCCTGACCACCTCGGTCTAAAGTAATCCGACTGGCCTGAGGCTCTGGGAAACTCCTCTGACCTGGTTAGGGAACTTGGGTACTTCGGGTACCAGTCCGTGGGGAGGAGGCTGGCTCTGGGGTTCAGGAATCACCAGTAATACCACCCAGACTCCCGGGGATTCCGTACCTCCTCTTTGACAGTGCCAAACTCAGGATCCAGCGCTTTGAAGTGGTACCGGTGATTTCCCTCCCGGTCAATAGCTGCTTTAAAATCCCTTAGTGTCACCTCCCCCAACCTGCAACAAAAGGCAAGAGCACTGAAACAGACTGTTTATCAAGACGTTGGAAAGATGAGATGTCAGCTTTAAACCCAGGCCCCTGCCAAAGACTCTCCAGGAAGAAATGGCATGGCCTTGTTAGGTCCCTGCCCCTGACAACTCAGACAATTCTACAACAGCACAGGCTAGGGAGCCACCACGAGGGAAGGAGAGCAGCATTACAGATGGTATGATCTGAGAATGTAAAATAGATTTTTTGTTTCAGCAGCAGCCAGAGTACTTTTCTCTGTTTTACTCTGGAAATAAGACATCATCAGGTCTCTGAAATCTAATTTGTTGAACTATCAATGTCTAAGTTCTCTTGATTTCCTTCTTTGTAACAATATTCCATTTCTCTAGGCTGGTAGAGTTAAATCAGACATCACCGTCTTCATCCTTCCAGCTTCGGAAAGCTCCCCTTTAGCCAAGACCAACTAAGAGGACTCTCCAGGAGAGGGACAACCTATTACCTCTCTCAGTGGTTGGTTCCAGAGTTTACAAAGTCCTTCTTTCAAACAAGGGAATGTAAATGAATGTTTGAAGGTTCTTAACACAAATTCTCAATGGCTTGGATGCAATCATCAAGTAGGACCAAGATCAATGATAATAGCCCTGGAGAGCCAGGCTGCAATCCATGGCTATCAATGCGAGCTGTTTTGAGCCCTTTAAAAAAACCATTTTTCCTACCTTGGAACACAGCTGTGTATCAGCACTGCAAGCACTGTTACTGTGTCTGTACCTCGCAGCAGATCATGACTTGTCCCTTGTAATGCCACTGGTTAGTGATGACCCTAAACCTAGGATCCCGATCTCTATTCCTACTACACCGTACTGTTTCTCAAACACCTTTTAGCTTGTTCAGTGGGCAGTAACTCATGATTCTGTGTCCCGTCATTACTTCGTACTTTTATAAAGTAAAAGAGAAATCACGATCCCAGAATCTCACCTCTTTGGTATATTGACCATGAAGGGTGTAAGTGACCGGTCGGTGAAATAGAGCACTTTCGTGCAGGCGCTGCTGACAGCTGGAGAGCTCTGTGAGTGAGACAACTCTGCAATCAGAGAGAGACTCTGTGGTCAGAACTTCACTTGCTCCCAACCACCCCTCATTTCCAGTTACTCAAAGTGCCCTGGAGAATAAAGCTGCCTGGGGTCACAGCACAGCTTTCACACCATTGCGAAACACCAACCACATCCACAGGGTGTGATCCACATAAGTCACGCTAGGGCCACGAAGCCAGGAGGTGCTTCGGACATGGACGCTCTCATGAGGCCACCATTTCTCATCCATTCCAGGTACTTCTACGAGGGAATAATGAGTGTCCTGACAGGCATTGTTGCTCAGAGTCAAGAGAGGTCAAAGAAGCCAGGCAAGATTTCAACTAAGGAAGAATGGACACAAAGCAGGAGCTGCAGACGCTGCCAACATTTAGACAGTTGTAGAGAATGCTCATGCAATTCATGAAAAGAGAAATGAGCAGGAACAAGAACCACAGAGCAAAGCAACCTTAGAAACTCAGATTCCAAGGGACTTCATGCTTCCACTGTAGAAGGTACAAGACCTACTTTATTCCTTAGCTACACAGGATCTGTATGTGTTGGTCCCCTGGTTTGTTTTTTTAATTTTTAATTTTTTTATTTTTAAAGATTTTATTTATTCATCTGACACAGAGAGAGAGACAGCACACAAGCAGGGGGAGCGGCAGGCAGAGGCAGAGAGAGAAGCAGACTCCCCGCTGAGTAGGGAGCCCAATGCAGGACTAGATCCCAGGGCCCGGGGATCACGACCTGGGCCAAAGGCAGACGCTTAACCAACTGAGCCACCCAGGCATTCCTGTTTGTTTGTTTTTTTTTAAAGATTTATTTATTCCAGAGAGAGAGACAAAGAGAGAGTGGGGGGAGGAGCAGAGGGAGAGGGAGAAAGAGAATTCCAAGTAGACTCCCCACTAAGCATGGAGCCTGACACGGGGCTCAATCCCAGGACCCTGAGATCATGGCTCGAGCTGAAATCCAGACTCAGCTGCTTAACCAACTGAGCCACCCAGGTGCCCCAGTCCCATGGTTTTTAACTGAAATTCCTTGGTCTACATCTTGTCTCTACCCTTTTTACAGGTACTTATTGAAAATTTTAATTAATGAGTACTTATGATTATGCCTTTAATAAGAGAAAAGACTAATGAGAAACTTTTATCACAAGGCCAAAAACCAATAATTATTGTATCTTATAATCTAATCAATATAATTGTTATAATATTAAAATCTTTCCCGCCATCCCACCTTCATATATTTTCTTAACTTTTAGTAGGTATTTCAACGTCCTTGTCATATGAGTCTACTCTTGGGTAGATACTGATTGACTCTTAACAGTATTTTTCTTGCTTTTGGATATGTTATAATTTCTTTTTCTTCTGAATGTCAGACGTCATGTGTATGACAGTAGAGAGTGACTTACAAAATGCTTATGCTTAGAAATGGGCACACTGCTTGTTCTGCCAGGCCATTATCCTAGGGACGGTTAATCTAGACTGGAATTGAGCTGGGATTGGGAGTTTTGTTAAGGTTACCTTGGTGTGCCACCATCTTCAATTCCTCTAGAGCTATGTTAGGGGTGGCTGGTTGCCGGAGGGCTCTTCTTCAGTGTTGCTGCTCCACCTTCAGCTTTAGACTTTACTTGTGTGCCGACGCCTGAGTCACTCTCTCTACATGTGTGCCCTCCCAGAGCAGACTGGCACTGCTTCTTACACAGTGCTTGCACATCTGGCGGCCGCCAATGAGGGGAGCTTCTCTGTGATCATGAGCCAACCTCAGTCTTGAGGGTGGGGCATGCGCAGTGATCCTACTCTTCAGGGTAGGCAAGCTCTAAAGACATGAGCCCGAGACAGTATCCTACCAGTCTCCCAGGTGTAGACAGTTCTTTTTTCCTTTATCCTTCCCCCTTGCTAAAACGGGTCTTCACATCTGCCTGGGACAGCGAGGGAGAGGAAAACAGGTTTGCCGCCCTTCCCTACTGGCTTACAGCTTTTGTTCCTTAAGGAAGAATTCTTCACGCTTTTCCTGCAGTGGCGGCTGCTGCCTATCTCTGGGCCTCCACCACCAAAAAAGGTTTTCTCTGGACTCTGTTCCCACAACCAGTATTTTTCATAAGTACCCAGTGGAGGTCCGTAAAGAGCCTGCAAGGGGTGCAAACTCCTCTTGGCATCTGTGGCCCCAAGCGTTCCTTATCTTCTGTGCTTAGCCTGGAGCAATTCCAACCCTAGCTGAATTCTTCCCTGTCTGTATGGTGGCGCCATCTTCCTCCCAGGCTCTGCCACAGGTGCACAGTGCTTGCATCCAATCTCTCCTTGGAGGCACCTGTTTGGACTCAGGCTAGTTGGTTGCCCTAGATCTCATCTCTCTCACGGGTTCAAGAAAGTTACAACTTTTTTAGATTACCCAACTTTGTCTTATTGTTAGTGTAGGAGCAAGACTCCTTTCAGCCTTCTACATCCTAGACAGAGGTTGGATATTACTTTTTTTTTAACTTACTTTTTTTTAAATGGAGGTAAATTCATATAACACAAAACTCACCGTTTTAACCTTTTAAAGTGTACAATTCAGTGGCATTTAGTATGTTTAGTGTGATGTCACTATACTATCTAGTTCTAGAACATCTCATTATCCCAGAAGGAAACCTCATAGCCATCAAGCAGTCACTCCTTCCTAATCTTGGCATCTGTCTGATGTACTCTATTTTGTGTCTCTATGGATCTGCCTATTCTGGACATTTCATACAAAAGGATTCATCCAATTTATACCTTTTGTGTCTGGCATCATTCACTTAACGTTTTCAAGGCTCATCCACGTTGTAACATATATCAGTACTTTGTTCCTTTTTATGGCTGAATAATATTCCATTGTGTGCACATGTCAGAATTTGTTTAAACATTCATTGGGTGATGAACATGTGGGCTGTTTCCACCTTTTAGCTATTGTGAATAATGCTATGTACATGTATGTACAAGTGTTGTTTGGTTTTAGTACTTGTTTTTAGATCTTTTGAGTATATACCTAGGAAAGGAATTGCTGGGTCATATAGTAATTCTATATTTAAGTTTTTGAGGAACCACCAAACTGTTTTCCACGGTAGCTGTACTATCTGACATCCCCACCAGCAATGTCTGAGAGCTCCCGTTTCTCCACATCCTCAACAACACTTACTTTCCATTCCTAGTGGACATGAAGTGGTATCTCACTGTGGTTTTGATATGCATTCCCTAATGACACTTGGTTGTAAACATCTTTTCACCTGCAGATTGGCCATTTGTTTATCTTTAAAGAAATGCCTATTCAAGTTCTTTGCCTGTTATCGGATTTCTTTGTCTTCTGTTGGATTTCTTTGTCTTCTGTTGTCAATCGTAAGAATTCTTTTTTTTTTTTCTTTTTAAGATTTTTATTTATTTATTTGACAGAGAGAGTGAGAGAGCACAAGCAGAGGGAGCAGCAGGAGAAGGAGAAGCAGGCTTCCTGTAGAGCAGGCAGCCCAATGCAGAGCTCCATCCAAGGCCCCAGGATCATGACCTAAGCCTAAGGCAGATGCTTAACTGACTAAGCCACCCCGGTGCCCCTCTACTGTATTACTTTTAATTTTCAAATAATTACTATTGTTTTCCCTTAAGAGTAAAAGGCAGGAAAAGAAGTGGATTCAGAGAGATTATTCTTTCAGTAGATTTGGCTGTGATGAAACAGCGGAAGACAGGACATAGCCAGAGGGGAATAACTGGAAGGTATTTTGAGACTATTAACATTTGCCTTGCACTTCTCATATGCCATGCACTACACCGTATTATTTGCATACAATATTTTACTTAATGCTCATAATCCCTCAAAATTATCTCCATTTCATGAACAAGGAAACTAAAATTCAGTGATATTAACACCTTGCCCATGATCACACACTCTGCTGAGAGCCAAAACTGCACCCCAGATCTATTTGATTCCATGCTCCATATTTTTCCCACTCCATTTTGTGTCCAGTTTTGGACACAAAGTTTGAACTGCCTTTCTACCTACAGGGAGATATCTAGTTGTCATTCAAAAATATAGCCCTGAAACTCAGAAAAGAACTGGGGTTAGAGATTAAAGTTTAAAAATAATCAGCACATAAGAGTAGTCAAAGCTGTGGGAGTGGAAGGGATTGCCTAAAGAAAAGATGAAAAGGCCTAGGTCTAGACCTCCCACGGATCCCAGGATACATCAACCTTTGAGGGTTCGACACAGAAGAAAAGGAGACTGTGTCGAGTTCACTGGACTGCACATCCGAGAGGGCAAGGACCACATCCATCCTGTTCGTCTCTGTATCTCCCGCGTCTAACACGGGCACTGCATACTGGATGCTCAAGAAATATTTGTTGAATGAATAATTGGTTGGCACTGAAGTTAAAGAGGAAGAACGCGTACAGAAGGAGACTATTCAAGAACAGTAAGTGATTTTGAGAGGTCAATGGAAGATAAGGTTTGAAAAGTAATCACTTCGATTAAGGCCAAGAAGGTCAACAGTGATCAACAAAAAGAACACTAAGTGGATTAGCTGGGTAAAGTCGACTGGTGGCTTCAGTCGTGAATGGGAAGAAAGGATGGAAAAAGATAAGTGTAGACTATTCTTCCAAGGTTTGACATGGGGGAATAAGAGGAAAAAAGTCAGTAGCTAGAAGGCTAGCGAGTTACACAAGCTTTTGTATTTTCAGAAGAGAGAACTTTTACCTCACCTGTGAATACAGAAATTAGATTAACACCTAGTTTACAAGCAGCTATGAATTTATTTGCAGTATTTGGGGTAAGTACTACAAATACACAAAAGTACTTTTCCAGGAAGGGAGCAATTTATTAGACTTTAAGGAAGAATTTCCAAATATTTAGACTTATCTGCACTGGCAGTTTATATTAACCTAAAGAAAGTACTGAAGGGGAGGACAGTAAAATAAAAACCCCTCAAGAAAACAGAAATGAGGAACACCTGGGTGGCTCAGTCAGTTGAGCATCTGCCTTTGGCTCACGTCATGATCCCAGGGTCCTGGGACTGAGCCCCACATCAGGCTTCCTGCTCAGGCTCCCTGCTTCTCCCTTTGCCTACAGCTACCCCTGCTTGTGCACGCGCGCTCTCTCTCTCTCTCTCTGACAAATAAATAAATAAAATATTTTAAAAAAGAAAAGAAAGATAAAACAAATGACTGTTTCAAAACAATGCTAGAAGAAGAAATTGAAACTAATTCTGGTACTAATATAATTTGTTCCCAGTGTAAATCCCTCATTCAAAAAGAAAAGATATCTGGGGGCTTACCTATTATTTAACTACCCTACAAAAAAACATTTTACCTTTCATATTGTGCCAATATCTTAAGTGTTTACTTTGGGTTTTGTTTATTAATGTAGTTTTCAAAACTGTATATGTAACATACAAAATTGGTTACAGTCAGCTTTTTACTACTTGGTTTTTGTAGATTATTATGTACTTTTAGATTAGGCCCAGGTAAACTATAAAAGATAAAAAAATGTGAACATTACTAAAGCAAAAGGTAACATACGCGATAAAAGAGAATTTACCCGGCAGGGTAGGTTTCCAGCGTGATTGAAGGAAGAGGGAAAGGAATCTAAAGAGAGGGAACAGAGCCGGTTGAATTACTTCTTAGGTGTGGCCACTAGATGGCGCAAATCTTTGGCAGGACTCAAACTGAAAGACCTGAGCACCGGGTTTTAAGGAAAATTCCCAAAGAAATTAAACTTCTTGCCTTCAGGAAGAACTGGAAATTTTCTGTGCTATTTTGGACTGTAGGATGGTTTGTGTGTGTTTTTGTTGTTTTATATTTTGCTGTGTTCAGTGTAAATGTTTTGATATTGTATATTTTCCAAAGATTTTTAGCCTGAGTCAGCAGCAACCCGCCCATAGCTAAATGGTACTTGGGGTGATGGTGGTGATGATGACGGTATGTGTCTTCATAATCCTAGAAGTAACTCCCTTCAAGTATTGCTATAGAAACAACGTAAGAGTGAAGTACCACAAGAAAAAGTCTACTCTCAAAATGTTAGTAGCGAGAAAAATACTAAATTTCTGATCTAATATGCTAGGAGTCCTTACTGAGCAACAATGAGTACTTACTTGAATTAGGGGGCCAGGACTCCCGGTATTCACTACCTGCTTGAGTTCTGGGTGACTTGCCCCGAACCTGAGGAGCCACACAAAAATGCTTAGAGTTATGATCTGCAGGAGAATTTATCCAAGAAATTTAAATCATAAAAGTGTACTGAAATATATACTTTTCTACCACATCTTCCACAGTATATAATATCGGACCATGTATCCTAACAGTAATGATGTATGTTTATAAAAGGCTTTCGAGTTTCCAATGCATTTTCCCATATATTTCCATATCCAATGCCAAGCTCGTTCAGGGGAGGAGAGGAGAGGAATAAGCAGTAAAGAGAGACCCCATGGGGTCAAGAACCACAGTTCCTTAAGCCCTTATGCAGTTTCTAGGAGCGAGAGTTACCATGAAGGCCTTTCCTGATGAAGAGCCAACTCCACTTAGAGGAAAACCAAAGAGAAAAGCAAATGCGACCTTTGACAGGGTCTTCCTATCTTTCAGCATGGCCCTAACCTTGATACAGCGAAGCTCTTTGGGTGCTTCCCTACAAGAAACAGCACAGGAAGAGCATTACCCTTCTGTCCTGTTTCTTCTGGGTCTCCATGGCGTGCAGGCGCTCCATCAGGCTGGAGATGCCCTGCTCCAGGCTGTCGATGGTGTGGTGCTGAGGGTCATGGCCACCGAAACTGTCGCGCAGGCTGCGGAGCGCGTCGCGGACGAGCTGCAGGTCGCTGGTCTGCAGGCAGAAAGGACGTGCTGCTGAGCGGGCACAGCGCCGGTCGACTAACCACATCCCAACCGCTGGGCTGAAGACGGTACGGGAGAGAGCTCCCAGGACGGGTCTTTTATTTTCGAGGGAGGAGGTGTGAATGGCAAGAAGTTCTCCTTCACGGAAGTGGGCCTACTGTTTGCCCACTAATTATTCCGGTTGGATAGCAAGCGCTTCACATCTTAACCCACTCAACAGATGCAAGAATTAGGGAACCGGGGTACAAAAGGCCCAGGGCGCTGGCAATGGCTAGGCTACTCTTCCAGTTTTAGCTGGAAGTGGAGGTCTACACGCAAATCCTAAGAACCTACCCCTTTGTGAGTGATTGAAGCAGCTCCTTTTCCTGCCACTGGAAGGAGAAAACCATTGCTCTGAGAGTTGTGACTGTTGTAGTTGGTCACCTGTAGCAGCAAGAAGAAGTGATACTTGTTATAGGGAGAATTCCAAACCAAGGTGTCCTGTCTTATTTTTCTTATTTACACGTACCACGTCCTGACATAGTGTATCATTGTGTATTTGTTCATGTCTCTCTCAATTAGAATGTAAGCCTCATGAGTGCAAAGACTTTTCTTTCTCCTTTTGTTCACTGTTGTAACCCCAGTACTCAACACTTGGTTGACACTGTTGAGTGAAGAAAGAGCAAAATGGAAGCCTCAGCCGGGACACCCCCAACCCCACCTCAGCCTGGCCACGGGAGGGCCTGAGAATGCCACTCCAGCACCTCCTGACTTCGCTTCAGTGAGGAAAAAAATATAAGAACAATGACTAATATTTGTTAGCCTGGCTTTGTCCAAGTGGACTGTCCATCTTCCAAATGAGTCTTTTTTTTTTTTTCAGATGACTCTTCTTTCTTCTTTTTTTTCCCCAATGAGTCTTATTTCTAAGGCTCAGAAGTAAAGCAAATTAAGGTCACACAATGGCAACAAGTATGAAAAGCTGGAACCTGGAACCAGATTTTCTTTGCCTGGAACCTGCACTCTTTTTTTTTTTTCCCCTAACTTTTGTTTATTCAGGTATTCTCTACACCCAGTGTGGGGCTTGAACTCAAGACCCTGAGAACAAGAGTCGCATATTGTTGCGACTGAGCCAGGCAGGAGCCCTTGGGGCCTGCACTCTTAACCCCCTCACCAAATAGCCTCTTTGACCCTGCAGATGTGGGAGGGGGACCCCAAGGTGCAGGTTACCTCGTCTGCCTCTCTTTTCATACAGTGAGCCAAAAGGACGTCTTTCTGTTCCAGCTCCCGCTCTAGGTCCACCTGCAAATAAGAGACTAAATCAGAGAAGGGTGTCTAAGGCTGGAGGGGCAGGAGGCCAGTGTGTGACTGTATTCCCACCTGCTGGTAACTGGCCTCGGAGAGCTTCCGGAGGGCTTCTTCCAGCTTGGCCTGGTACTGCTGGAGGAGGCGCTCCTTCTGCCCCAGCTCTTTCTGCAGTAGAGACAGAAGTTTCGGATGGGTGGCAAAGCCAAGTGCGCTGAACAGTTCACTGCTGGCCAGCAAGTTCCACCTGAGCAAAGGAGAGCCTCAGGGGGAAGAGCCCCTTCCTCCGGCCACACAGGAAGACATTCCACACTGCAGCGATCTGCCACAGTACCAAGGGTTCTTGGAAAAGTAAGGAGGAAGGCAACTACCATTTGTGGGAGGACCACCACATGCCACGCATGCTAGTTAGATATAAAGCTTGAGACAGGAGTTTCCAGACTGCTAGTTCTATACTCCTTCTCGTAGACATGCTATCTATTCTTCAGGGTTACTGAATCAAAGGCACGCAGAATGTTTCCTTGCAGAAAGCAGCAATGAGAACAGGGTACTTAAGAGCTCTTTGTGCGACAGCAACAATACTGTTCGTAAAAGGTCAAATGGAAATCATTTCCAAACCGATGCGCATTCTTACTTTACATTCTCCCAAGAGCCGGTTCCGCTCATCTAGCTTCCTCTGCAGGTCCGCCTGCAAGAAGAAAACAAAGAATTAACGGGCACAGAGATACTGTCTGCCAACCCCAGTAGGAAACCAGCTATGTAGTAACCGGAGTCGATGTTGGCTGCTAGAGTATAGAGCACAGAGAGGGCCCGGCTACGGTGCAAACACAGGCTGCCCTCCGGCTGCCCTCCATTTCTTTAGCAAGATAACCCAACGGTCGCACCACAGTTTGCCTCTGTCTCAGTGTCCCCAAAGTTGAAGGGCTCGAGGCCAGTGTGGTACGGGCTTTCAGCCACAAGCAGAGATGACTCTAATAGGAAGTGAAACTAACTGAAGACACGGAGGGAGGGCATCTCAGAAATAAGCTAAGAGAGAACAGGATGGCAGGTCTAACAGGACTTCATGTACCCTACTTTGCTACTGGGGCTCAATGAGATCCGAGTTCATTCCTTTAGCTCACATTCTGGTTGTGCAGCTCATCTTTGTCCATGTCTGCCCTCAGCAGTTCTTGTTTGAGCTGCAGAACAGATGTGTCCTGTTGAGTCAACCTCTGCTGCAAGGCATCCTGGGGAAAAAAGCACACTCATTACTATGGTCCCAATTAATCAATCAGCAAGTTTTATCACTACAAGTTTTAAACCCCTTACCATGTATCCAGCATTAGTTCTGGCAAACCGGGAGACAAAAAGAGTATGAGGTCTTGCTATAAGGAGATGAGCAGGAATTCTTCTGCCCCCTTCCAGGATGCTAGCAGCTAAAGGAAAGTCCTATCCATTGTCCTACCTAGCGGACTGAAACCTGACTTTTCCTCCACCTAGTACTCGCCCCTACCCTCCACTGCATTCCTGGCAGCATGACGCCAGAGAGGGAGTCAGGGATCTGATCTAGATTCAGATTACAAGTCTACCGCGTACCTTCACAACAGTGACCATGGACAATGCTCTCTCCTTCCTCCCACCATGGCTTTCCCATCTGTATCTTGGGCATATAAATATTGAATCTAGATGAACTCTTTTTCTTTCTCCTTCTCTGCCAAATCCCCATCTCCTAGAGGGTTGGGCCCTATTGCTGCCTCCTACCCCGTTCATACAGAATCCCCGGAATCACTCCCACTCTGCTCCCACTGCCTTCCAATGCCTAGTCCGGACCAGGATTGGGATTATATTTCCATGCTCAGAACTCTTCTTGGGGGATGCCTGGGTGGCTCAGTCAGTTAAGCGTCTGCTTTCAGCTCAGGTCATGATCTCAGGGTCCTGGAATCAAGTCCCACACTGGGCTCCTTGCTCAACAGGAAGCCTGCTTCTCCCTCTGCCTTCTACTCCCCCTGCTTGTGCACTCTCTCTCTCTGACAAATAAATAAATAAAATATTAAAAAAAAAAAGAACTCTTCTTGGACTGATGGTTTCTTTTTCCAGTGTCCTCCGATCTTACCAGCTCTAGGGTCTCTTTCTCTCAGCTTTGACCCTCTTGGTTCCTACCATCCCTAAGAAATGTGGGTTGTACACACTTAAAAGGGTCAGCTGGAACACATTTCTCCAACCGTGGTGACCTCAAATGGAACTCATGGACTGCAGCTGCACTCTGCCGTGTATTCGCCCTGACTTTTCTCTCTTTACAGACTGCAAAGAAACAGTGTGGGCTCCGGAGAATGTGAGGGTCCATTCTTAAGTACGCTGTCAGCCAAAGGTCATCCAAGATGCCCTTGGCATCAGCAGTTCAGAGGACTTTTCCCAAAGTGTTAGTAAATTTGCATGGGAAAAAAGGCACTTTTGTGGTTAATAATTCCAAACTTTTTTTAGGCCAACCTTTTTATGGAAGACTTTCTCAGGTCCTTTAGTATGGTGCTATTCACTGGCACTCTTCCAGGGCCTTTCTCAAGCTTATCTGAGCACAGAACACTTTGTTTCCTGAAGTATCTCAAAGAATGAAGGCTATGAAATATACTCGGACTCTGAAAAAGGCTGCTGAGCTGCCCCCCAGTCTAGCCCATGAATGGGAGTGTGGGGAAGAGGGGAAGAGCAGCAGCTTAAGAACATCCTTTCACACTTCTAGGTGTTTATTCAACAGACACATTCCCACTTGGGTGAAACAACATATATTCAAGGCCGTTAGCTACCATCACTGTTTGTATTAGCAAAAGACTGGAAATAACCTAAAAGTCCACAATAGGAACTGATTACATTATCATATAAACATACACTGGTATACAATGCAGCCATAAGAAAAAGATCTAGAAAGGTCTCTATGAACTGAAATAGAATCATCTCCAATATACGCTACTAAGTGGGGAAAGGGGAACGTGTCAAGCTATATGTATAGTATATTATTATTTGGGGAAAAAATCATATACATCCATATTTTTTGATAACTGATAAGTTATCTTCGGGAAAGAGAACTAGGTGACTGGGTGGCAGGGGCTGGGGCGGGACACGGCTGGAAGACAGACTTTTCAAGGACTATCTTTTTATACCTTCTTCGCTTCAAGCCATTTAATATTATTAACTACTCAAAAACTAAGTAAATTACAATGTTTAAGAGGACATTCTTCTATAGAACTGAGGAAAACTGTAAAAACTGATTGTTTTTACATATAAAAACTCCCAGGTGGCACAGAGGGAAGGGACAGTGCCATGAGTCGTAACCACCAGAAATAAGCCTCAGCAAAACAGGTATTTTCCTCAACAGGTCTCACTTCCCATCCACAAAGCCCTTTCTAGTATCACGCGTCCTGTTCAAGACCCTCACAGACATATACAAGCCCACAGACCCAACTCTCCTCCTTCCACCCACGCTCAACACTGGACAGCTTTACCGGGTAGAATTTGTTTATTTAAAAGGTTAAACTGCTTCCTTTTTACCTTTATCCCCTGCAAGTTTCTGGCTTCTTGTTTACATTTCAGCAGCTCCTTCTGCAAACCAAATATAGTTAGATCAGATGGTAGCATCTGGGTTGTTTCAGAAGCATTACCTCATTCTGTCAGTAAGAACACAAAACTCAGATAACCATTCCATGAAAAAATCATTAACCCTCTCCTGAGGCAAAAAGCAGGTCTGGTCCAGTAAACAGTAAAGGCTGTCTCACAGAGACAAGAACGAGACCCATCCCATTTTCCCTGTGCTACCCAGGCCCAAATGCAGAAGAGCCTTGCCAAGAAAGAAGATACCACACATTCGCAGACTCTCGTTCCTACATTTAGCACTCTTCACTGACAGGAAAACCTAATCATGATAATCTAAGTCTCCCTTACTGAAACACACAATCGTATCTTAATATGCCTACCCCCAGGGTCATTTGTTCAGCAAAGGGTTAGAGTACTTTGGATTCTCCAAGTAAACCAAACAAAAACACATTTAGCCCAATTATGAAATACTAATTATCCAACCCTTACAATAGATTAAATATACGTACATAATTGTCACTAGGAAAAATTTTAGGAGAGGAACACCCATACCCCAGACCCTGCTCTCTTCTTTTCCTATTGAATCACATCAAGAGTTTGGAATTAACATATCTAAAATGGGGAATTCTTAACATGGGCTCCACAGATGGACTACAAAGTAATCTATTAAAAATTCAAGTCAGTGAGTGTGTCTGCACACACTTGCGCATATTCCTGGAGAGAGCGCTAATGGCTTTAGTCATATACCTATGACTCCCGAAAAGTTAAAACCCACTGAACTGAAAGCGTTCTGGTTAGAAGTCACTATAAAAGACCATACTGGACTACAGTTAACAACACTGTGTTGTGTATTTGAAAGTTGATAGGATAGTAAATGTTAAAAGTTCTCATTAAAAGAAAAAAATGTGTAACTATGTGTGCTAACTAGACTTATAATGGTGCTCATTTCATAATATACACATATATAAAATCAATATGTTGTACACCTGAAACTAATGTATTATAAATTATTAAAAAATTATTTTAAAAATAAAAGGACCATGGGGGGGCATCTTGTGGCTCCCTCAGTTAAGTGTTGCCTTTGGCCCTTCCGCAGGCTCCCTGCTCAGTGGGGAGTCTGCTTCTCCCTCTCTGCCTGCCCCTCCCCCACCTCATGCTCTCACTCAAAAACTTGTGTTCTCTTTCAAATGAATACATTTTTAAAAATTAAAAAAAAAGAAAAACAAGACCGTACTGATATCAGACCCATTTTTAATTAAAAAAGAAAAATTATGAAACATTTAAAACATAAAGAGAGGTAGAACCAATGACACAGATACCTATTACTCACCACCAAGACTGAAAAGACATTACCTTTTTGCCATATTCAGGACATGTCCCTCTCTTTCAATTAAAGACAGAAAACAGACACAGCCAAAGTCCCAAGTCTGCACCCCTCCCCCATACCCATCACTGTTCCGACGCTGGTGTGTGATATTCCCATAATTTCTTTCAAAGGGACAAAGGCCCACGTTCTGACATACCTTTAGGTCTTGATTCTCCTCCATACTCTGATCCAGACGACTTTGGATTATAATCTAAATATAAGACACAAAGAGATGGCTATGCAGCTATGCCGTGAAATTCAGAGGCCATTCATTCAACAGAAATTAATGAGCACCTTTTCGATGCCAGCCTTGTACTGTGAATACAGAGAAGACCAGAGGGCAGCTCCTCGCCTCTGGCGGAAGGGCACACACAGGGCAGCAGGGAAGGGACTGTGGATGAAGCTCAGACATGTGTGTGTGTTCTGGGTACAGGGGGTCGGAGAAAAAGCAAAGGGATGATAAAATGAAGTTTGCCTTGGAAGTAAATTATTGTTGTTTTAGAAAGTGAATTAGAGGAGGACAGGAGGGGAATCAGGAAAACCAGCAGGAAGGCTGCTAGCGTACTGGATGGAGGCCTGAGTGAAGGCTGTGAGAATGGAGAGAAGTGGTTGGAAATATTTAAAGAGTGAACGGACAGAGCTGGGTGACCTGCTGGACAGAGAAGGAAGGGCCAGAAGGATTCAAGGATGATATTCAGCTTTGGGTATCTGGGTGGGTGGATAGCCATCAGAACCAGAATTCGAAGGCACAAGTAGTTTTGGTGGTGGGGAGAGAAAAGCTGTTTAATTTAGGACTCAGTGACGTGAGATGCGTCTGGGACACGTAAGTGGAGATGAGCAGCAGGTGGTGACACGCGGCACACTCCGTAGAGGGAGCCGAGCTAGAAGTCAATATTTGAGAAGCAACACCTGAGTAGGTGGGAAGTGAATGACGCCTCGGAGGCAGGTAATACTGCCCTGGTGAATGGGTAAGACAGCAGAGGGCCCCGAGGGGAACTCTGAGGAGCACTGGCATTGAAGGCATCAGCAGAAAAAGAGATGCTTCAAAGGGAACCTGAAGGTAAACTCCAGGAGGGTGGGGTCTTAGGTCTGATTGTCATCACCGTGTCTCCAGTACCTTGAAACTGTGCCCAGCATGGAGTCAGCACTCAGTAACCATGTGTTGATGAGGGAGCGAGGGAGGGAGGGAGGGAGGGAGGGAGGGAGGATGGAAGAAGGTAGTCAAAAATACATGAGGAAAACCAGGAGAAATGGAGTCAGGGAAGAGAGCATTTCAAGAAGATGAGGACAACAGAATCAACAGCTAAAAGCAAATCAAACACAGAAACCAGATTATCTGCTGTCCAGTCACAAAGGCAGGAACTCACCAGTTGTTCCTCAGGATTGACTCCCGGTTCACAGAGGGCCAAGGGCCTCTCCTGTTCATCTTCGGGTAAGGATCCGTTGAGCAGTAAGGCCTGAATAACCACAGAAACAGAAAGAAACCTGACTCCCATCAGAAGACTGAGGCCGGAGGTGACCTTGGTAAGCTTATCCTAAACTGAAATCACAACTGAGCTTCCTATCGAAATCTCCTTGGTAATTTCTGGTCTTTAGATACCTCCGATTTTTCACCTTGGGCTCTCGGGAGTTCCTTTTGTGGGGCCCATGCTTAGGACCCTTTCCTCTCTCTGGATGCACCTGAATCCTCCACTCTGAGGCTCCTTGCCCCAGTTGCTCAAACTGAATTCTACCAACTGGAAAGTGAACTAAACGCAGTAAGCATTATCCTTCCTTAGAAAAGGTTATTATAATGAATTATTTAAGTTATGTTTAGGGGCACCTGGCTGGCTCAGTCTGTAGAGCATGCAACTCTTGATCTCAGGGCCCCATGTATTCAAGCCCCATGTTAGGTGTAGAGATTACTAAAAAAAAATTTTTTTTTAAATCTTTAAAAAAATACATTTAGAGCCCTGACTTGGGTTTGTTGGATTTTTGTTTGTTTTAATAACTCTGAATTTTTACTCCCTAGGGCAACCTGTATAGAACAAGAAGGAAAACCTATTTACAGAGAGATGCCCTCCTGCACGTCCACTCCCCACACCAGGCTTTGCTTTCATTAGAATATGGAAGGGAGGCACATTTACCCTGGACTAAGGAAGCTCAAACCCTAGGGACCCTCACATGCGCTGATGGTCCCAAAGCCCTGATCTAATATTGAACACTTGGCCCTTGAACGATGCGGGTTTGAACTGCATGGGTCCGCTGATATGAAGTTTTTTTTTTTTTTTTAACAAAATACAGTACAGTACAGTACTGCAAATATATTTTCTCCTCCTTATGATTTTAACGTTTGCTATTCTCTAGCTTACTCTAAGAGCACGGTATGTAATATATATAACAATTAAAACAGCTGTTAATCAACTGTTTATGTTATCAATAAAGCTTATGGTCAACAGTAGGCTCTTAGTAGTTAAGTTTTAGGGGAGTCAAAAGTTACACATAGGTGATCGACTCTGCAGGGGGTTGGTGTCCCCAGCCACCCCCCACCACAAGTTGTTCAAAGACCAACTGTACTCATAACCTGTAATCTTATGCTTAAAGAAGGCCCCCCAAACTGTATTCTCTAACACTCACAAAACTTGGAACCTGCTCATGCAGGTAGGTATTACGAGACCTAGCAGCTCAGTGAAAGATTGAAGAGTGCGCCCCCATTTCATATTTCAATTGTCTCAATTCAATCAAGAGTTACAGAGGTTAAATCCTGTTTCAAGAAATATAACACAAATTACATCATAAATGCTGGTATATAAAAACTGTTTAAAATCCAGCCACTGCTTGGTCTACCAAGCACTAATAATAAGATATTGGTAAATCAAACGAATTTGACTATCCCATGGAGTGTGGCAAGAGGTGTAAGACAAGTGTAAGAGGCCACAGGGAGCTAAGGGAGAGTAACATCACAGAAACACTGTTAGTGGCGAAGTGCTGAGCGGGCTCTAACTGAGGCATACGATTAAGTCAGAAATCCTGGACATGGCTTAGCACGCAACTTGCTCATCACTGAAAGAGTTCAGAAGCCCCGTGGATGCTGTGAGCCCCACTGTATTCTATAATGGAAGAATTCTCATTGTGATCATGTGGCTGTGAATTAAAACAACTCTGTCTGCAGGGAATATTAGGGTGCTGACTTTCTGCCTGTCAAATCTCTTCTTTTTCTGCCTAATCTGCCATCGGATTTCTCCCAGACTGAAAAATGCAAACCAAACCAAAAGCCAAATTGATGGATATCTATGTTCGTATAATGCAAATCATCCTGGGAAAGCCCTGGTTGGGTGTCATCCCAAAGTTAGCACACATTAATTAAACCAGTCCTTAATGGAGTGGCAGATAAGAGATCTCAAAGGCAGACATTTAAAAAATAACAAAGCCAATGGGGAAAAATCAACAACTCTCCTTGGGAATATTAGGCAGCACACATTCCTCCAGCCCTTCTCAGCTCCTGGGGCAGACATTATGCAAACTGTTTCTCCACAGCACCAATCTCCTTTTTTCTTTCAGAATGCTTTGTGTCCCCACCCTGTTGCTGGCTGGCTGGGAGCTCGCCCTCCACCGCCTGCCGGCTGCCAGAGCCACTCACAGAATGTGGGCTTTGTTTACGGATCCATAAATATTTGACAATTCAGAAGCAGTGCAGTTCCCAGCACAAACAGAAAGGAATATTCCTAGGCAATTTCAGGGTCATCAGCACACTACAAGGGCTCCCCCCAAACAGGGACAGACACACAACGACAGAGGATGGGGGGGGTCATTCAGGGTAGGAACTAAGTCAAGTGGGTCTGTTGGCCTCAGGGGGAGAGTTGCGGAGCTGGCACGAAGGTATAGAAATGACTGAAGGCTTTGTTGCTTGAGGAAAACCTCTGTTACCTGATCATTACGGCTTGGCAGCCTCTTGCAAACGCATTAGGAGGGAGCTAAATCCCTCAGCTAGACTCAAATGGAGACCAGCCGCATTACTGGCTCTTGTACTCTTCCTGCGAGAGAATTCCCGGGGACACATTCCCGATTGTGTGCAGTGCCAATCTCTGGCGAAGCCCCACAACTTCAGGTCTGCAGCTGCGGACAGGGAGAGACCCGCAGCTGCGGACAGAGAGAGACCCGCCTACAAGCAAAGAGCCAGAAAAGGGTTTGGTAGGGGTCCATAATGGCTCCCGGGCTTGCAGAAATCCCGACAGCTGTGCTGCCCACGAGAGTCCGCAGGGTCCATGTAGGAGTACTCGCACATAACGAATTTTCTGCTCTTGGAGTACTACTCAGTCTAAACTCCCCATTCCACTCTGACCTCATAGGAACCTGAATCAGTTTATTTTCAACTGATACTCGTGACTTAAAAATAATCATGGACCGGTGCACCGAGGATAAAGCACACGGGAAAGAGCTACCTGCAAGCCTGATATCATTTTCTTCGCTTCCTCCATTTCTTTTTCTAAATGTTCTTGTTGTTCCAACAGCTGTTCTTCCCATGAGGTCTCCAGAGAGGTCCCGGGGCTGCCTGGTCGCCAGTCGCGGGAAAACGGAGAGTCTGTCTCCTCTACAAAATGAAAGGAGGGAGTACAGTTCATGTTGAAGACGACAGTTTCCAGCAGAAAGCGTTCACAGTCCCCTGCGTTCACGGGTTCAGGTCACCTGCCTTGTGAACCTGTCCGCACGGCGCAAACTGGACGCTCCACCAGGGGGCGCTGTGAGACATGAAGAACTGGCTATGAACTCACACTCTCGGTTGGGGGAAAAGGATCATCTGCAGAACCTTTAAGAAGCAACAAGATTCCGTCCTGGGGAGTCTGGGTATGGGACACATAGACCCTACTCTTAAGTCTCCGGAGCTGGCGTCCCCGAAGCTGGATTCTACTAGGTACAAAGAGAGGAGCTGCCAGTTGCAATGAAAACCAAATTCTTGTTGGTTGCTGCGGAGCTTTGAAGGGGAGCCTTCGAGTTAATATTCCTTTGACCCTTCCATCATACCGAAGCCCCTTCACATAGGACCCTGTGTGCGTCACACAGGAAACAAACTAGCGAGAGCACACGTGCACACACTATTCAATCTCGCTCCCTGGTTTCGTTTTATTTTCCTACGTTTATGGTCTCTTTGCTCTGGTTTCCTTGTCTATTTTATCCCATCTAATTGTGTGCACGGCCGTTAAAAAGGCATTATGGAATACAGAAGGGTATAAACTCCCTGAGTAAGCGTCTTCATTCATAAGCCTGAATGCAGTAAGGATAATTCCTCTGGGTTGCTGTGAAGATTGAACGAGGTAACTCATGTGCAGGGCTCCGTGGTGCCTGACCCAGTGCATTCACTCAGCAAATGCTCTTCCTCCCCACGGTCCCAAGAGTTTCTGAATCAGTAATGTGACTGACTCTTTGGTGCTAATTCCAGGACTAGAGGCAAGAATTTAAGTCGTTTTTCTTCTGAGGGCTTCAGTTTCATTACAACCCTTAGAGATGAATAAAACTCTATTGAAATCACATGCTTTGCTTCTTCTATGCTTCCCTGTAAGTTTACATAAGAAAAAGGAGAGCAACTGAAATAGAAGAAGTCTAAACAAAGGGAACCCTTTGTGTTCCTTTTTGTGGCCGCCACACCAAAAGCCTGATGTAGTCCTGCCCTTTATATTCTCACAGACATCTCAGCTCATACTATATATTCCTGGTTCAATTTAAGTCAAGGACGTATTCAAATTATTTCTATAACAGAGGAATAATAAAAACTGTTTACTTGAGTAAGGCTTTTGGATTGCCCCAAAGTCATTTCCTAATTCGTAGGCAGCTGGCAGAGGAATGGCCCATCTACGCTGCTGTAAGATTTTTGACAGCTACGACATCAGAAGTGACATTCTGCAAGAGGGTGACCACATTCATTGGCTCAAAGGCATCAGAACCCCCTAGAGCTGACCCAGCATGCACAGACTATGGAGAGGGAGAAGGCCAGGGAGTTTATAGGTAGTCAGGACCCCAAACACTTCAAGATGAGGGCTGTTCCTTGAGCCAACCCAGGCACGCTGACAGATAGTACCTGTTCTGTTCTCTATTCCTTCAGAGGGAATAATCACGAAATCTGCCTTCTCCTCCGACTGGGTTATAATGGATTCGCTCTTTGCACTGTGGATAGGACTAGGTGAAGTCAGGCTGTGATGGAAGGAACAGGAAGAGAAACAATTATTATGAACAGTTGTTTATTGTTTTAAAGATTTATTTCTTTATTGGGGGGGGCAGAGGGAGAGGGAAAGAGAGTCTCGAGTAGACTCCGCACTTGGTGCGGAGCTCGATCTCATGACCCTGAGATCACGACCTGAGCCGAAACCAAGAGTTGGATGCTTAACCAACTGCGCCACCCAGGTGCCCCTGAACAGTTGTTTAGAAGCCAACTGTCATAATTCATCCCAGAGACATGTTCTTATTCATCTTAACTCTACTGCCTAACGTGGTCCCCAGCCCACAGCATGAACAAACATCTGTTGAATGAGCACAGGATGAACTTACCGAATGAACGAAATGAATGCTAAATAAGCGAATAACCCAGGCTTTGGAAGTCTTTTCCATGGCAAGACTGCCTCAAAGCCTGATTCACAAAGAAGAGATTCACCAGAAGGATGGGTAAGCTACCATCTTAAAGAACTCCAAGTTTTGTTTTGTTTGTTTGCTCTTTTTTTTACTTACCACCACCACCTGCACCACCACCATCCCTGGGCCCAGATTCAAAGACTGATATAGTGTGAGTCTTAGTAGCTTTGGGAGCTGGAAGGAAAATCTACTCCCAGACACGAGCATCAGCAGCAGAGTAACACGGCAGATCAGCTCTGGGCTGATCTCAAAAAAGGGGATAATGCTGAGGGTGAGTCACAGTGAGAAGCTGCTGAGACTGTGGACGGTGCCAGGCTGGGCAAAGGGGCAGTGATACATCAACAAGGACAGGACATGACAAGGAAAGTGGGACTCCGAAGAAAAAGGGGGAAAGACCTGCTAGGGAGAGGGAAAGGTTTACTTGATTGTACCATCGAAGAGTTATTCAGATACCTGCTATATTATTTGCAAATTACTATCAGAAAGCTCTCAACAGTTCTTAAGTTCTGATACAACTATTAGCCTTGAGGGAACCACCGTGATTTTCAGGGAAGATGAATGTTAAAGCTGCAGCACAACACCAAATCTGCAAGACAAGATGAAACTGTGAGGCTGATGTTTCCATCTGACTGGGGAAAGGAACCTGAAGGGCCTTTTTTCTTTGCGCTGCACCTTGAGAACATCAGCTCTGAAACGATCTCAGGGGCTGTGGGGTCTCCAGGCCCTGCCCCCTCTCACAAATTCTTTCCAAATCCATCACCCAGACAACAGTGAAAGTGTCTAGGACTCACTGACCCACTTAATGTGCCCCTGAAGTCCCCCAGGCTAATCCTCACAGCCTCGATCAGGAGTTAACATTTTGTTTTCCTAGAAACCAGGAAAAACAAGAGCTGAGCACAAGTGGTTGTAGTCAAGAGATTTCAAAACCTCGAGAGCAGCCTGAGGACTAGTGTCTCATCCTCGTTGTCCCAAGTTTAAGGGCTTTGGTGGGAATGACCTCAACCAGTAATGCATTCTCATCCTTATTAGAACCTTAGAAAACAATTTACAGATTTTTTGATTCAAGTTAAGGAAAGTCGCTTAACCCTATCTATAGATCTATAACCTGAGCAGACAAGGGGTAGAAAGATGGCGAGGAGAGGTATTTAGAAAAGGTAATTGCTTATCCATCTTTCATCACTGAGGCAATCTGACTTCCAGGCCAACATGAACTAACTGCTGGGAAAGCATTAGTGTAAAGGCACTTTGTCATTATAAGGAGAATAGATTTATGACGATTCAGGCCTCTGCATTTGCCTTTCTACAGAAATGAGGAACCACTTGCAGAAAGAGGCCTCCTGTATCAGCTGCTCTTCTTTGAGAAATGATAAAATGACACTTCCTTAGCTGACAAGGTGCTATGGTTGACACGTTCCACTGCCTGCATTTGGCTGGACCACAGTGGGTATGTGTGAGACGCAGGGGGTGGGGGTGGGGGTGGGAAGAGGAGTGTGAACCTAGGATGCTGGAAAACTGCTTGCCTAAAAGCAGAGACGCATGCTCAGCTCCACCTTCCCCCTCTGAAGTGAGTTGTCTCCCATATAAGGGCAGAAGGAGGCGGATGTCTGCATATCCAACCCCACTGGGGGAGTGGCAGAGCCGCCAAAGGAAAACAACATTTCTCTTTCTTGAATTTGAGGCTGCCAGTGTGTGAGGCCACAGAGAGGTAAGACCATGAAACTAGGCGGCCAAGTCAAAAGATGAAGGACCTGAGGAAGAAAAATCCTGAGGCACATGTCGGAGCAGCAATCTTGCAGCAACCCCAAGAAGCTTGGAGATGAGGATGGTGCATTCAGTCTTCTGCTTCAGGTCACAGAAAAGTGTTTTAATGCTAATTAATTACATGGCTTAGGCTCTTCCTGATGAGCTCGAAACCCCTATTTTGTAAACAAGTAATGCCCCACCTGCCATCATAATCCCCTCAAATCAGGGAACTGATTACAAACAAGGTGTGACTGATATGTTTCTTAATTCCCACAAGTCTAACATCTCTCCAATCTTAGCATCAAATGATCCCCCAGCAAAGTCCAAATCAGAGTAAAGTCATTTTTTTTTTAATGGGTAATGGGTGATAAGAAAGAGCCCGGTTTACTCCTGAAGTGCCCTCCCACAGCAGAGACAGGACAAGGAAAAGGGCCACTCCTCCCTCCCCTATGCTGGCTCCAGTTTCCTAAACCCACTGTATTTTGTAGTGATAATCCCAGACCCGCAGCCTGTCCTTCCCAGTATAGCGCCCCTACCCATCCCGGTGCGTCTCTGGCTAAGAGCATCCTTCAGCCCCGGCCCAGCTTCCGCCCATGCCCCCCACCTCCAAAGCCTAAGTGGCTTCTGCTCACCATTTGACTTGCGTCCCTCCCATGGTCCCCCTCCTGGCTCCGGCTTCAGCGAGCCTGCTTCCCCGGGTGAAGCGGGAGGCTGGGAGTCACGGCGCTCCCGAATTCGGGCATGTCTCCCCACGCTGGGGCCCGCAGAACCACTCCACAGGCAGGCCGGCTATCAGAGCCGCTGGCCCCGACCGCGGTAGAGAGTCGGAAAGGCAGAGAGGCGGACGTCTCGGCCCCGGGGACCGGGATGCTCCCGGGACTGAGGCGCGCGGTCCCCGCCGCTCAGACGCTGCAGCAGCCCAGCCTGGGCGGAAGCCGCCTCCCCTCTTAGGCTGCGGGTCCCTGGCAGCAGCATCGCGGCGTCCGCGCGGCTCCGGGCGTGCCCCTGGGCGCGGGCATCTCACCCCATAGCTGGCTCGGGGCAGCGCTGCCCGCGACTCCCGCTGCGCGGTCGGGTCCCGGAGGCGAGCGTGCGGGCGTCCCCGGCTCCGCGCCGCCTCCCGCTTCTCCCGCCCCTCCCCTCGCCGCCCCCGCTTCCAGGCTGTCAGCGCGGCGGGCAGCGCGGGGCTCGGACCCAGCACGGGCGGGGCGGGCGGGGCGGGCGGGGGGGGGCGAGCGGGAGCCCAGCGCTGGGCAGGGGCGGGGCCGCGGACGCCGAGGCCCGAGGAGGGGTGGGCACCCCGGGGCTGGAAACGCCCTTTCTGCACTGACCCCTCCCTTCGCGGCCACGGAGGTCGGGTCCGGTGTCACCTGGCTCCTCGCCGGAGGGGGAGCCTGGCCGGGTGGAGACTCAGGGTCGCTCCCGGAAACCCGCCGAACGTCGATCTCCTCCCACCTTCCCCCAGGCGTTGCATGTGTTCTTGTTTCCCAACTAAGGATCATTTTGCGTGGACACAGGAGGAGGCCGGCCCGAGGTCTACGGAGCAACAGGCGGCCCTGGCTCTGCCGGGGTGTCTCTCGAGGAGCGGGATGGGGGGGGCACCTTTCCCATCTTCTAAGCCACTCCCCGTTCACCATCACATCGCGGGGTCTCCCGGCCTTCATGGGTCACTGAGCCATGAGGTGGCCTCCCCCTGAGGAAGGGGGAGAGCGGACAGAATGTTCCAGAGCCTGCTGGGTCCCGGGAGCTCACTGACCCAGCATCCCAAAGATGTAAGTGAGAGGTCAGCTTAGAAGACAATGACAAAAAAGCAGGAAGGAGCGACAGACAGGGGAATGCGACTTATTACCTGACTCCTCTCCCAGAAAAACTGTCACTGTCTGCCCGCCCCCCGCCCCCGCAGCCCGATTTCCAGGGCGTCCCTAATTCACATTGTGTCACAGCCCCTGCCCCAGTCTGAGTTCTCCTGCCAGAAAGGAAGGAAGCAGGTGTTCTCAGGAAGAAATCCAGACTTCTCTCCTCTGGCTCGCTCTGGCTTGCTCTGGCTTGCTCTGGCGCTCGCGCTCTCTCTCTCTCTCTCTGGCTCTCTCTCACTCTGGCTTTCTCTCACTCTAACTCTGGCAGGCACAAAAAAGTGAAAGGCCTGTAGCCATGCAGGAAGCAATAGATCTCATTATACAATGAAATGTCCTTTGATTCTGTACCAAGTGATAGTCTAAGCGGCAAGCAAGGAAGAAATGGCTTAGATTCTCATTACTAGCACACCTATTGTTCAATGGGTACAGGGTTTCCTTCTGGGGTGATGAAAATGTCTTTGAACTGGATAGAGGACATGGTCACACAACATTATGAAGATACTAAATGCCACTGAATGGTACACTTTAAAATTAGTGTCTAATTTTATGTTATGTGAATTTTATAAATAAAAAAGCAATCTACTAAATGTAAAAATTAAAGTTGAGCAAGGTTATCGGTATATTAAAACGCTGGGAAGAATTCCATGTGACTGCAATAAATTTAAGAAATGGTCTATCAATCTAAGATGGAATTTCATGTGGAAAAGAAACAGGAAGAAAGAAAATTAATGCACTTAAGATACATGTAAGACAACAATTAGGCTTAACTAGAACAGACTAAGCAGGGTTGGGGTAGGAGAGAAAAGGTCGTAAGAGCATAAATTAAAAATGATTCAGCAACGAAACGGAGTTGGTAAATAAGCTGACATGATCAGGGGATATATTTTTAGGAGCATGATTTACATGAGCCAGGAAGGTAGTCTTTTTCTGCCACTACACTTGGCATCCATCAGGCTTTTATTAGAGCAGTGTGTCCTGTTTTGGTCTTTGCACTTGGCTCTGAGAGCTAGAGATGGCCTTTCTGCTAGAGTCACAAACAGCGTAGCCCACTCCAATGCATAGTAACCTGCCACAATTCCTAGCCCTGTAAATGAAAGTTGGAAACATCCTAATGCTCTCAGACAACTCTGCTCCGTTTTTTCTCTTGTTACGTGCTTGATACAACCTTCTCAGGCCACACTTAGCGTTCAGCGCAGGCGCCACGGCAGAACCATGGAACTGGCTGTCAGAAATGCTGGCGGCTGAGACGCCAATATCTGAACCAGGGGCTGGGCCCTCACGGCTCCCAGTCACGCCCCCGTGTGGACAGAGCTGGGCACCGACCCTCAGGCTCCACACAAACCTTCCTTGTGTGGGGTAACTTCCCCACACCCCACCCCCCTTACCTTCCTGCCAGCACAACCTCAAAGCAGTGCTGAAGACGACCCTTTCAAGTCAAACATAAACTGAGATAAAGAGAAAAGAGCGAGGAGCCTTACTGCCTGTCGTATTGCTACTTGAAGCTGAAAACTCTGAGACGTCCCCCCAAGAATTCCACTTCGAACCAGGACGGTCGTGCTAAGGAGCTGGAGTTACCTGGAGCAGCCGGACTCAGACGGAGACCTCTGCCGCCCTTCGTACTGCTGCACCAGGGCCCGCACGCTCCAGTATGGATTCTCGATCTCCTCATCCACGCTGTTGTTCCTAAAGTCGGAGGGCACCAGCAAAGGAGAGGGTGTCAGTCCTTCAGCTCAGGTCAACTCAACAAGAACTGAGAGATGGCCACTCTCAGAGCGCTGAGGAAAGAAAGAGGAGTGAGGCCAAGCCCCTGCCTTAAAGACACTGGACACCCAGCAGGGAAGACAGACTTAAACACAACCAATTCCACTAGTCTCTGCAACACCCAGGGTCCTGCTCTCTCCCAACAGACATACAACCCCCGAAATGTTTCCTGCCATAAGTCTTCAGGACAAGCTGGCTTTAGGATACATTCTAGAGAGACTCCCCCAGATGACTTGGAACATTGCTCCCACATCTCTCCCCGTGAAGAAAACACACTGTGCCAAAGGCATATATTTAACATCCTGGGCACCAGAACAAAAAATTACAAATATGATTCCTTTACTTTCTGCTAACTGCAAAATAAACACCTCTTTTAAAAGGGCTTTTCTCTCTTGGAGTGTCCTCTCTGACCCACACTCCATGCTCTTTTCTGCAATGTGGGCTGTTTAGGGGATGCGTCCATCTATGGCACGGTATCATTTACCATGAAATATCAGAGAGAGGAACAAGTTCCCATCCCCAGATTTCCACCCTTACCTCTGTCTGTATCGAAAGACATCCCGTCCTGACCGTGACACGTCATGACACACATCAGCCAGAGCGGCAGCTGCTCCCTGGGCCACAGCAGTGGCGCAGTGTGGCTGGTGACTCTGCAGAGGGGCTCTGGAGTCCCTTCCTTGGCTCACTGTCCTGCTGGAGCCAGGTTTGAAATGAGCTGCCAAGGCAAGGACCAGCCTCATGATAGACTTCAGGTTTCCTTCCACAATATCTGAGGGACAGAACAGACCCAGAGGTCCTAAGAGGGAGGCAGAGGGTTCATTCATTTAATATGTGTTTGCTAGTGATACAGGTCTCTCTGTCCTCACAGAGCCATGTTCAACAGGAAGACAGAACATTTAAAAGCAATCATAACGAAGTATGGTAATGTGTTATGGTAGGAGAACAGAATGCTCTGGGAGTCTCTGGGAGCAAAGTAAAGGCATCTTATCCAGCCTAGAGGGCTCAGGGAAAGATTCTCAGGGGAAGTAAATTTTAAACTGAGACTTGATTGACAAGCACTGGTTCATCAGGTAAAGGAGGAGAAGGAAGAGAGTATTCCAAGAAGAGGGAACAGCAGGTGTGAAGGTCTAGAGGTGAGAGAGAGCATGACACACAAGAGCTATGCTGTCCAGTATGGCAGCCACTAGCCACATGAGGCTACTGAGCGCTTAAAGGGTACAGTCTGGATTGAAATGTGCTATACGAGTAGTACTTGGCACAAAAAATAGTCAGACTGAAACATATCTCATTAGACTTTGTACAAAAAATAGAATGCACAATATCTCAATAGCTTTTGCATTGATTACATGTTGCACTGATAATATTTTGAATATATTAGGTTAAATAAAATGTATTATTAAAATTCATTTCTCCCATTTCCTTTTTTTTTTTTTTAATGTGGCTATTAGGAACTTTTAAGTTCTGTATGTGAGACTCGCGTGACGCCCCTGTGGCATGGCGCTGCGGCAGAGAACTGAGAACAGCATAGCTAGGGGCTCAGAGTGCAGGGGGAGAAGGTGAAGGGCGAGGCCGCAGGGGGTAAATCAGAGGTCAGGTCAGAAAGGGCACGGCAAGCCACAGGACAGGCTTTGGATTGTCCCCCTAAGACCCGCACATGCAGAGCAGTGGCATGAGCTTATGTATTCTCAGAAAGATAATTTTGGCTGCTGTGTGGAGAGCGGAGGGGAGGGGGACAAAACTCGAGGCAGTGAGACTAATTAGCAAGCTGCTGCACTTGCCAGGTAAACGACAATGATGTCCTCAACGGCAGTACTCCCTCAAAATAGCTAACTTTAATGGGCCAGATCCCCAAGCCCACCCCTCATGGGGACCAGAGCAGAGATATTACAGCACTCTAAATTTTGCCCTAGAAAAAAAGAATGCATGCAAAAAAACAATGTGATTGGTTTGGTGAAAGTTAAAGTAAGGGAATGGGTAAAATTCTATTTTTTTAGTTTCATTTCATTTGCATTGCAAATATGCAAGACTTGGAAAAAGTTTGGCTATCCTTCCTTCTACAGGGGGCTCTCATTGGTACAAGTATCTGCCCCACCTGAATGATTCCAGCACAGAGAACACCAATAATCCAACATAGAAGGAAGACTCCCTACGGCCCCCATTCTCATCAGAGCCACGGGCAATCAGACCCAGAAACAGCAGCTGAAACAGAACCAGATCTACAGTCAGCTCTAGAGATACGCGGGAGGGCCAGGGAGCCAGGGCTGAGGACACCTAAACAAATGCTTCGTTGCAGCTGGGCTCAATACGGACTGAGAAGTGTCCTCTTGTGGCCATGCAGCTACAAGAGAGGGTACGTACAGAGGTCCCAGAGCCCCTTTCATCTTGCCTGAAATATTCTGTGATATCCAAAAAATAAAAAGCTATAAAATATTTTTCTTCTGGAAAACTGGATGGAAAAATATAGCTATTATGATTTGAAATAATTCTTGAGCATGAAACCCAAGGAATTGAAAAACACTATCTTCAATTTTGATTACTTAAATGAGACATTCTAAAGTTAATATCCCAATCTTGTCATTTCTACTGTATTAATTTTTGTACCTACACTCAAGCAAACCTTTATTCAATTAAAATGAATAGAGAATGTCTGTCTCCACCCAGGTTTTCAAAGCACTCAGATTTTGATAATCACCCTGTCCTAAGAGGTTAGCTCTCTTTCGGGACAAATGATATGAGGCCACGGGCCTCATCTTATTCCAATCTACTCAGAACCCTTGGCTATGCAATGGATGGTTCTTCTGAGCCTCATAATCACTGGGTAAAGCTGAGTGTACTCCTCCCCCATAGATGTGATGAGGCGCTGACCTTTAGCCGACGTCTGGTGCATTCGAATTTTTTTGGAGGCCACAAACTGTAACACTTTCTCCACATTATTCTTCATCTCCTGTTGGTTACTGGGACTCAGCTGTACCCCATTCAGTTTTTCTCCTGCTGTTAGAAGAGAGAAAACATACGAAAGCTATAGGGAGAAACACTATCAAAGTTTCATAATAGCCAGATACCAAGAGAGGGAATATTTGATGTAAATGCTAAGATTATACATAAATATGCAAGTGAGTTAAGCCTTCGTGCTTGTAATTTGGATGGGGAATAAGAAAGTAAAAGCCTTTTGGAGGGTCTTCAAATTTTCAAAACTATTCCCAGGGGCCTGTGAAGTTACCGTGTTACTCATTCAGCAAATACTCATTGAGCACCCACTGCGTGCCTGGCACTATTCTGGGCACCAGTGACACAGCAGTGAGCAAGAGGGACAACACCCCTTCCACTGCAGAGGTGCTGTCTCCAGGATGACAGATGACCACGTTAACCAGTACGTGTTTAAAACATTGTCAGGCCGTGGTAAGTGCTATGAGGAAACACAAAGAAGAGTCGGATCATGGCCTCCCTGATAATGTATCTCGGCAGAGACTTGAACAAAGTAAGAGATGTGAAGATTTGAGGAGGAAGCACTCCACACTGAGGAATCTTAGGTACAAACACCAGGGCGGGAATGAACTCAGCTGATCTGAGGAACAAACACAAGCCCCGTGCGGTTGGAGCGGAGAGAGAGACAGGAGTCGAATCCTAGGAGAAGGCAGACAAGGAAGCAAAGCCAGGTCATTTAAGGGTCTGTGGATTACTGATCTGTGTTTTTAAAAGTGGACTCTCTATGGACTCAGTTTGTGTAGAGAGGAAACAGGGAGATTAGTTAGAAAATGAAACTAGTCAAGGCAAGGGTTAGTGAGATGGTTTGGGCTTGACTGGAAAAGGCTGACAGGTGAGAAGTCAGATATCAGGTAAAATTTTAATATAAAGCAGATAGCACATATGAAGGATTAGCTATGATATATGAAGAAAAGAGAATAATTAAGGACAACTTCCAGGCGTTCTGCTTTAATAGCTGGGTGAATGAGACCATCCTGTGTTACTTCAGTGAAGAAATCTGGAGAGAGGAACTGGTAGGGAGAATATCCAAAGCTGCATTTTAGACATCCAGGGTACCATGCTGAGCATGAAGCTGATATTCATGTCTCGAACTCAAAGACAAGTTTAAGGCTAAAGATACAGTTGTGGGAAGAGATCACTTGGGGACAGAGAAAACACAAGGGCTAAGGACTGAATGTGGAGGACCTCAACACTTAGAGGTCAGAAAGGAGAAAAGCCAGCAGTGCAAACAGGGGAGCCAGTGAGGAAGGCAGGCCCTGGAAGCCAAGTAAAGAGGGTGTCTGAAAGAGGAGGGAGGGACAAACTGTGTTCTGCTAAATTGAATAAAATGGGGACTGAGGCTGAGCCACCGGATTTGAGAAGGCAAAGGTTGTGACCTTGACGAAAGCACTTTCAGTGGGGAAGTGGGATCAAAAGCTCGATGAGGGCATGTTAAAGAAAAAATGGGGAATAAGGTAGTGAATTCAGCGAGTCTTTCCCCATAGCAAAGTCACAATAAAATGCAGCATTTAAGAATCTGGGTTTTGGGAAACCAAGAATACATATTCATATTGCTTCTATATGCATAGAACATCTCTGAAAAAAAATGCAAGAAATTGCTAACACTAGTTGCTTCCAGAAAGAACACATCATTACCGCGGGTGGAAAAAAGGCTTTTATATCCTTTTGTGGCTTTTGCATTTTCTATCTGATTATATTTTCAAGTATAATCGATTCAAATCAGTTAAAAAGAAAGGTCTGAAATGAACTTTGGAATTAAAACAGTTCTAGCTTTGTACCTCTGCTTTGTCACGGTACAGTTACGTGGCCTCGGAAAGTCGCCTAGCCTTTCTGAACCTCATACATGAGTAAGGCGGTAGTACTCATCTCACCCCCATAGCATAAATCATTCAAAGTAGCTTAGCACAATCCTCAATATATTCTAAGTGTTCGATGAATTTATTTATTTATTTTTATAAATCTTTTTTAAGCTTGGTTTCCTAAAAATGGGGATGACATTATCTGCTTCTCAAGAGTTGACAATTAAATGAAATCAAATTAAACGAGATAAAAAGTGTTCAATAAATGGCAACTATGACTATTATCATTGTTATTATTATGAATGAATGCCCTGGTGAATCCGTGAGCTGGTCCAGTGAGGTAGCAAACCGGGCTCCTTCCATGCCACTTGCAAGCCCCACATCTCTCAAGGACTCTAAGCAAGGTCAGCTGATTAATAGAACGATTAATGTCAGAATGCCTATTCTGTTCCAGGCCCTTGGGCAGAAGTTGTGGAAACAGAAAAAAAAAAAGGTATACTGTGCCTGCTCTTAAAGAGCTCAGTCTACACTGGAGAGAGAGGAAAACTATTACTGCTCAGTGAATGGCAATGTTACCGTAATACCAGAGCTGTGGACAAATGCTATGGACATAGGGAATGGCACCATCCAGTAAGAGCGACTGGCAACAGCTCCTGGGCTCCCTGAGGACGAGCCCTTTCATGGGGAGATATGGGAATGTCATGGAGGGGTCCTTTTGCTGGTAAACCCTCCTTCTTTCGGCCTCACTACTATTTCCTTTTCCAGCCTTGGTTTAGACATCAGTCCTTTTGGCAAGCCATCCCTGAACCCTAGGACTGGATTGGGTGCCTCCATCCGCCCATGTGCCCCTCTCTGTCCTTACCCCATCAGAGTCCTAAGTATGTGAATGGAATTGCGTTCACTTTCCAGTCTTTCCAACTAGATTGGGACACTCCTGAGAGCAGAGACCACGCTCAGAATCACATTGCCAGGGGCGCCTGGGTGGCTCAGTCGTTAAGCGTCTGCCTTCAGCTCAGGGCGTGATCCCGGCGTTCTGGGATCGAGCCCCACATCAGGCTCCTCTCCTGGGAGCCTCCTTCTTCCTCTCCCACTCCCCCTGCTTGTCTCTCTCTCACTGGCTGTCTCTGTGTCAAATAAATAAATAAAATCTTAAAAAAAAAAAAAAAAAAGAATCACATTGCCAAAGCATGATACGGTGCCCGGCACACAGTTTGTTGATTCGTAAATAAATGAATGAACATTGGGCAAGTATGTTAAACCTTTATACTTCCATTTCCATATACTACAAAGCAGCAGCACACTGCTCTGCAGGGCATGTGGAGGATAAAGAAGGCATGTTCCAGCATCAGAGTCCAGGGCCAACTGACCAACGATCTCGATGAGATAGGCCAGGATCACCCCATCCCGAAGATCCTGTCGCAGGTCCTGCACCGGCTTCACCGCTGGCCTCTTCTTGAGCTGTGCATTCACCCAGGCCACGTACGCCTGTAGCTGTTGCTGGAAAACCAAAGGTGGAAAGAAGAGAAAGGTTGCATACTATTCTTCTCCTTTGCCCCGCACCTTCTAAGGCAGCATTTGAGAATGAGCTGTGGTGGGAAATCCACATCCAGAGGGAGGAGGAGGTTTCAAGGAAATAAAGAAGGAAGATGGTCAGACATGGAGCATGTTCTAAAAATTTCTAGTTTTGGGGCGCCTGGGTGGTACAGCGGTTAAGCGTCTGCTTTCGGCTCAGGGCGTGATCCTGGCGTTACGGGATCAAGCCCCACATCAGGCTCCTCCGCTATGAGCCTGCTTCTTCCTCTCCCACTCCCCCTGCTTGTGTTCCCTCTCTCGCTGGCTGTCTCTATCTCTGTCGAATAAATAAAAATAAACAAAATCTTTAAAAAAATAAATAAATAAATAAAATAAAAATAAAAATTTCTAGTTTTATGCTAGGGAAATTTCTTCAGGGAAAGCTAACCGCTGACTTGGCGGCAGTGTAGACACAGATAAACAGATGAGTGTTTCAATGACTAGGACTCCTGGTTTCCTTGTGTTTTCTCTGTTGACCAGGGATGAGGCCCAGCAAGCAGCACAGCCGGTTTTGGGGTGTAATCACTGCTGCCAGCAACCCACTGTGCTTCCCAGGAATAATCACTCGTGTCTCGAATGCACAATGGACAGCGATACTCAGAAAGCCGGTCTTGGGGAACCAGGAGTAAACAGCAAACCTGCTCAGAACCGCCTCTCCCATCGCTCTTCACAATGAGACTTAACTGAAATCATCTCAGGGTCAACCCAAGATTTATTCTCCTGAGCCCATAATCCTGAGATTGCTACTCAGTGTTAATCCATGCTTTATACTGTCAAAGAGGATCTAGTTGCCTAAAACCTGCACAAAGAAGGAAAAGAAAGGCTTTGGTGAGTAGGGCCTTGAAGGCTTGGGCAGGGGGGGAGGGAGAACTTTCGCTTCTTGTGAGACTAAGCCAGCCAGTACCATCAGAAGCCTGAAGGGCCCAGACAGGGACATATAACCCACCCAGCCCTCAGATAACCTTACATATTTTATTTTGTCCCTTACACAAAGCTTGCAGTCAGGTGTTTATTCCTATTATGCATTTGTTCTGAAGATGGGCACTAAATATCAAAATAGCACGTGACCAATGTCCCAGAAGCAGCAGCAGCGGTCTGGTTTCTGTATAAGCCCAAGACCCTGAACCTAAAAATTAGGTTCAAGGGCTAACGGTGTTAAGTTACAATCTGGTTAAAGAACACTTGATTTCTAAGCCACGAGTACTTTGTCAATGAAATGATGTTGGAAATTACTCACTGACTGCTTCCTGAGCTTAAATCAAATCTTCGTTATTTTCTCTGTGTTGACTTGTGGGAATAAATGAAGGCTTTGTAAGACAGTACTAAGGCAATACTCGATCAGCTGCTGACAAACTGCAGGAAGTGTCTTATCGGCAGGTGGGGGATCCGATATCTACATGAACCACACACTAGTTTTGGTGTTTGATGTGTATTTTACTGTATAATAAATGTACCTGAAACAGGACCTGCCACACAGGTGATGTCATTATTATTTTCATCATTATCACCATTTAATTAATTCTCACAAAAGCACTGAAGGGTCAGTGTCCTCTCTTGGATAATTTCACAGATAAAGTTCTCTGGATAAAGTTCAGAGAAGTTATGTAACTCCCCCAATGTCCCCAGCGAGGACAGAACAGACATGGTATTGAAACACAGTAAATGTGGTCCAAGTATTGACCAAGGGCTTCACGCTACCCAACTCACTCCGCAGAATAGGGGTGGCTGCACCTTCTGCCTGATGTGGGCCAGATTTCCGCGCAGGCTCTGCTCCTTCTCCCCTACTGCACAGCCACAGCACCGCGGGCGGCAGACCAGTCAGGCAAAAGGGCACCTCTGTAGTAAACCACTCTGCTCTGGGGAAAAGGAGTTAAGACCGAAAAAGCCATGAAGGGTAACAGCTGGGATCCGACTACCTGGCTTACATATAAAACTCCTAACCAAAAGAATATCCAATGGAAAAAGGACAGTCTCTTCAACAAATGGTGTTGGGAAAACTGGACAGCCACATGTAGAAGAATGAAACTGGACCACTTTCTTACACCGTACACAAAGATAAATTCAAAATGGGCGAAAGACCTAAATGCGAGACAGGAATCCATCAAAATCCTAGAGAACACAGGCAGCAACCTTTCCAACCTCGGCCGCAGCAACTTCTTGCTAGACACGTCTCCAAAGGCAAGGGAAACAAAAGCAAAAATGAACTATTGGGACTTCATCAAGAAAAAAAGCTTCTGCACAGCAAAGGAAACAATCAATAAAACTAAAATGCAACGAATGGGAGAAGATATCTGCAAATGACATATCAGGTAAAGGGCTAGTATCTAAGATCCATAAAGAACTTATCAAGCTCAATATCCAAAAAACAAATAATCCAGTCAAGAAATGGGCAGAAGACACGAACAGACACTTCTCCAAAGAAGACATACAAATGGCCAACAGACCCAAGAAAAAATGCTAAACATCACTTTGCATCAGAGAAATACAAATCAAAACCACAATGAGATACCACCTCATACCAGTCAGAATGGCTAAGATTAGCAATTCAGGAAACAACAGATGTTGGCAAGGATGCAGAGAAAGGGGAGCCCTCTTACACTGTTGGTGGGAATGCAAGCTGGTACAGCCACTCTGGAAAACAGTATGGTTCCTCAGGGAGTTAAAGATAGAGCTACCCTATGACCCAGCAATTGCACTACTAGGTATTTATTCCAAAGATAAAAATGTAGTGATCTGAAGGGGCACCTGCACCCCAATGTTTATAGCAGCAATGTCCACAGTAGCTAAACTGTGGAAAGAGCCAAGATGGCCATGGACAGATGAATGGATAAAGAAGATGTGGTACATATATATATATAATGGGATGTTACTCAGCCATCAGAAAGGATAAATACTTACCATTTACACTGACATGAATGGAACTGGAGAGTATTATGCTGAAAGAAATAAATCAATCAGAAAAAGATAATTGTCATATGGTTTCACTCACGTGGAATGTAAGAAACAGCACAGAAGGTCATAGGGGAGGGGAGGGAATACTGAATGGGAAGTCATCAGAGAGAGAGAAAAACCATGAGAGGCTCTTAACTCTAAGAAACAGGGTTGCTGGAGGGGAGGTGGGTGGGGGGATGGGGGAACTGGGTGATGGGCACGAAGGAGGGCACATGATGTGATGAGCACTGGGTGTTACACGCAACTGATAAATTACTGAACTCTATATCTGAAACTAATGATGTACTATATGTTGGCCAACTGAATTTAAATAATTTAAAAAAAACCTCCTAACCAATTTCCCTTACCTAATAACACCTTCAACCCACCCTCCACAAATTCCTGCTTCAGATCCCTCACTGGCTTCCTTCACTGGCTGGATAAAATCCAACCTCCTTCGCTGCATTTAGTCTCATTTGCTGGCTGCTACCCCTCTTCCAGCTTTCCTCACTACCCTCCCGTTTGCCTGCCACATTTCAGTTCGTCCAAACCATCTCAGTGCTCCAAACGCACCGAGCTTTCCAGCCACTCTCCCTCCCTGAGCCTGATGCTTCCTCTTAAGGCTCAGCTCAAGCATCACCTTTTCCAGGAAGCCTTCCCTGACCCTCACACACTTCAGCTCTCACATCCTCTCCTTGAGGATGTCCTATGTCACATAGGGCTCTGAGAGCACCAGCCCAACCTGAGCCCACACTTTGGGGATTGGGGAGGAGTGGCAAAGGGGACAGTGAGCTCAAAGGAGCTCAGGTATGAACTATGCTCTATGCGGGGAGTGACAACAGTTTAGAATTATTGGACTTTAGGGGCGCCTGGGTGTCTCAGTCGTTAAGTGTCTGCCTTTGGCTCAGGGCGTGATCCTGGGGTCCTGGAATCGAGCCCCACATCAGGCTCCTCCGCTGGGAGCCTGCTTCTTCCTCTCCCACTCCCCCTGCCTGTGTTCCCTCTCTCGCTGGCTGTCTCTCTCTCTCTCTGTCAAATATTAAAAAAAAAAAAAGAATTATTGGACTTTAGAGTAACAGGAGTATGACAAATATTTGAGTTGGTGAATCATTTGTCACATTTCCTCGGGCCGAGACTTAAAATGACTGCAAAAATGAATAACGCAGGGGCAGACAAGAACAAATGGTTTACGTTAGGTCAAGATCATTTCTACTTGAGTAACCACAGCCTTCCGTTGGCTATTGAATAGAAGTTCTGTCTGGTGCAAAACTGATCAGAGGTTCTAACAGTACTTTTCATCCACATTAATCTCAGCTCTGGTCTTTCAACAAAAAAGGATTCTACAGCATTAATGATAATAATAGTCACCACTGTTCTGAACACCTACTCTGTGTCAAGAGTTATACTAAGTTCTCCCTTCCCCCCTTCCTTCCTTCCTTCCTTCCTTCCTTCCTTCCTTCCTTCCTTCCTTCCTTCCTTCCTTCCTTCATTCCGTAAAGGAAACTCTATGCCCAATTTGGGGCTAGAACCTACAACCCCAAGATCAAGAGTCACACGCTCCACTGACTGGGCCAGCCAAGTGCCCCTCTGCTAGGTCCCATGAACACATTTTTCCTAATGCTAATCTGCCAGGAAGATTTTACTGTATCTTTTTTGCTAACTGGAAACTGAGACTCAAAAAAGGTGAAATAACTTGTTCCAGGTCACCCAAACAGTGAACCGTGACCATGAAATTCTAACTCCAAGCCAATGTTCTTTTCATTGGACCACACTATCACTTAAATAAAGGCATCCCCAAGGTTTCAGTGAATCTCCCTCAAACTCTCAGAATGGAAGACACCTTCGTCTAAACCAGTTTCTCCCCCACATCCAATGCTTGGGTCTCTTGAGTAATAATCTACACTAAGTAGCTCTCTACTACTCCAAGTATGGCCCACAGGCCAGCAGCACCAGCAGCACCTGGGAGTCCATCAGAAATGCAGATTCTCAGGCTCCTACCCAGGATCCACACGTTAAACAGATCTCCTAGTGATTCATATGCACGTTAAAGTTTGAGAAGCACTGTTCCCATCCCTGGTTGTGCATCAAGATCACAAGGGAAGCTTTTAAAAAATACAAGACACGTAGACATCACCCCATTGAATTCTCTCCAGGGGGTATAATTTAGCTTTATTTTCCCAAGTTCCCTCATATGATTCTTGTAGAGCTAACGTGAGTCTTCTCCTAGCTAAAAGCTCCAGTTCCCTTAACCAAGGGGTTCCCTAAACCCTGATTACCCATCAGAAGCACTGGCGAAGCTTTTTAAAAATACTTCAGTCTGGGGCCCACCGCAGACCAGCTGGAACTTCTGAGGGTAGGGCCCAGGTATATATATCAATATTCCTTAAGTGCTCCTACGTACATCCAGAGTTGCAAGCCAAGGTCAACATCCCTGACATAAAATGGTTTCAAGTATTATTGATCTCCTGTCTAAATGCTCTGAAACCAAGACATCTAGAACCTAACACAATACTCTGGGTATAAAAGGAGACATGAAGATTCCTCATTCTAGACATTTCTCTTTTTTTTTTCTTTCCTTCTTCTTTCCTTCCTTGGCTGCCAGAAAACACTGACAACCCACACTAGGGGCTTATTCAAAACCCCTATTATTTTTATTTTATTAACTGTTCATTTTGAAATAATTTCATACTTACATGAAAGTGGCAAAAATGGTACAGAGAATTCCCCAATACCCATTCCCTAGCTTCCCCAAATGTTTACATCTTACAGAACCATAGTACAAGATCAGAACAGGTCATTTACACTAACACAATACCATTAACTAATCTCCAGACCTTATTCAAATTTCACCAATTGTCCCACTGTCCTTTTACTGTCCAAGATCTCACACTTAAGTTTAGCCGTCAAATCTTGTTGGTCTCCTCCAATCTGGGACAGTTGCTAAGTCTTTCTCTGTCTTTCATGATCTTGATAATTTTGAAGAATATTACCCAGTTATTCTCTACAGTGTCCCTCAATTTGGGTTTGTCTGAAGTTTCTTACTGATTAAATTCAGGTTATGGATTTTGGGCAAGAATAACACAGAAGTCATACTACACCCTTCTCAGTGCATCATATCAACAGGCACATGATGCCATTTAATTAATTAATTGTGATCAAATGGTTAAGGTAGTGTCTGCCAGGTTTTCCTACTGTAAAAGTTGCCATTTTCCCCTTGTAATTGGTAAGTATCTTGTGGGAAAGTGCTTTGAGACTATGAAAATATCCTTTTTCGCATCATCACTTTACTTATTTTAAATTGAACATCGATTTTTCTTTCCTGATTGATTACTATGATGTTTCCCAAATGATGATTTTCTAATTCCATCATTCCTTCTACAGTTATTAATTGGAATTCCTAATATAAAGAGGCTAGCTCTCCCTTCTCCCCGTATCAACCTATTTATGTCAGTATGGGCTCATGGGTATTTATTTCGCTTTTATTTATTATATTAATCCATTACTATTATTTATTTTGCTGCTCAAATTGGGACAAATGTTGGTTTCTGTATCGTTTTCATATGTTCCACTTTTTTAAAAATTGTGCTAAAAACACATAACACAAAATTTGTTATCTCAACTATTTTTAAGTGTACAGTTCAGTAATGTTAAGTATATTCACACTGTTGTGCAATGAATTTACAGATCTTTTTCACATTGCAAAATTGAAACCCTGTAGGCATTAAACAACAAATCCCACTCCCCCTCCTCTCAGCCCCTGACAATCACCATTCTACTTTCTGTTTCTATGTATTTGAAAACTCTAGATAACTCAAATACGTGGAATCATACGGTATGACTGTCTTTTTGTGATTGGCTTATTTCACTTAGCATATGTCCTCAAGGTTCATCCATGTTGTAGCACGTGTCAGAATTTCCTTCCTTTTTAAGACTGAATCATATTTAATTGTATGTCTATACCACATAGTGCTTATCCATTCATCTGTTGATGGACACATGGGTTGCTTCCCCCTCTTGGCTATTGTGAATACTGCTACACGAACATGAGTGTGCAAACACCTCTTCAAGATCCCACTTTCAGTTCTCTTGGATATAGACCTAGAAGTAGGACTGCTGGATCATAGGGCTGATCATGTGTTTTGAACACTTCCTTACTTTCTGGCATCAGAAGATACTCCACACTTGTCAACTTGTACTTTCCTTGCCCAGCTCAGGAATCAGCTATTTCTCAAAGGACCTCCGGTTCTTTTTATTGGAGAATAGCTTTTAGAAACCAAAATTTGGGCATGAGTGGTGCTCATTGTTACTGGGGTAACATTCTTGGCGCTCTCAGTAGTAGAGTAGGAAATACATGTATGTACATACACACACACACACACACACGCATGTGCGCACATGCACACAAACACACACACGTCTATATCTACTGATCTTCACAAAGAGACATATACCAGGAATTATAGCATAAATTACACTGATCCCTCCTCTAACCCAACCCACAGAATTTACTCCTTCCTGTCCTTTTTCTTTATTATAACTCCTTTCTCCCAGTGAGAAACTTGACTCTTACTCTCCACTATATATTTACTAATATTTGCTCAATCCTAGAGAACACATAAAATAGCGTCAGACTTGCTAACTCATACCTTGTAAAAAATTAATTTACTAACCATCATATAATATTTGTGCATAGTTCTTTTTGTCTTTAGTCTTACAGTGTTAGTGAAAATACTGATTCAAAAGTCACCTAGGTTTGTTCTTCTCCACCCCCTCCGGTGTGGTTATGTTCATTTGTAACACAGTTGGGCTTGTTTCTTAGGATCAGGAGTCCATTGTGGGTTCTCCCCACATTGAGGATGCTCAGGTGAAACGTTAACATGATCCTAAAAGTCAGAGCTATACAAAAACTCTAGTCAGGAAGGCAGCACCTCCCCATCATTCTTTCTACGCCACCCCCCTCCTTTCCATTCTTTCCACCTCCTCCTATTCACCCCATAGGTAACCAACCTCATGAATTCCACTTTCTCCTTTCCTTCTTGTGTGAAATATAGCACAGCACTGACATTCTCTTTGCACTTGTGCTTTTCACTTCATTTCACTTAATATATTCTGGAAATCACTCCATACTGGTTTAGAGACTTTTCCTTATTCATTTTTACAGCTACTGTAATCCATTATGTGGATATGCCATAATTTATTCAACCGTTCTCCTGTATGTGGGCATTTAGGGTTTTTCCAAAGCTTTGCAATTACAAACAATGCTGCAACGAGTGACCTTTTGCATGTGTTTTTTTCATGTTGATACCGGTCTACTTTCAGGGTAGATTCCAAGAAGCCGAACTGCTGGATCAAAAGGCAAGTAGGTGGATAATTTAATCAGATATTGCCAAATTCCCTGCCTAAAGGGCTGTATCTGTTTGCGTTCCCAAAGGAATGCATGAGAGCACACTTCTCCACAGCTTTTCCAGCAGAATGTTGTCGTACTTGCAATTCTTGCCCATGGGATAAGTGAGAAATTGTATCTTAGTGTTGTTTTAATTTTCAGTTCTTTCAAGTTTAAACCTGTTTTTGTAGGGGCGCCTGGGTGGCTCAGTGGGTTAAGCATCTGCCTTCAATTGTGGTCTATATATACAATGGAATATTACTCAGCTATCAGAAAGAACGAATTCTCAACATTTGCTGCAACATGGACAGCCCTGGAGGAGATAATGCTAAGTGAAATACGTCAAGCAGAGAAAGACAATTATCATATGATTTCTCTCATCTATGGAACATAAGAGCTAGGAAGGTCTGTAGGGAAAAAAGGGATAAAGAAAGGGGGGTAATCAGAAGGGGGAATGAAGCATGAGAGACTATGGACTATGAGAAACAAACTGAGGGCTTCAGAGGGGAGGGGGTGGGGGAATGGGATAGGCTGGTGATGGGTAGTAAGGAGGGCACGTATTGCATGGTGCACTGGGTGTTATACACAACTAATGAATCATCGAACTTTACATCGGAAACCGGGGATGTACTGTATGGTGACTAACATAATATAATAAAAAAACATTAAAAAAAAAAAACAGCATCTGCCTTCAGCTCAGGTCATGATCTCAGGGTCCTGTGATGGAGCCCCGCGTCGGACTCCCTGTTCAGCAGGGAGTCTGCCTCTCCCTCTCCCTCTGCCCCCGCCATATTCTCTCTCTCTCAAATAAATAAATAAAATCTTTTTTAAAAACCCTCTTTTTGTAGGTTTAATAACCCATTTTATATCTTTTACCTTTTATCACTTTTTTCATATCTAAATGAATTGTCTTTTTCTCATTTTTCTTTCAAAGTTTTGGTCCTTTGTCCTTCCATTTTTAAGTTTTTACATCTTAGCAATGTCACCCTTTTGTCTTTGACATGTGTCACAGATATTTGTTTTGTCAGTTGTCTTTTGACTTTACTTATATTGTCTTTTTGGCCATGAAAGAGTTTCTATTTTTATATAATCACATTATTGATCATTTATTATATTGTCTCTGAATTCTGAGTCATGGTTAGAAAGCTTTCCCTTCACTGAGGTGAAAGAAGAATCCACCTGTTTTTTTCTAGTTCTTGTATGGTTTCATTTTTTACATTTAGATCCCTGATCCATTTGGAGTCTATTCTTGTGTATTATATAAGAAACAAATCTAATTCATCTTTTTCAAACAGCTACCCAGTTGTTCTAGAACCATTTAAAACTGCCTCTCTACCCCGGTGGTCCGAGATGCTACCTTTGTCCTATACTAAATTTCCATAAGTCCTTGGGTCTGTTTATGGGCTTTGCATCCTACATCACTCATATATTTGTTTACTCATGCAAAACATTTTAATTATAGAGGCTTTACAGTACATTTTAATGCCCAGTAAGGCTAGTCCCTGCCCCCTGAAAATTTCCTTTTTTAGTGTTCTCTTGACTACTCTTGCCTATTTATTTCTCCATGCGTATTTTGTTATTTTTACCTAACCTCCTAAAAAAGCCTGTTGGCATTTTTATTGGGATTATATTACATTTATAAATTAATTTAGGGAGACCTGTCACCTTTACGGTGTTAAATCAGCCTACTCAAGAACAGGGGATGTTGTTTCCTTTGTTCAAATTTTTCTTCCAGGAGTGTTTTAAAGTTTTCCTCCTGTAGGTTTTACACATCTCCCCTTAGGTTCATTTCTAAGTACTCAATCTTCCTTGCTGCAATTGCAAATGAGCTTTCCTCTACCATTACGGTCTCTAATTGGCTACTTTTTGGGTATATAAAGCTGTTGATTTCTGTGTGTTAATTTTATATCCTCTTACCTTATCTTTTGTTGTTTGAGTTTTATCACTAATCTCTTCGATTTCCAGGATTATTACTATGTCTGCAAAAATAAATAGTTTTATTTCATTACTAAGCCTTGTGCCTCTAACCAAATTTTCTAGTTTAATTGTGCTGGCTAATACCTCTGATACAAAGTACAACAGAGAGTGGGCATCCTGCCCTTGTTTCTAGACTTAGAGAAAAATTCTTTCAGTGTTTCCCAATTTAGGAAGTTACTGGTTTTAGGACTAAGGTATATATATTTTATCATGTTAAGTATATCCATCAAGTCTTAATTTCTTGACTGTTTTATGAGGAATGGATGTTGAATTTCAATAAAAGGTCCGTCAGCCTTTATTGAGATAATCCCATGATTACTTCTCCTGAGACCTATTAACATGGTATATGATACTAATGGATTTCCTAATAATAAACCTACCTTGCATTCTTGGAATGAACCCCACCTGATGATAGTGAATTATATGTTTAATGTTGGATTCTATTAGTGCTATGTTAATACTATATGTATGGTACTTTTTCATGGGTATTCATAAATATTAGTCTGTAGTTTCCCTTTTTGCACTGTCTTTATCATGTTTAGGCATCAATATTATATTTGCTTTCTATTTTTTTTTAAATTTTTTTTAAAAGATTTTATTTATTTATTTGACAGAGAGAGAGACAGCCAGCGAGAGAGGGAACACAAGCAGGGGGAGTGGGAAAGGAAGAAGCAGGCTCATAGCAGAGGAGCCTGATGTGGGGCTCAATCCCATAACGCCAGGATCACGCCCTGAGCCGAAGGCAGACGCTTAACCGCTGTGCCACCCAGGCGCCCCTATATTTGCTTTTTAAAAAGAGGTAGGAAGTTTCTCTTCCTTTTCAATGCTCTGAAATAATACATAGAGCATTGGAACTATCTGGTAAAATGCGGCACTTTGGTAGAATTCCTCTATGAAATAATCTGGAACTGGTAGTTTTTTTGAGAGATAGCTTCTTAATAGGATTCTCTCTTTCTTCCATAGAAAATGATCCATTTGAATTTTCTGTCCCTTTCAATTTGGGTCATCAGCATTTCCCTAGGAAATTATCCATTTCAGCAAAGTTTTAAAATGTGTTCGCAGACTTGCAAAGACTCTTACAATTTTTTGTTTCAATGGTTACTTCTCCGTTGTCACTTCTTACTTTGTATATTTGTGCTTTCTCCCTTTTTCTTCTTCGTCGTATTAACTAGCAGTTTGTCTACTTTGATAATTTTTCAAGAAGTCTTAAAAACAAAATAGTTTCAAGAATTGTTGCTATTCTGGCCTAAGTTCCTCTAAAACCATGATACCTAGAACCACACACAATACTCTAGGGGTAAAACCAGACACTCAGCTTCTCCATCCAAAATAGTTCATAGTCTTTCCTCCTCCCCCTCCCTCCTCCTCCCCTTCCTCCTCCTCTTCTTCTTTTTCTTTCTTTCTTTCTTTCTTTTTTTTTTTTTTTTTTTTTGTTACCACGTTACATTGTTGACTCACACTGAGCTGTCAACTAAAATAATTTTTGGTTGACATAACTTTTAACACATTCTGCTGTTAAACCAAACTCTTCCATCGTGATTCTTATAAAACAGATCTTCTTGATCCATATTTACCTATAACAAATTTCACTTGTTAAATCCCATCTCACAAGATCCTTCTAGATGGTATCATTTCATGCATTCATTTATTCAAATCAACCAACATTGCTAGGAATTGTGCCAAGTCCCGCACTTACAGGCACATAAATAACTGTGATACAAAGTAATTACGGTGGCAATAGAGAAATATTAACAAATGCTGTCTGTGCACATAAGAAGCAACAGGATGGAAGGACGTGAGGATCAGGGAAGGGTCTAGAGGAAACGAGATGTTCCTCTGGTTCCCTAAGGATGTTTGCCAGTTGGAGAAGGGCATCCTAGGGAGCGGTGGTGGAAAAGGAAAGGAAAACAAAAGTAAAGAAAAGAAAAGAAAAGAAAAGAAAAGAAAAGAAAAGAGAGAAGAGAAGAGAAGAGAAGAGAAGAGAGAAGGGAAGGGAGGAGAAGAGAAGGGAAGAGAGGAGAGGAGAGCAGAGCAAGCAGTGAAGGCATATGGTACCCTGGAGGAACAGCCAGTTAAAAATTCCTGTGTGGGCAGAGCTTTTAGTGGCTGGCGATGATGGTGGAGAAATAGGTCAGCACAAGACCTATCTGCACTTAGATTTACAGCTCAAAGACCTTCAACAGCAACATGTGGAGTTTTGAAACAGAAGAGTGAAACAGTGAGACCTGCATCTTAGAAAGGTCACTCTGGACACGCAGTAGAACACAGGATAGATCCCGTCCAGATTGGGAGAAAACAATGAGGACACCAGGCAATAATTCAAGTGAGAGATTATGAGAACCTGAACTGAAGCAGTATCATTAGAAAAGGACAAATTCCAAGGGCGCCTGGGTGGCTCAGTCGTTAAGCGTCTGCCTTCGGCTCAGGGCATGATCCCAGAGTCCTGGGATCGAGCCCCGCATCGGGCTCCCTGCTCCACTGGGAGCCTGCTTCTTCCTCTCCCACTCCCCCTGCTTGTGTTCCCTCTCTCGCTGGCTGTCTCTCTCTCTGTCAAATAAATAAATAAGATCTTTAAAAAAAAATAAAGAAAAGAAAAGGACAAATTCCAGATACAAGTCAGGTGACTGATAGGATAAAAGCAGTGACAAAAAGGGAAGGTCCAAAAAGTCATACCTGAGGGATAATTTGCTTTCACTGAGATGGAGAAAATGTGAAGAGCAAATAGTTCAGTTTTGAACAAGAGTCTGAGCTTTTTGAAGCCATCAGAGTAAAGATGTTCTACAGCCAGTTGGCAAAATACAGGTGTTAGAGCCCAGGAGATGGGGCTGGGTGGGAGAGCATGTTTGAGAGTAGCTGTGTGTGACAGGCATAGGCCAGGTGCAAAGAAGACAGTCACTACCAACTACTGAGTGCTTACTACCTGCCAGGACTAGCTAAGCACTTGACCACATCCTTTCCTAGGTATATAAGAATAAATATATAATGCACATTTTATATATCTATATCTATCTATATATTTTAAAATATTTATTTACTTATTTATAACACCCCCCCAATGCATGCGCGCACACACACACACACACACACACACACACACACACACACTGATCCTGTGAGGAACTATTATTCCCGTTTTATAGATGTGGAAACCAAGGTTTGACAGCAACAACATGCCCAGGGTCACAGGGCTGGTTAAGAGGCAGGAAAGGGATTTGAATTCAGTGCTGACCCACTTCTTCCTCTGATCACGAGGAGGCAGGAGAAGGTACTTTTGTGGAGAAGTTTGGAGGTGGGGAAGAGGCGTAAGTGAAGTAACGTGAGTTTGCTCCTCGGTGAGTCACAAGTAGAAACTACACCGGGTGGAACTGTCATACAAAGGAAACTATTGGCAGCAGATAAGGAGATCACAGGGAATAATTTCTAAAGCTACAACTCCCCAAGCAAGGGTGGATGGGTTCCTTTTATTTAGGGTTAGGATGAGTACTTAGAAAGAGGAGCCCTGTCATCGTATGTGGAGGGGGGCATAAGGTCACGCATGCACTCACGGTGACACGCCTGGACTTACGTTGTACTGCTCCTTGGGCAGAGGGTTTAGCATTATAATGAGGTGAAGGTAACTGCCGGTCATTCCGTGGGTCACTCCACGGTCCATCTGCGCAGGCAGGAGTCTGGGGTTAAGCTCAAACTGGTCTGGGTAGTCTAGGCAGTTAATTGCTCGAGGGGTATAGTTCCAATTTACACCCATGGGGTCCTCTGTCTGAGTTAAGAGATAAACTGGAAAGAAGAGCTCCAGGAGCAACAGGGGACAAAGATCGGGGGTATACACAGGTGAAGACTGAAGGTCAGGTCTTGGGATCTAGCCGCTAACCAGGGCAATGGAAGGAGTTCCAATCCAATCACCCCTCTTCACTGTGAAGTAGGCCCACTTGCCCGTTGACAGTGAGAGGGACAAACAGAGTGAAGGAGGCTCAGGAAGGGACGCTGCGGGAAGCTGGGAAGTACAGTGACCGATAAACTTGCCCCCGCGACACCAAGGACTCAACCAGGGCTGCAAACCAGGATTTGGTCACTGAATCCACCAGCGGGGTTGTGTGGTCTCCTCTGGAACTGCTGGGCAGGCCTGTGCGGAGGGAAGCAGGGATGGGCTCCCCGAGGACTGGCAGCCGTCAGAGGGGGGCAGCGGTCCGCAGGGCACAGGAAGCGCGGAGGGTGGTGAGAGGGTATTTGAAGTGACTGACAGTGGAAGCTGCACCGGGGACAAGAAGTCAAAGCAGCGCTGATAAACTGAGAGGACAGAGAAGACAGAGCAGGGGAGAGCCTGAGGACATTGAAAATAAGTCTGATGGGAATGGAGGAGTGTGGACATTGGGGTTTTGAGCAGAGAACAGAGTCTCAGAGTTCAAGATGTCAAGGGCAGGACGATTCTGTGGAGTAAGTTCCAGCATGTGGCCTTGTAGTGGCACAGAGGGGACAGTCACTGCAGTGGGGATGGGAGGCTGCACCACCTTCGTCACGGATCCTGAAGTCAGTCCAGGAGAGCGGTAGGTATTAAAAGGCTGAGGACAGGTCCTAGTCTATCCAGATTCACGTCATTTAAAAAACTGATAAGCATGCAATCATTGATACCATGGACGAAATCACTGATAAGATACTTTTGATTGACGAAGGGCCTTTGTCATGTCACTACTACGTCCGCATGTTGACAGAGACTCCCGAAGGGCATCTCAAAGGGACCAGAGACTCATGACTGAGTGGGGCTGCTCTCATCTGCAGGTTGGGATGCCCTGGGCTTTAGGTCTCCGCCTGCCCAGGAAGTCTGACCTGGTGAGCCGAGCACCAAACCGAACCTCCTCTTTGACCTGAAAGCATCTGTACTTCACACCCAAGGGGGAGGCCAGACCCTGTTCCTGCTGTAAATGCCGACTGCTGGCCCGGAAGAAATGGATCTGAAGTACAAAGTAGACGCTCAGGAGCACCAGCCAAACCACCACTTCCCCCACGAAGATGCTTATCTTCAAAGAGGCCTGTAGTGCAAACCAGGCCCTGAGTAGCTCTGCTGCTTGGTTTTAAAATTTACTAGAGCTACTTCGGCAGCAGATGAAAGACCATATGCTTTTGCAAGAGGCTGTTACTCTCTCAGGGTTGTATCAGTAGTTTTATTTTTCTCTCTCTTCCTCCTCCTCCTCCTCCCTTACTCTCTGGGGGTTGAACTAGTTTTCTTTTCCTCCTCCTCCTCCTCTTCCTCCTCCTTCTTTTTTTGGCCCCATAGTCTTTTCTCAAATTATAAACTCGTGTGAAAGGCAGATATGTAAATTAGAGAAAAGCTTCCCTGGTTAGGGCCAGTGTGGGGGATCCAGAGCCTAGCTCACCCACCTTCTTTTTCTCCACCTCCAATCCCCTACCCCAGCGACATGAAATAACTTCTTAAGGGCTTCTTGCAGCAGGCTGGGAAAAACCCGCTGAACTGTTTACTCCTGGCACTATTACTTTATCGGTCAGTTATTCAGTGAAGACAAGATGCAATAGGTCTGGCAAAATGAAAACACCTGGAATATTAAGATATACTTCTTGAATACGCCCCTAGTTCTTGTTCTGTTTCAAAGAACAACAGCCGGAGAATCGCAGCAGGACAATAGGTTCAAGTCAGGCCCACAGGGTTAGGGAGCGCTAACAGCTCTTGGGGTAGCTGCCCAGGCCACAGTGGTCCCCCTTCTGCAGAAATACGCCCCCTCTGTAGACACAGTGCGGGCCCTAGAACTGGGCCGCTGTGATATCACCCCTTCCACTGGCCACAGCTCACTGGTCCAGCTGAGTTGATTGTTCAAGTCCAGCCAATCTCTGGAATTTTTTGATCAGGCCTTCAGGAAGACAACCCCTCTCCTTCTCCCCACCCGTCTCTTTCTGACCAAGTTGTAAGATATAAAACTTAGATGCTGCCATAGGCCATGCTGCCCACCTGCGAGAGAAAAGCCATACGGAGTGAAAGGAAATGAAGCCACCCCCAGAAAGCACCAGATATAAGTGGCGGAGAGTGGGGGGGGGGGCTGCCAGCGTTCGAGTGCTTGATTTTCACTGAGACTCCACTCCATTCTTGCCCTTTGCATGGTTTACTTTTTCAGCCTTTCCTTGGATTCCATGAGTCCATAAATTCCACTGTCTACTTCTGCTGCTCAAGTTCTTGGCTCTTGCACTTGCCTCTAAACTAGCAAGACAATCAAACATACCGTGTTAGTGACAACACAGAAGTCGTCTTGATCCAGAATTCACATCTCTAACTTCTTCTGGGGAAGCTAGAAAGATGCCTGTGTAATCCAGAAGTCTAGCAAGATGGGGTTTTTGTGACAGTCCTTCGAGTCAGGCATCACGGGGGAGAGAAGTGGACGCAGCCACAGTGAAAGCTGGCTGAGCAGAACTCTGGCTTGATGAGACCGAACGGCCGTAAAGCTGTGCGAATAGTGGTAACACAAGGAGTGGCTCGTGTGGGGAGCCCTTAGCAGCTCCATAATCTCCATCAGCTTCCTCCAGGCCACTCCAAATAACCCTCCAATAGAAGTTAAAACTCTTCCAAGCAATTCTATCCACCATCTTCACTTCTGCAGGAAGCTCGATCCTGAAACCTCTCTTGCACCAAATGTAATTTTCTTTCTGTTTCTCTTTGAAACCTGCCCTTCCTTCCAAATAAGTTTGCAAGCGCAGCCTCTCCTCTCTATCTCCTCTAAGCCTCAAGGTCAAAGAGACTTCCTGCAGTGGACTTGTTTGGTTAGAGTTGCAAAGAGCACTTACTGGGCTTCACCAGGAAAGTCTGTGATCTACTGTTCCTATTGTAGAAAGCATCCGAAACTGAGCTCTGTGGCTCCCTGCTGGCAACCAAGACAAACAAGAAAAGCAGTAGGGCTCTGGTGTGCTGGAGAGTTCAGAAGGAGACCTGACTGGCTCCGGAAGGAAATCAGCTTCACAGTGAAACCAGATTCCTGTGTGGACCGAGACCCTCCAGCAGCAGAAGATGAGGGGGTGGGGAGACGCTGCTGAGAAACTGAGGGGAAAGCAGGAGGTCTGGAAAGCTTGAGTTATTATTGGCCTGAATTCTGCTAGTAAGAGAACATAATATGGTATAGCTTTTCTATTAACTCTTTCAGGCCTTTACTGAGCCAGGAAAGGTGATCTATTCATTAAGCCTGGCAGCTAATTAGGTAAAAATGAAGCTCACATGTAAAAATATCCTTACATTTCTTCCTATGTGGGCAGTGCTCTTCATATGAGTGTTCAGCCCAGGGGTCAAAGGATGATATACCACAAAGTGGAAAACTCAAGACTTTCTAAAAGATTTCATCTCCTAACCTTTTTTAAAATTCCCACTAGTTACAAGTTCCACAAACACACTGTTCCCTCAGGAATACATGTCATCAAGTGAGTGCCCAATAAATGCATGTGAATGAATGAATGAATGAATGAATGAGACATCACTGCAGTTGAGTGTCCCCTATCCTAGAAACAGAGCATGGAGCCCACTCAGGGCCTTTGGGATTGGTTCCCTATCCCCTTACCATACCTGACCATTGAAGGTCATGGTCATGACTACTTCAGTGCGGCCTGGTTTGGGGATAACACATAAGGAAATATATTCAGTGAAGTGTCATTTTGAGACTTTGGTCCCCCCAGCGTACACAAGGCCAGTCATGGCCAATGGAGAATTTCTAGTGCTTCCCAGTCTCTCTGAAGGGCCTGGGGGAATGGCACCTGGCAAACAGGGCCCTATCTCTGCTCCACATGCCTGGCCAGCCCATCAGTCACCATGAGGAGCATAAAGCTGCCTGAGAGCTCGCTGCCAGGGAGCATCTGCTTAGCTGGCATTGGCTCCTGTGGGAACAAAGCCAGTGAGCCTGGGTGAGGAGAGGAGGAATCAGTCAGGATAAAAAAAAAAAAGGTTAGGGAGTATAGTGCTTTGTGACATTAAAGACTTAACAGGCCTTTTAATTTCTACAGCAAAGCACAGAGGAATTCATTGTGGAAACGTCTGAAAGCCTCTGGTTGGCCCCATGCTGCAAATCCTACTTCATGGAAGGCACGGGGCACTGAGGAGCGATGCTTGCTGCAGCTGCTCCAACCTGCCAATCCTCTTCCTCACTCATTCTATGTCCCCCTTGTGGGGATGACACCAGACAAAGGCCCTTCTTGTATTTCTCAGGGACTGCTAGGCGGATGAATCTCCATGTGGGATCTAAGTTTCCACTACTCTACTTGGAGGGAAATGGGTAGGGAAAGCCCTCCAGGATGTACGTTTCAAAAATTAAGGCTCAGACAACTCCCTTCCTGTTGACCAACATTTGAATAAATCATTCCCATAACTTTCGGTCCCTCAGGCCATTGACACCACAGCCCAGGCTCAGGTTTGCTCTGCCTGACAAACAAGATTTCTCTATCACCACAATTTTCCCAAGTTTGATACTCTGAATATTTACTTTATTTTCATTGACCTGTGAGCTCCACTAGGAAACAGACTCTATGTTATTTGACTTCTATTTCCAGAGCCTGGCCCAGTGTCTGGTAAAGACAGTAATTCAGTAAATGTCTGTTGAATGACTGTTTCCATGCATGTTTACCACACTAGCAGGAAAAAAAGTTTGGCCTCAGTGAGCAGGTAAGTTGGTGCTTTTCAAGATATCATTAAGTAGAAGATGCCCCTATGATCTCCCAGGAACACTACCTCTTTCAGGATGCTTACTGTGGTACACACAGGTATGGTACTGTTGTAAGCATCCTATTACGGTTTATTTGGGTTTTTTTTTCAGTACACCTACAAATCTCTCCCTATAAATTCCTTGGAAGCAGGAACCAGGTGTGTTTCAATTATTTTATCCATCTCCTCACCCAATAAATGAACTAAATAACTGAATGAATGAATGTTTATTGGCCAAACCATATTAGAGTCTCAGGTTTATCAAAACCTTCCAACACAATCACCAAAGTCTTTTTTTAAAGAAAGTTCAGCCCCCAGAAAAACACTTGCAGAAATTTATGTTGGCACATCAACCAAAGACAACATTCATAGGCCATCAATACCAAGTAGCAGAGAAAACAAATAAATAGCTTTGAGGCACATGCAAAATGGGGAAAATGTGAACAGTAGAGAGCCTGGGCAGGCTCAGAGCACAGGAGACGCGAGGACAGCCAGGGTAGGCTACAGAATGTGGCAGTAGCCAAAATTTGTGGATAACTCACAATGCAGATTAACCATGTCAATAAAAGGAACTGCATTGACAACACCGACAGAGATCAATTCTGTGGGTAATTTGTCCGGTGTGTCGAAGCCAGGGCTTTATCCAGGGAATGTGGTAGAAGAAAATCATCATGCATAGTTACGCATACTGGCAAATGGACTGAGAACAGGGCCAACAATGGGTAGGGGGAAGCCTTGATTCAGAGGGTAGGGTTTCTCTCTGCTGCAGGGTTCCCTTATAATTAACCAATTAGAGCCACAGCTTCATTTCCTGTGGCAGTTTTCTCTGCCACACAGAATGAGGTCACAGCCATAACCACAGATTTATAAAGCATCTGGGTGATGAAGAATGGCTTCAGAGACGCTTGGACCATTCCCCAGAGATGATTGGACACATGTGTGGTATTCTTAGCCTCAGCAGGAAGAGCTTCTCAGAGGAACCAAAGTGTATTCTGACACCAGCTTTTAAGTCCCTATTTACACCCTTACCACATGACTCTAACAAAAGAGACAGAATATTACTAGATCTATCAAGCAACCCTAGAAGCTGAAATAAATCAATCAGGGCTCCATCAATGCTGAAATAACAAATCACAGCAATATTCAGTAGCACTCGATGTGATACTCTAAGTGAAAAGAATTATTTAATATAATTTATTATGTATGTGAAAGAATTATTTAAACTCTCAGGGGCCATTGGGATTTAACATATTACTATTAGTAGTATTTAGATGATGTCAATTTCTCAGAGAAACCAGAAGTACCTATTGGCTATCAGAGTTCCAATCTACAAACAGAAGGGATGGGTCGTACATAAGGCCATGAAGGCAACGGAGGGAAGCAGACAGGAAAATCAAACACCAGAGAGGGATAAGGGGCATTACTGCATTATTCTAGATGAGTTCATTATAAAGTTGTGTGCGCTGTTTTGATGAAGAGACTGTTACCACCACAAAGAGAAAACTCTCCCACTGTCCTTTCCCCTTACATCTTACCAGAATGGGAGACCAGGGGATAGACATGGAAGCACTAAAACATGAAAAAGACAGCCAAGCCTTTTGGCTCTTCGGTTGAAAGGTCTGGAAGTGAAAAGGAGCAGAAGGCAAAGGCTAGGACTGACTGTGCTGCTTTCCTCCGCCTAATAAAACAGTGGGACCTGATACCTGGGGGCCGAGTTAAAAAGGGGGGAGGCCATAGAAGGACCTAAGGAGCTTCTCCCACAGCTGGTGGATGAGTCAGACAGTATGAAGCTTGAGACCAGGGGAGGCCCAGAGGCCAAGAGTGAGAGAAGAGGAACCAGGAATACTGGCAGCACTCAAAGAGGTGGCTTCCCAGCTCCGTGGTGTTTCATCTCTCAGACTGTAGCTCTTTCTTAACAATCCCCTTACTGTGTTCAGGGAGGGCTGATGCAAAATGAGCCTGCAGTGCAGGCAGGATGCAAGCTCCGCCCTTCAGTGAAGGTGGTGACACCCCCTGGCCAAAGGAAAATTCCGACTCTGTTGATTAGGTGGGGACAGCATTTCTGCAGTTTTCCTGTGTCAGGAACAAGGCTGGGGCACAGGGGGCCAGGGCTGGGAAGGTTCTGAGACAGGTCAGCTGTAGAGCTTCTTGATTAGAAACAGGATTTGAGGAAAGAGCGTACAGTGCAGTGGGAAAAAGAAAATCTTACACACACATTCATGAGAAGGGTTACCTCTGGGGCACAGGCCTGGACTGGAGGGGTGGCCCAAGGCACACAGTCTTGCCTGTAATGTTCATATTAAGAAGCGAATATATTCATGTGTTGTTTAACTAAAAACTGATCATCAAAAAGTCTTGTATTTAAGAAGGACATAAAGGGAAGAGAGCGAGAGGTGGAAAGAAAAAGAGAGGAAGAAAAGATGAAAGACACAACCAACAGCCTAGGTCTCCTTGTAAAGGTCTCCCTGGATGCTGGAATCAGGCGACCTAAAGGGGTGGGGCTTGGAAGCAATGGAAGACACATGGAGCAAATCACAAGGTGGGGCAGGGAGGGTCCTAAACCAGATCACAAGAGAAGGGAATGGAAAAAACAACAGAATTCTGAGAGAAAACAGTGAAAAGAAAAAGGCCCCCAACCAGTCCTAGCCCATACTGCCTGTCAGATCGAGGGTCCAGCCCCCAACTCTCACCCAGAAAGGAGCAAATGCTGGCTCCCCTGAAAGGGACGGGAACTCAAGCAACCTCTCTCTTAGGTCCTGTCTGCCAACCATGCCCTTGGTTGTGAAGAAATCTACTGCCCGGAAAATGCAAAGAGTGATGAACACGTAGAGAGCACATCATGTGGACCACCTCCTCACCCTGCCCTCTCTCAAACTTTCCACCAATGCAATTCCACCCCACCCCTAACTTGGCCCACCCAGTTAGCTCCTGAAATAGAATGAGCGCTCTTGCCACACACACAGGGGCTTCCCTGGGGATTTTCTTGGGGAGAATCCCCGGGAAGGCTGGAAACCACCTCTTCTGGAAGGAGATGACCTCTGAGTTTGTGATCCTGTCTGTTGGGCTCAGGTAAGCCACCAGGAAGGGCATCGCTCAGCTTAGCTGGAGGAAGGCGGCCCTTCAGATTTTTCCCAGTTAGCCATCTCGTCTGCACCATACCCACCACCTTGACCCTTTAGGGCTCGGCGGGGGAAGTGATCTGGGGTCCCCGGGAGGATGGGGGCGGAGAACCCCCTCCAGAGATTAGGCGGGAGGCCCTGGGGGAGGGGAGCTGGAAGTGGGAGGAGCAGACAGTTACCTCATTGAAGCCCTCCTGCAGGACGTCCAGTAAGTTCCCCCGGGTCAGGCAGGCTAGCATTGTTCCTGCCGGGGGCTCCCCGGGCGGGGTCTCCAGGCCAGGCAGCGGCCGCCGCCGCCTCCTCCCTCTGCACACAAAGACTCTCCGCTCAGCTCATTGGGATCTCTCCGGAGTCCCGCAGGCCACTTACTGGAAACCTAGACCCGAGCCAAACTAGCGCCTTCCACTGGGCATGCTCGCACCGGGCCTCTGCCGGAGGGGCCCTGGCGCTGTTGCGGTTCCTATAGAAACAGCTGGGCGCGCAAAGGGTGGAGGGGCGCTGGCTGGCAGCCCCCGGCCAGGCGTGCGTAAGGGGGAGCACCGCGGGCGCGCGGGCGGGCTGGTGGCGCGCGCACGCACACACAAACACACACACACACACACACACTCTCTCTCTCTCTCGCTCTCTCTCTGTCTCTCTCGCTATCTACGTACAACACATACACCGGGCTGGGAGGGGGGGCGTGTGTGCCTACACTGCAGACACATACACACCAGGCCCCCGGCGGGCGGGCGGGTGCGCGCGCGCTCCGAACATACACACACGTGAGCGCACACACATACACTCGTTGACACAGCGGCGGGCGTACCGGCTGTGCATGCGTTTGCAATCACACACGAGCTTACACACCAGGCCTGCAGGCAGGCGTGCCGGCGTGAGCGCGCGCCGCACACGCACACACACGTTCTGCTTTTTTAAGGCCCAACGCTCCACCACAAGATGGGTGGGAAGGGGAGTGATCAGGACTTTTCCCCCCAGACTAGCTGAAAACAGCAACCTTTTTCCATAAGAGGCCTGGACAGTGAGGTTGGACTAAAGAAGGGGAAGCAGAAGAACAGAAAAAAAAAAAAGAAAGAAAGAAAGAGAAGAACCAGCCAGAAAGAGAGGGGGAAGGGAGAAAAGGATAGAGAGAACTTTAGTTATTAACGGTATTAAAACACATGTAATAGAAATAGTAGTAAAGAAATACCACAGGATCACAACAGAAACATAAAGGGTAAACCAAGGATCACCAGGGCTTTACCCCCAAAAATCTGTATTTCTTTTAAAAACAACTGCTAGGGGCGCCTGGGTGGCTCAGTTGGTTGAGCCGCTGACTCTTGATTTTGGCTCAGGTTACGATATCAGAGTCCTGAGATGGAGTTCCACCTCGGGGCTCCCCCCCCCCAGGATTCTCTCTTCCTCTGTGCCTTCCCCCCTGCTCTGTCACACTCTCTCTCTAAAATACATAAATCTTTAAAACAAACAAAAAATAACTGCTAAAATGTAAAGCCCATATTTTTAGTGAGCTTTAAATGATTTAAATGGGTTTTAAATGAAACAAACACTACAGGTGGCTGGGGGATGGGCTAAATGGGGGGTGGGTATTAAGGAGGGCACTTGTTATGATGAGCACTGGGTGTTATACGTAGGTAATGAATCACTAAATTCTCCTGAAACCAATATTACACTATATGTTAAGTAACTAAAATTTAAATAAAAATCTGAAAAATAAAATAAATACTACAAAAATGTCCTGGAGCTTTTGAAAGAGTTAGGTAAAAGCTTCCCCAAATGAAACACAGAGCTATTCCCCACTGTTTCTAGTTATTCAAGTCACAGCCTTGATTATTTTCAGGAATACTAGTCATTTGTACTCTCAGTGCACATTCTTGTTTCTATAGGAAAACTGGAAGCTGAAAGAACACCCATATTATATTACACCTCGTGATCCCAGATGGACAGGAAGGATTTACAGAATGTTAAGGCTCAGAGGTCAGGGCCTTGCCCAAGGACACAGCTGGTATTTGACAAAGGCAGTTTGAGGATCTAGGTCTTTACACTTACGATTTTGCAGAAGGCCCAAATTCCTTCCCCAAATACCCATTGGTAACTTAGCTGGAAAAGTCTTTTCAATCTAATGATCTCCTCCGCAACTCCTCAGCTCACTAGAGAAACGGAAAATCCCTAGGGAGCATCCACAACTAGCAACGTCTTGCCTGAATGTCTAAAGCTGCTAAACACGATGATACTTCTGAGAAAGACACACCCCCCACCCCCAACCACAGCAAGCAGAAAACAGAAGGCCCGCAGAGGTGTTAAGTGGCTGCTACTAATTGAACGCTGTGTATTCGATTCTGGCAAAAGCTGGGGAAAAGCCACGGCACCAAATCAAACTGAACCTGATCAGCCCACGAGTCAGAAGAGCACTGTCCTTCCTAACTAACCGGGGAATTTAGCTGCCAAGAATTCCCCTTGCTCTGACCACAGCTCATGGTGTAATACGATCAGGTAAGTCACTAACCCATGTTAATGCAACAAGGCCCTTCTAAAAGTAAGCGTGAAACTTCCAACAACATAAAATTGCACGCAACACATCTACATGAATAGTGATACAAAACCAAAAAAACACCCATTTGGTGGATCCCTGTATAGAGGATTCCGAGGGGGTGCTGGCCCATCATGCTTTGGACAAAGGAGAAAATTTCGAAACATCAGAGGGAGGTCCTGCTGATAGTTATATGCCAAAAGGTCACTGTTTCTCAAAGAACAAGTCCTTTATCAAAGTAAGACCTGTGAGCTCAATATTCCTAAGAAAAGACTCCTTAAATCACTGGATTTTAAAGCTAAAAAAAAAAAAAAGATAGTTGACACACACGGAGGAATGAAGACTAGGAGAGCTATTTACAGTCACTCAGCAGATCAATGTGAGAGCGAAGATCTGAACCAAATGCCTCTGATGCTCAGCCCTATGCTGTTTGCACCGCACAGCATGCTGGAGGGATTAGAGGGAACTGTGGTGAACAGATACAAGATTTATTATAGGGCATATGGTCCACAATTGCACTATTCCCTAGAAGTCTGTAATTATATCAACCACATATCCTACAGTAGTGGTATGCAATAGGATTTTCTGTGATGGTGAAGTGTTCTGTATCTGTGCCGTCCAATCCAGTGGCCACTAGCCACACGTGATTAGTAAGCACTTAAAATGTGGCTAACGCAAATGTGGGACTTAAATTTAAATAGCATTTAATTTTAATTCATTTAAATTTAGATAGTACCACTTCATAATATTCTGTGCCATTTTCCCCATATAACTATTGAAATGTTCCAAAAATTATAATATTTTCACATATAGTCTGCGTCTCACACTTGGAAAAAATGCAAAATTCCTTTTGGAGCATATACTCTCTAGGGTTTTTGTGCTCGGAAGCTGTGCTCACCACATTTATCATGGTCTGCCTTACCAGGTAACCCAGGTGAAGAACTGAGCCTGAGCTGTAAGCAGCACTAACATTTACTGTTGCCTTCGTCTTCCCCATCTCGCTCTGCTGTCGTATCTGCATGAGAGCTGGGAGGGTAAGTGGGTTAGCTAAAAGACCCAGAAATAACTAGGACAAGGATCTGCACCCCGTAGGGCTGGAACATGGGGAAACTGCGAACCAGTCCAGGTAGCTGGAACCACTCCCACCACTGCTGACTTGTTATTCACTCTGCCTGGGAGGAGACGCAAAGGGTCCAAACTAGCGGCTTTCTGCATCTCTCTGCCATGCTGCCTGATTTCTGAAATAATACTAGACCTCCTCGGTCCTATATTATTTTAACAATAATGGCAGATTCTTCCCTCACCAACTAACAGCTACCCGAATATCTATATACAACCATAATAATAGCAAAATTGAACTTCTGCTATGTGCCAAGCCCCATACTAAGCACTTACATACATTAGCTCATTTGACGGTCACAATTACTATAAACAGTAGGGGTTTTTTATTATCCCCATTTTACAGATGAAGAGAGAGAGAGATCTGGAGGATAAGTAATTAGCTCCAGGCCCTATAGCTAAGTGGTGAAGCCAAAGTCCAGGTTCTTAATCATTACGCAATACTTCTATATGATGCTTGAGACATAAAAGGTATTCAGTAAATGTTCTTAGTTGAATGCATGAATAAATGAGCGGAGGAAACACTGGCAAACTCATTGATCACTTATATTAATACAGATAATATGTTGGCCTAAGTAAGACTATTAGCCTTAAATAGAATTGTCATTCGGTGAAAATATTGACTGTGACTTCTCCCTGTGTAGAAATGTGTGCAATTCACAGCTTCGTCAATTTAATACATCTATTGTGGGCAATCATTAATGACTATAAAGAAGCAGAAAGGCAGTCTGAATAAACAGATAATTAAAATTGTCAATGGAAATATTTTAAATGACTCTGAAATAATTTTTTAATATTTTTCTGTTTTCACACATTAGCGAGTTTCTTGGCAGTAACATATGTTTACAATTTCTACTGCATTTATCTTCAGAGACATCAGCATAAATGTACACAAAAGGGCTCACATCTATCGGCAAAGGCCCCAAAACTGTCCTCGCTCCTAAACTGCTCTCTGTGTCTCCTGGCTTTTCTGCCAGCCTACACCCCTTAATCTTACATAGACAATGCATTCATCCTGCTCAAATTCATCTTCCTGTCAAGTGTTTTCAAACACTCCTTTTTCCTGTCAGATATAAATTCCTCATGCCCCACTCTTAAGGCCCTCCCTCAAATTGCCTATGCTCAGGTTAGCAGGCCCCTCTGTCTCACACATTCCCAGGGCTCATTTTCACCTCCCATGCCTTCACGACTGTCCTTCTGCCTAGAATTCTGTCCTAGAATGTTCTGCTACTCAAATCTTTTTTATGCCTAGTTCCAGTTCTGCTTCCTCCTAAAACTCCTCTGACCACTTTTGGTTTTCTTCAAATCAAGGCAGATCTGATCTTAATCTGTCTCAAATACTCAAGTCCCAGATAACCCACGGTTCATTCCTGTTCTTTTTTCAGGTTTCTGCTCAAATATCACTTTTACCTGTTCAGCCTTCTCTGACCACCCTATTTAAAAGGACAATACTCAGGGCACCTGGGTGGCTCAGTTGGTTGAGCATTTGACTTTTGATTTCAGCTCAGGTCTTGATCTTAGGGTCGTGAGTTCAAGCCCTGCACTGGGCTTCATGCTGGGTGTGGAGTCTATTTAAAAAACAATAAATAAATAAAAGTAAATACATAAAACGACAGCACCCCTTCACCCAGGTACTCCCAAATCTCTTTGCCTAATTTATTTGTATTTTTCTTCCTAGCATTCATTACTGTCTTGTATATTCTGTATTTACTTGTTTGCTTATTGCCAGTGTCTTCCTGCTCAGAATATAAGGTCCATGAGAGCAGGGAATTTTTATGTTTTGTCATTGGTTTATCTGGTTTATCTCCAGAACCAAAAATGTTTCCTGGCACATAGTAGATGCTCAATAAATCCTGGCTGGAATGAATGAATATTCCTCTTTTTATAATTCAAAGGTCACAGCATGTTCTATATTATATCACTTAGCGTTTAATTATAGTTAATTTAGAAATATGCATCTTTGTCTCTTTCAGTGTATTTCCAAGACGGATATAAATAATTCCTGGTATCCTTCTATATTTTCTTCTCTTTCATCAATGCAAGTTTTCATTAAACATTCACTAAATATATTGAGTGCCTATTATATGTCATTATATGCCAGGTCCCATTCTTTCAGCAAAAACACTCAACTCATAGTTACACATAAATACACGAATACACAGAGGCAAGAAACAAGACTGAAAGAAAGAATAGTAAAAGGAAGACTAGTAAAACTAAGAATCCAATATTAGTATGTGGGGACAGAGTGTACAGGGTGAGTGTGACAGACTGAGTGGGAAGAAAAAGGGAAAAAGAGACAGAATGGTAAAAGACTAGAGTAGGATGTTGCCAAAGTAATCACCAGATGCTAGTGCTTAATATAAACTGTACTTAAGCAGATATGCAAATATATTCTACATGAATTTTTGAAATTCACATTTCAAAAGTTATCTGCTGGTTATCCTAAAGGTAAAAATTGGGTTAAGACTAGCGACATCTGGTGGATATTTTGGAAGTGACCCTTGAATTTCTCTACTGTGTAAACGCTACACAAGTCCCCATACCTCTGGATTGCCATTCATACATGTTAGGGCTCCACATTACTAACCACACTATCATGAAATAATCTTTCTGCAGGACCTAAGGTCTCATTGCAGCAGGTAGCTAGATTTCTACCAAGAACCCTTCTATCTCTCAGCCGATGACCCTCTACATTCTGGAAAATGTGTATTTAATTTGACACCAGGATTCTTCTCCTAAAAGGTAACTTATTACTTAAAATGTTCACATCCTTTGACCTAGGGATTCTACTTCTGGAACCCAACCCTAAGGAAAAAAAAGTCTTAAATGAGTAAATCCATTTGTTATTTACAATGGGGGAAGGGAACCTGAAAATCCAACAAACAGAAAAATTGTCAAGAAAATTAGAACCCTTATAATGTTTACCAGACATTTGTAACCATATTAAAACAAACATTTTTTTAAAGATTTATTTATTTTTTATTTGAGAGAGATGGAGAGAGAGCACAAGCAGGGAGAGGGGCAAAGGGAAAGGGAGAGAAGCACTCCCTTTTGAGTGTGGAACCCAGTGCGGGACTGGATATCATGACCCTGAGATCATTATGTGAGCCAAAATCAAGAGTTGGATGCTTAACCGACTGAGCCACCCTGGCACCCCTTGACTCTTGCTTTTTTTTAACTTAATGTTTGTTACTATGAAATTGTTAAAATGTTTGTTTTGGGGGCAGCTGGGTGGCTCAGTAGGGTTAAGCATCAGGCTCCCTGCTCAGCAGGGAATCTGCTTCTCCCTCTCCCTCTACCCTCCCTGCTGTTCATGCTCTCTCCCTCTCTCTCTCTCTCTTTTTTAAAGATTTTATTTATTTATTTGACAGAGAGAGAGACAGCCAGCGAGAGAGAGAACACAAGTAGGGGGAGTAGGAGAGGAAGAAGCAGGCTCCCAGCGGAAGAGCCTGACATGGGGCTTGATCCTAGAACTCCGGGATCACACCCTGAGCCGAAGACAGACGCTTAACGACTGAGCCACCCAGGCGCCCCTCTCCCTCTCTCTCTCTCAAATAAATAAATAAAATCTTAATAAATAAATAAATAAATAAATAAAATCATGGTTTGCAGTATTTCCCAAATGCTCCATAATTAACATGCATTATTTCTTTAACAAACATTTGCATCTTTTAAACTGCATCTATTCTGATTAATTGCCATAATTTTTCGACTTCTCCCTGATTTTATTAATAATGAATCAAGGGAGCTAGACTTTCTACAAGAAGGGGAAGCAAGAAAAGAAAGCAAATATATAACAATTTTTTTCCAGGATCTCAGTCTTGATGGAGAAATCCCCCAGTTGTGGAACTGTACCAAAATTCCATTAATGTCATCACACTCCTTTCAACAGTACACCAGAAACTTACAGAGGGCTCTGCTGGCAGCAGGGAGTTAGAGAGTCTCCTAACCACTTGAGTCCCCATCTTCAGAGTCCCTAGAAAAGCTGGATCGGGGCCACCTTAAAATAGGAAGAGGGAGAATGTACAAAAATACAGGACAGAAAAAAAAAATTCTAAAGCTAAATCAATCTGGTAATGTCAAGCCCCTGCCCCAAATCTATCAACTTATGTCATCTAGACCCTGGTTAGCAGGAAATCCAGCCAAAAATATTATAATCACAACAGGACTATCCCAAGGGTATTTTAAAATCTAGCCATTTAGGCTTAATAGTAATAAAGTAAAGAGCAACGCTTCCCTTTCAGTCAACCAAGAATGCATTTTCCCTCCTCCCTAAGATTGTCAACGACCACAGTAAGAATTCTGAAGACAATCAAGGCAAATACTGGGAGCTCTGCTTATGGCATGCACTTCCATTCCATTCATCCTCAGGAATTACGTCTTAGCCTAGAAAGGTTGCATTTATATTTTAAGGCAGAAATTTTTACATAGCACTTCAAGTTTACAAAGTGTCATCACCTACAGCATCGTATTTGACCGTCATAGTAAATAACCGTTGGAAATAAAGTTCACGTTATTACGCCCCAGATAACAGTAAACAGGCTAGGGAGTTGCTCTACCGATTAGTAGTGGTCGAAGTTTTCTAGCCATTTCTTCCAAATCCACTTGCACTAGGTCTGTGCCAGAGAACAGGCCGGGAAAACGATGGTAATGATGATAACAGCAGCCTACATTTGACTACATACTATGTACTGTTCCAAGTGTTTTAAATACAAACATTCTATGAAGTCGATACTATGATTACCAACTATTTTGTGCTGTGATTCCATTTTCAGTACTGTGTCCGTCTTAAGGAATCATCCCTCTTAGGGATCAATCGAGGGTATTTGGGGAGGATAGCATACAAACTGAAAGGGGACGTGCATTACTACTCGTCTCCAAGCTCTGAAAGTCTGAATCAGGAACTGCACCTAAGAACCTGTAAAGCTCCAAGTAGGCTCAGACCCTGAAACTTCCGCCTCCTTCTTTCCAGTACTCCCCCCACCTCACCCCTCAGTGTAAACCCCTTTCTGATCTGGACGCTCAACCAGTGGTAAGTATATTTTCCAGGCACGCCCCCACCCGCAACCCCCACAACCTTTCAGCACCTACCTCTTAAATCATCGGTGCATGTGGTTCAGCGTCTCTGTCCGCAGCGCTTCTGAGCTCGGCCTCCTCCTGCTACAGCGTCGCGGCTCCTTTCCCGATGCCATGGTGACGCGGAGGCGGGCTCTGGCCCGGACCCGCCCACCCCCAGCCGGCGCGAGCCAGTCCCTGACAACCCGGGCCCCGCCCCTTCCTTGGCCGGCTCCGCCTCCTAACAGCCCAGGCCCCCGCCCCGCAGGCCTTGACCCCGCCCCCTGCCTCCCTGACCCGCCTCCTGTGGGCCGAGCCCACCCCGCCCCCCTGAGTGCCAAGACTGGACCAGGGAGCTCCGCCTTCTGTAGATGGAATCCCGCCTCCTGGGCGTCCAACCCGCACTGCCGCTGGGCCCCAGCCGAAGCCGGAGGGGTCTGGCGCGAAGTGTCTGGATCTACCCGCTGTCCTCAGGCTGAGCGAGACCTGCTTTGCTTACGTAGAGCCTGCAGACCCCCACCCCAGAAAACGCACCAGGCATGTTCCTTATGCCATTTATTGATCCTAGCAGCTCCGCGCCTGCGAGAGCCAACAGTCCAGCCAAGGGGAGTTTCCGGGCCACGCAGTGCTGTCAGTGACTTGAAGTACTGGTAACCCGTGGTCAGAGATCGCTTCCTCCACGCCTCAGCCCTTGCCCTCGTTTGTTTAGGTTCTGGGACCCTTGACCCAACCACCGAGGGAATTGCCCAAGCTGGCTCTGGGGGCTGTGTGCAAGAACTCAGAATGCTTTTCCAGAGCACGTCTTCTCCTTCAGCTTTGGAGTTTAAGGTGTGTAAAAGAGACACCATTAAATTAAATGCTGGGGTAACCTGTCCTATCAGCACTTTCCTTGAAAGCAGGGGCGAAGTAGGGGTCGAAAAACTTCCTGCACGCTCATCCTAGCCCCCTTCATTTTGTAGAACTCCATCCACCCGTAGCTAACCCAAATATGACTCCAAGCTAATGGTGGCCAGTAACAGATAGGCCTCGGGGAGGGGGGTTAAGACTGGGGGCACTCACAAGGGCTCCGGGGTTCTTTAGAACGCGGCACCATCTCTGGGTGCCAGCCAGTTCCCCAGTGCAGATCCTCCCCCAGGGAGGAGTGGTAAAATGAAGGAAACGAGTCTGTCCTCCCCAGCGCTCACACCAGGGTCCCGTTCTTGCTGTCATAGCGGGGTGTGGCCTGGGGGAAGCGAAGGGTTGCGTACTGCGTAGCATTTTCTAACTGCTTGTGCTTCACGTCCAGAGCAGAGCGAGGCCGGGTAGAGCTGCACACTTGAATGTCTGCATAATGTAAGCTGCTCTCCTCCCGCCTGAGGCCTTGACTCCTCTCCTGAGACGTGGGCTTCTCTAACACCTGTTCATAAATATGTCCTCTTGTATCACGGGCCTGCAAGAAATGGACAGCAGTAAGGGAGATTCTTGGCTTGCTTTTGTCCCTCACCCACAAAGCAGGGTCGGCGATTCTGATGTCCCTTCGCTTTGCTGCTTTGTGGGGCAGAACCAGCAAGTTCTGGTTCAAGATAACTGAGATGTGTGGCAGGGAGAAAAAGCGGAGTCCTCAGATCCCATGTCAGAGCCGCCCCCTGGGAGGGACGGAAGACTGTCATTACCTTTACACCATTCTGTGGCTGCGGCTGCGGCTGTGGCTGCGGCTGCGGCTGCTTCAGCGTCCGTCTTGCTTGGCTTCCTGAGAAGAAGAAATCCAACTTAAGTTCATTCTCTCTTTCCTGTCCCTACTGAGGTTGCCTTCTTCGAATCTCTGTTAAACTATTATGGTGGGCTTTTAACTAATCTCCCTGCCTCTGCTCTCACCTCTTTCACTGCTGCCTTTCCCACATCCAAACTCCTTTCATGCTTGGCCCATCATATCTTCCATCCTTATTTTTCACTGGCCCCTAAAACAGGCAGCAAATACATGTTGAGAGCCCATTATATGCCAGGCTGTGTGCCACACTCTGGGGATAGAAGGATGAGCAGACTATTTTCTCTGCCTCAGGGAGCTTACAGTCTACTAGGGGAGACAAATATGTATACTGACTGTTACAGTGCAGTGTGGTAAGTGCTCAGCCACACCGAACAATCAGCCACTTTCAATCAACTCAGCCTCTTCTTTCCTGTTTTCCTTCCTTCCTTCCTTCCTTCCTTCCTTCCTTCCTTCCTTCCTTCCCTTTTTTTCCTTTCTTTCTCCTTTCTTTCCTTTCTTCCTCCTTCTTCCTTCCCTTCCCTTCCCCTTCCCTTCCCTTCCCCTTCCCTTTTCCCTTCTCTTTCCCCTTTCCTTTCCCCTTCCCTTCCCTTCCTCTGCATGAGATAATTCCACTGCCTACCCTTTCCTCTCTGCTCCTCTTCCAGCTTGGGAACTTGCTATTAATCCTTCAACGTTGGTGTTTTCTCCCATTCTCCCATGATATGAGTGTGAACCTATTATAGTACTAGCAGACTGCATTGCATTTACTTGTTTCTGTGTAAACAAGTCTCTCAAACTTGATTTTGAGCTCTTTGAGGACCGACTGAGACAGTGCATCCTTCTTGTGCCTCGCTACCTCCTTGGGACCCAGCAGAGTGCCTCACACACACTGTCAGTGCTTAGTTAATTTTTGCTGGGCGAATGAAAGAATGAGCCACCAACCTTGCCACTCTAAGATAATGGAAATGATCAGACCCAGAGTTTCAGAGCTGGTCTCGAACCCCAGAAGATTTTCTCTGGTGTACTATCTCCCTTTAACCCTTCCAAGGCTACTCCTCTTTTTCATCATTATGCCCTTTCCAAAGACACTGGTTCTAGCATCTTCTCTTCTCCAATTCGACCACTAAAAGCCCCCGCCCCCAACACCCAATTACCCGGTATCTTTTTCCTCTGGGAAGTTGGTGGGCAGCTCCTGTGAAAAGAAATACAGATCACCCATATGTAAGAGTCTTGGCCTCAATCTTTCCACCTTCATCATTTGTTCTGTGGCCTTCTTAACATTCTAGAATGACCTTCTCTCACTTCCCTCTAACAAAGATTCACCTTAAGTCAGTCTGAAAGCATTTAGCAAGGGTACCACATCTCTCCCACAAGGATGGTTCTGGAAGGTGGAGTGGTACAACTGACATAACCAAACCCAAAATACAGCCTAAGGCAACCAGGCACAACATGCCAGGGATATAGCTGGGTTGAGGGCTATTCTGGGATTGTCTAACAGGCTAATCCCAGCAGAGGGTAAGGGAAACCTGCCAATAATGGGATATTCCTGGATTCAGAGACCCTCTTGCTGCCACTTTAGTGCTTTTTTTTTTTTTTTCAGGGTCTCTGCTAACATGGGGTTCTCACTCTGGGAGTCACAGAAGCTGCCACAACCAGGCTAACAAGTTAGGACACCTCAAAGCCCTTTTCTAACAGGTGATCTCCCTCCCTGCTTCCCTGTCCTTGTTTTTAATTAACAGAGAAAGTGAGAGATATTTAACCTTTAACATGCACAGCACAGGGAGGTCTGAATTTGGTGAGTGACTCAGCTACCTTGTCCTTGCGGCAGGACAGACTCATTTTGGAGCCCCTGGGGTCCCCGGTGGAGCCAGTGTGTCTATGTGATTGTCAACTGTTTGATGGCCAGAGAAAAACACTTGTCTGAGGAAATAGGCTGAATAGTTTGGGACTTACTCTGGATGCTTTTTCTTGCTAGTACATTTCCAAACTCTCACCAGAGCCAACCCTATTTGTGTGACTTCTGTCTCCATAAGGAAATTTCCTCCTTTTGCTAACTAAAAAGAAAGAGAGAGAGGGAAGGAAACTTCCAGATCATGTTCATTTTACTACTGTGGAAGAATCATGATTTTCCCACACATATTTGACAGAGGTTTGTGTTTTGGTTTGACTTTTGGTTTTAATGCGGCTTGCTGAGTTGACAGCAGATAGAATCACCATCTGAAGTTTACAGGTGGTTCAGAAGAAAAGCTTTGAAACCACTTCTAGGTCTTTCTACTTCTGCCACTTCAGCTCTTCCTTTTTTTTAACCTCTGTCTAGTCATAGCCTTATCCTAGCCTCTAATTCTTTGTCCCTTGTCACTACTGTTCTCCTATTTACTTCTATTTAAATGGATAAACAGAACATAAATTCTAAAGCAACAGATTTGGGTGACCCAATTTTAGTGAATGGAGCCTGTTCCCAAGTTGGATACTATGCAATGCCTGGACACAACCTAAATGGAATATTCTGTTAGACTCAGAGTTGATAGGATTTTACTTTTAGCTCAGAATTCAGGAAACTAAATGGGCACTCTCCTATATTGGCAGTATGAATAAGAATTGGTTCAATTTTCCTGGAATGCAATTGACAAGAAGTATAAGGAGGCTTAAACATAAAGTGCATACCCTCTGATGTAGCAATTCCATATCCTAAAAATAAGCAGGCACAAATATGGATGCTCATTGTAGCATTATTTACAACTGCAAAAAATAGGAACTATCCTATATGTTCAACTTTGGGAACTGACTAAATAAATAGCATCACCAATAAATGGACCACTATACATCCATTTAAGAAACATGTTGGAAGAACATCTAAGAGAATGGAAAATCTTACTCTTTAAGTTAATAAAAAGATAATAAGGCATGTTTTGGGATACAAGCTAGGCACATAGGCATTTCAAAAGGATTACATGGAGGTGACTTTCCGAGTCATTGGCCGTGCGGGTTGGGGCGGCCTGAGCCGGGGGTTCTGTGCCGAGATGCTTCAGAGCCTCGTTAAAAATGTTTGGATCCCTGTGAAGGTCTACTGTACCCGAGTTTACCAGGAGATTTGGGTAGGAACGGGGTTGATGGGCTTCACCGTTTATAAAATCAGGACTGCTGATAAAAGAAGGAAAGCTTTGAAAGCTTTGAGTCTTGCACCTGCTCATGGTCACCGTTAATCAGCTTTATTTGGAGTACACATCAGATGGCACGTCAGTCTGGCTGAAAATCTCCGCAAACTCTGTTAGGTGGGAACATGGAGCATCGCTGTATGCTTGTAGACGTGTTGTCTCCTTTGTGGCATGAATAAATGTAACTATGCAGTATACCAAAAATAAAAGGGGGATTACGTGGAAATAGACTAAAATGTTCCTGTCATTTATGGTTGCTATAAATATATTTAGAATATTTACGGTTGCTTCTTATTTTCTGCTTTTTGGGATTTCCCAAATTTTCTACAGTGAATGTGTGTTACTTTTGTAATCAGAAAATAATAATAATGATATTTTAAAATAAAAATCTTTTTAATTGTCATACTGTCTTGAAGTCTCTGTAAGTTTGAGATAATGAGAAACAAAAGAGAACAATACCCAGTCCTATTAATACGTTAAATTTTTTTAAAGATTTCATTCATTTGAGAGAGAGGGGGAGTGACTGGGATGGGTAGAGGGAGAGAGAATCTTAAGCAGACTTTGTGCTGAGCACGGAGCCCAATGCAGGGCTCAATCCCATCACCCTGAGATCATGACCTGAGTGGAAACCAAGAGTCAGACACTTATCTGACTGAACCACCGAGGCACCCCTGGTCCTACTAATATTTTAAGAGGAAAAAATATGTTTTGGTTGGAGTATCTGGGGTAGTGTTTCTAGCCAGGCTCTCGAGTCAGACCGATGGTTATCAGACTAGCTGTGTGACCTTCAGCAAGTTTTTAGCCTAATCAAGCTTTCATTTTCTTATTAATAAAATGAAGATAATAATGGAGCCTAAACCCCATGCACTATTGGAGGAATTATATAAAAAAATAAATGTAAAATACTCAGTTAGGTGCCTGACATATAATGAACATAAGTAAAAGCCAACTGCTATGATTACTACCATCAGAGGAGGAACTAACCAAAAATGAAGACTATGGGGGCGCCTGGGTGGCACAGCGGTTAAGCGTCTGCCTTCGGCTCAGGGCGTGATCCCGGCGTTATGGGATCGAGCCCCACATCAGGCTCCTCCACTATGAGCCTGCTTCTTCCTCTCCCACTCCCCCTGCTTGTGTTCCCTCTCTCGCTGGCTGTCTCTGTCTCTGTCTCTGTCAAATAAATAAATAAAATCTTTAAAAAAAAAAATGAAGACTATGAAAACTTGGAACAAAGGAAGTAAAAGAAACTCTGACACCTTTTCTCTAGAAATTCTTGGATGTCGGGGCGCCTGGGCGGCTCAGTTGGAGAAGCATCCAACTCTTGATTTCGTGATGATCTCAGGGTCGTGAAGTCGAGCCCCCAGTCGGGCTCCCCATTCAGTGCAGAGTCTGCTTTCCCTCTGCCCCTCCCCCTGATTGCACTCTCTCTCTTAAATAAATAAATAAATAAATAAATAAATAAATCTTTGAGAAAAAAAAATTCTTGCAGATGTCCCTAAATGTCCTATGTCTGTGGGACATCTCAGAGTTTAAAAAGTGCTTCCCCCACCCATTCCTAATAACGTTCTGAGAAACTCATTACTGTTTCCATTTTACAGATGGGCCAACCAAGGCCCTAGAACTCTTTCTACTCAAGAAGGCAGGAGCTGAATTTCCCATTATCACTATGTCCTTTGCATCTGTCATTATACCTAGTACATATAGGCATTCAATAAAATATTTGTTTAGTACATGAATGAGTAGTAAGAACAGGACTGGAATCCAATGTACCGATTCCAAATCACATGTGCTTTTCAATGTACCTTATCTATTTCTCTGAATATAATGATGATTTTTTTCACGAGCAAGACATCCTCAAGACTGACCAGGCATGGAAGGTATAGCTAAGAAAACACTGAATAAGATTAAACCAGGTCTGGGGGTTTAGAATGGTTCTCCTCTGGGAAAGAACAGTAAAAACACTACAGATAATTTATTGTGAGGCTTTCACATATTCTCTGCTCTTCAAACCTACGATCTAAACAACACAGGTCATATTATCTATATTTATATGACTGGAAAAAAGCAAAGTTACAGGACTTGCCTAAGGCCACACAGCAAGTAAGTGTGAAGTTCTATTCAAATAGTCCATGGATACTCTCCATCTCCCCACTTCTGCCCTTTTAAATAACATTTCTCCAAAGTTGATTTGCTTGATTGGGGAGGCAGTATTTTGTAGTGGTTGAAAGTATGGGCTCTGAAGTCAGACAGGCCTGGATTGGAATGTTGGTTTATTTGCTCACTAGCCATGTGACCTGGGACAAGCTAACTTCTCTGAGCCACCTCCCTCATAGCATTGTTGGGAAGAGAGTGCTTGAAAAGTGCCTGGAGCATAGTAAGCTCTCAAAGGTTAGTATTATGATTATCATCTGGGGAAGAAGGGAAGGGAGCGAAAGGAAAGGAGAGGAAGGCAAAGAGAAACCATGCCAATTCACCATTCCAGTGCCGCTCTGGCCCCCCGACAGTCAGCAGGCTTGTCTGTGTTTTCTGAGGCTTTTTGAAAGGAGTGAACACAGAAAGAGGTAATGCTCTGGTGATGGCACCCGGAGATGAGCCAGGCAGAGGGAGGTGGCAGAGGGAGGTTGGTAGACAACTATCTGCAGGCTTTCTCTTATTCTCTGGGTCTCCATGTCCACCAACAGAGACGTTACCCTCCACCCTCTGCCCCTACTCACCAGCTTCCCCCGCAGCACGGCCGGTTTCCCATGGTGCTCTGTCTCCGAGGGAGCCCAGCTGTTTTTCTACATACAGAGGCTGGTGCATTTCCTGGTTCCTGGTTTAGCCGGGGAGTCTCTGTCAGTGTCAGATTTCAACCTAGCAGGTTGGACTTTGGAAGCCACCTGCTGGAGTGATTCCCAGGTGACTGCTCCCAGCCAAGGGGGAGAGGAACACACATGGTCTCCAGGTGAGAGCTATCTCTCCTTCGGGATTTGGAGCTGCTTTGATGAAGCCATGAACTTTGAGCTTCAAGCTTCAGTGAAAAGAAACGTGAGACAGAAAAGGGCTCTGGGTTTCCTTAGGAAGTGTTTCTCTACTACCTCTCACTTTCATTGAAATACATCCTCTATAATGGAGGTAAGAGTCTTACCTTATGTTTCCCCAGCACTACTCAGGTTTAATGGAGTTTCATTTGCAAGGTAACCAGTATCAGTTTCTTATTATCCCCATCCAGAATCTGGGTTTGAATATGGGAGTCTCTTGGAAACCTAAATTTAGGGAAATGGATTCCTTTTATAGTTGCCCTTGCTTTTGGAATTAATGTGGGCAAATCACTTTTTTCTACGAGGGTGAAGGAGAGGACTCAACTCATTGCCTAATCCCCTTTCTCGTCAAAAATCATATGGTTCCACGATTGGAATGGCCTCAGCATTTCCTGACCACTTACTTCCTCATGCCCAGTACAGAGCTACGGAAGCTCCACGTCCACCCCAACTCAGCTTCTCCTTCCAACGACCCAACATCAGACTCATTCCACTCTCTCCAGTGAGCAAGCTGCAGTTGGGCAAAGTCCTCCGTAGAAACTATGGGCTCTGGGAGAATTTGTGAAACCCGCAAGGCTTGTCTTCAGGGCTCACACGGGGAGTTTTCACTAAGTCCTCGCTATTGTTATTACTTCTTGTCCTCAGCTACTTGTCGGATGGCAAAGCGTCTCACTTTATTATCTTGTGCTGGATCATTGCACTAGCCTCTTCACGGCTATGCTTCTCCCCAGCAAGTCCTTCTGTTATCCTACCATTAACTGTATTCTTTTCATCCTGATACCCAAATCTCTTAGCCTGGAAATCAAAGCCCTCCACAATCTGGTCCCCTTTCAGCCACTTTTTCTAATTTAAAGGAACATTTTAAAGAAAAACACCAAAGAGATTTTTATGACCAGAAACTCTAAAGGAACCAACAGTGTATTGTGCTACCCAGAAAGCCTGATATACCTTAAGCAGCATTAATGGAATTCGAGAGCGATAAACACAGGTATTGATGATTCCACTGAAGTCTCTAACAGTCAGCCCGTGATTGGAATAATAATTTTGGGTCTACATGTAGAATTTCGAGTTACATTGTCAAAAGGTGGTGTGTTCAAGAGAAAGTTATCTAGGTGATAAATGGTTTGGAAAGTTCTAGGCTGGCTTAGTCAGAGAAGCATGCAACTCTTGACCTTGGGGTCATGAGTTTGAGCCCCACATTGGGTGTAGAGATTACGTAAATAAATAAATAAACTTTTTAAAAAGTCCTATAAGATATGGTTAAAAGAATTAGGTATGTTTACTTGGGAAAGAGAAGCTTTAAGAGGATGGGATGGTTATTTTAAAATATCTGAAAGGGACTCCCAAGTGAAAGAAGGATTGCATTTATTTTCTGGACATAACGAGACCAATGAGCAGAAGTTACTGAAATGAAGATTTGAGGTCAATAGAAGGAAGAATTTATAAGAAATACATCCAAAAAGTTCTGATGAAGAATTGCCAAAAAAACCCTTATGAAGTTCTAAGTTTTCTGTCACTTAAAATGTCTCAAAAGGAAGTTGACTAATAGTTGTAAAAGAATTTGAGTGGTGTGGGGATTTGGACTAAATAAGAGGTTTCAATTTTTTTCTAGCCAAGGAACACTCTCTTTGAAATAAAGCTCACATAAAAATAACAATTCCAAAATAGATCAATGGAAGTGTTCTGGTTGAAGTCCTAATAGGATCCTTTCTAGTCTCTTTTTCTTCTCAACTAGATTAAGGTTCCTGAGAGTAGACAATAAAAGAGCATGGTTTTTTAAAATTTATGTTTATAATGTATAGTGTATTACTTGGAGGTTGAGAAACATTTGTTGAATGAATGGATGAACAAACGAATATATCAATAGTTACTTCTCTGAGGCCAACTTTCATTTTTGATAAATGATCATGCTTTAACCAAGAATTGAATTCTTTGAGTGAGGGCTCTTATCTCGGGAATCCACAGATCTCTGAGGGGTATATGAATGGATCTCAAGAACCTATTCAAACTGTAAGGCAAATTTGATAGCATGTGTATTTTTTCTGGTAAGAGGATCTATTCCTTTTGCTAGATTTTTCAACTGGGTCTGTAACCTAAAAAAAATTCAGAATCAACCACTTTAATGGAAGAATTTCAGGTGTCCACCACAATCTGGTAAAATGTATATTTGGGGGCAAGGAGGTCTTTGGGACACTTCTCAAATCAAACACGTGCATGAACAACAGAGAGTAATTGAGAAGCCAGAGACCCATGCTTTCCTGAACACACCATGTCCCAGTACTAAGACTCTGCTTCCAATTGGGACACCTGGGTGGCTCAGTTGGTTAAGCGTCTGCCTTTAGCTCGGTTTATGATCTCAGGGTCATGGGATCGAGTCCCACATCGGCTCCTTCCTCGGCAGGGAGCCTGCTTCTTCCTCTGCCTACTCTGCCTGCTGCTCCCCTGCTTGTGCTCTCTCTCTGTCATAAAAAAAAAGAAAAAAAGAAAGACTCTGCTTCCAAAGGAGGGTTCCCTGGCCATCATCACCACACAAATAGCCCTAGTCCCCCTGCATTTAGTCTTGGATTGGGTGGGTGATTCAGTGATGGCTCTCTTTGGGATGTTCCAAGATTAGAAACACATGGTTTTTTTCATAGGCCTCCCCTATGCACAGGTTGGAGAGACTCTGTGGTTTGGTGACAATGGCAGAGGCTTCCGTGTCTGTGCCCTTTGTATGCAAACTCCACTGCTCAGTATTAGAGACCATTTTCAGTGGACAGACCTTACTCTGGGAAAACAGGGCTTTAGGCAACTCTCTCCAGCCTAAAACTGATTTCCCAACCCCTACCCAAAACAGGCCAGACAGGCTGGAGACCCTCGTTTTTGTGTCTCTAATCACCAGCTCAGACAGTGCCCTCTGGGCTGTTTGGATGGCATATCCCTTTTCCCTCCCAGGATCACTCTCTCTTTTGTTGCATTGTGAGAAAATTATGGCTAGGAATTTGATCTGGAGCCAATGTCAGCTTCCGGGTATGATCTCAGCATCCAAGTGTGAGCTCAGGGTGCTGTGACGTTGGGCACATCTAACTGAGGAGGTTTTGTCTAGCTGGCTATGACCCCCTCCCTCCCTGCCCATCCCATCGTCCAGGCCACAGAATAGGGAGCAGCACAAACAAGGCCCTGAGATTTGGGTTTATTCAGCTCCACCCAGAACTAAACCGAAGGCTATGACATGTCTCAAGGGACCAAACCATACATTGTGGGCCATGCACTCTTCCCTTCCCCCAAGGATGCTGCTACCTCTGGGGTGGTGGGCAGCTGCTCATATCACCGTGGGAGGTAGGAAGGGGTTCACTGCGTGCTGGCTCCATGGCACTCGGGCTCCACTCTGGCTGCCTCCTCTTCTTCCTCGGGATCAGGAGGTGCAGGGAGCAGGGAGATGTAGACCTCATTGACCTCTGTGTCCAAATGTCGGCCACCCCGAGGTGCCTCCAGGTTAAGGATGCCATCATGGGAGAGAGCAGCGCGGACCCGCCAGGGGTCCACATCAGCAGGCAAGACATAGGTGCGGCAGAACTCTCGGGACACGAAGCCGTGGCGGTCCAGGCGCTGGGGGTGCCGGGCAGACACCTCCAGCAGGTTATCCACAGTCCTCACGGTCACCTCATCTGGGGTAAAGTGGCTGACGTCCAGAAACGCCTGAAACTTGCCCTCACTGAGCCTAAGCTCAGAGGCCCCTGCCCTGCTGCCCTCCCCAGCTGCGGTGGCCCGGGGCCGGACATAGTAGCCATGGTAGAGGGTGGGGGTCAGGATCTCTTCCGGCAGGAGGCCTGAGGGGCAGAGAGAGAAGGCAAGAGGCAGGATGAGGGAGAATGAGGTGGGAACAAGGGTGAAATGAGGAGATCAGGAGATGAGGACCTGGGAGAGCAGCGAGGGAGTCAGGAGAAGTAGGAAGAGGAGGCAGGGGGACACAGGCTACAAGGTGGCAGCTGGAAAGAGGGGATTGAGATAGGGAATGAGATGGGGGAGGAGGAGGGCAAACCAAACAAGGACCCAGAAGGGGAACAAGAAGGCACACCAAGGGGGACAGGGCCAGGTATCGCAGCATTGCAGGCAAGGCATCTGCACCGAGGTCAGTGGGAAGGGGACAGAGCCCTGCTTGGCGGGGTGGAGAGGGAGCCTGCGGTGGGAGATGGCTTGCCCCAGGAGTTCAGTTAAGCCCCGAGTGGGGTAGACGCCAGTACCGTTGGGAGGTCAGCCCAGAATTTCAGGAGGTGGGGGTGGGAGGCAAGGGGGGTGGCGTCTGTACCATACCTTCTCCGAAGCGCTGCTCTCCGAGGCGGCTGGGGTTGGCAAATTCGTACTCGGTGGTGGCCGGGTGGGCATGTGGCACAGAGCGGCCCGACATGGCTGCAGAAGTGTTGGCGGCCCTGGTCCGAGGTGCAGCCCCAACACAGCAGCGACCCCTCCAGCTGCCTGGAGAGCCAGGGCCCGGTCGGAGGTGGAGGCGGGGTCTACACCACCCAAAATAGTGCGGAGCCTGTGGGGGAGGGGCGAGGAGCCGGGCCCCTGAGCGCCAGCGACAAGTGTGTGACCAGAGCCGCCTGGACCCCCGTGCCCCCCCCCCCCGCACACCCTTCAGCTGTCGCAGGCGGCCTGAGGGGACAGCTGGGGGTCTTGGCTGGGCAGCGAGCTGGGGAGGGGAGACTGGTGCCAGAGGCACCGGAGAGGCCTAGCAGAGACGCTTACAGTTTGCACGTTTTCCACATCTCCTCCTCTCCTAAGTCCCAGGCACCCTGCCCCCTACTTCATAAAGCTGTCCTGGTTGTAACGTTCTGCACAGTGTGTAAAGTGAAAGATGCAAAAAACTTTCCCACCCTTTCTTTGGGGTGGGGTGAAGGGTCTTCTGCCCAGATTAATGTCAGGGTCCTCTCCTGAACCCAGGTCAACCCGGGGCACCACAGAGATGCCTGGCACAGGCTTGTTGGTGATCACTGCTCTCCTCCAGGGACCAACAAAGAGTTAATGTCCCTGGGGCCCAGCCTAGGAAGATTCCAGTTCCTGCCCAGGCCCAAGATAGTTGCTGGCCCAATTCCCCTGGCACGCTGGGCTGGAGAGGAGGAGGAGGGGCACACCACCCGCCTGCTTGGGATTCCTGACTCTGTTCCAACTCCAGAGAAGAGAGTGGTAGTGGGGGGGTGCCACTGGGTGTGGACGGAAAGCTAGTGAAACAAGACCAGGACAGACAAGTCACTGGCCAGCTCAGACGTGTTTGTATTTCTCTTTTCTTAGCTCAGTGAGTACTGGGTATGTGTCACACTGCCAAATCCCTGATCACAAGTCTCCATGAACGGGCGGTGAGCTGGGATAATAAAACTCCTGACATCACCATTCCAGAAGCTTCACAAGACTGCGTATATAAGGGGCTGGCTGTAGCTGCAGCTGAAGGAGCTGACCAGCCAGCTGACCCCCTCCACTCACCTAGCCGCCATGGACATCGCCATCCACCACCCTTGGATCCGCCGCCCCTTCTTCCCCTTCCATTCTCCCAGCCGCCTCTTTGACCAGTTCTTCGGAGAGCACCTGTTGGAGTCTGACCTCTTCCCAACTTCTACTTCCCTGAGCCCCTTCTACCTTCGGCCCCCCTCATTCCTGCGGGCACCCAGCTGGATTGACACCGGGCTCTCAGAGGTAAGTCTCTGCCAGGATAGGAGAGCTGTTCCTGGAACCTCTTGGAAACATATCCACCTGCTCTCCTTTTTCTCCCTGCTGAAATCTGGCTATGTCTAAGTGTCGTAGGCACTTGCATGGCCACCGGTGAAGCTAGACTAGGCTACTGTTTCTTTCCCCCGGTTCCCTGTTTGTATTTGATGCTCCACTGTATCCTACTTACTGCATTTTTTCCATGTGCTGCGAAGATCACCCTCTGTCCCCTAACTTCTAATTAGGATGCCCGTTTCTGGTTTGGTTCATAAAGAGCTGCAGGGAAAGAGCTGCCTTCAGACTCCTTTGCTCACCTCTTCTAATATCTCATACTCCTGACTAATGTTAGCATCTCAAGTTTCAGAGTCAGGAAAAAAATCCTGCCTCATTCTGAGCTTTTCACCTGCACTGCATGGAGCTGGAGACTGCAAACACTATTTACTTTCTTTCTATTCCTTCATCTCTCATTTTCCAGGTTTCTCAGGGCTGTGACAGGGCACTGACCTGGGTTCAAACCTAATGAGTGAAGAATGTAGGTCCAGTCTTGGGACCCCCACTTGTCCTAAGAGGGTGGGAGAATGGGGTGAACAGATAAGGTTGACAGAGCTGTCACAGAGAACACTCTGGTTTAAAAATATTCAAGTGTGAATAAACAGAAGCTGAGTGAGCAAGGGCTTTGGAAGGACAATCAGGGCCAGCAGAACATTCCAGATTGAGTGGGTGGGAAACTTGGCAGAGGCCTGAGTAAGAAGAAGGGGCCTTTGTCTCACAGACAAATGACAAGGCCAGGCATTGGGGTCAGAGAGGCAGCAGAAGCCATGCCCAGACCCATCCTTGTGATTGCTCCCTTGGGTGGCCTGTCTTCTTTCCTGTCCCTGTAAATAAAGTTTGGGTCTGATGACCACGTGGGATGCCTTGGGTACCACTGTGGTGGCTCTCCTGAACCAGAGAGCCATGTTTATTCAAAAAGAGACTTTTAGCCAAAAACAGGAGGATAATCACCTGGACAGAAAGCAAGTCTGCAGAATGAAGAGACTGCACTAATGTCAACCACATTCCTACCATCTTTTCTCCTACCCCTTCCTCTCTACCTTGCTATTTCTAGATGCGTCTGGAGAAGGACAGATTCTCTGTCAACCTGGATGTGAAGCACTTCTCCCCAGAGGAACTCAAGGTCAAGGTGTTGGGAGACGTGATTGAGGTGCACGGCAAACATGAAGAGCGCCAGGTGTGGAGCTTGCTCTCTCTTCTGCTCATTCATCCAGGGCGTATGATACGCCAGACACTCCCATCAGCCCCTGAGCCTGGTGACCTTCCAGTCTTAAGCCATAAGGGTCTGGGACAGGGATAGACCTGTTGTTGTTTGGGCCAGAGAAGTTGAGTTTTGTTTTCTGTTTTGATTTGATTGCTTTAGATGGGACACATGGGATGTTTATTTCCCATTTAAGCCAGTGGTTTTTGGCCACCTTAGAATCACTAGGGGAATGAAAAAAAAAATTACAGTGCTTAGACATATCCCAGACCAATTAAATCAGAATTTTTTAGGAGTGGGCCCCAGGCATCAGCATTTCTAAAAGCTCCCTACGTAATTCTAATGTCCATTCAAATTTGAGGACCACTGATTTAAGAATAGTGCTTGTTGGACACCTGGTTACTTTAATTTAATTTAAATAATTAAAATTAATTTAATTTAAATAATTAAATGAATGGTGTAAACCCTGAAGGCTCTTGACTTTGGGACTCTGCTTTTAGATGTTCCAGAATCCTCTCATCTTTAGCTCTTCTAAAAGGCTGAACTACTTGGTTTGCCTAAGTTTCAGAGCTGTACTCGGCAGCTAAAACCCTGGAGCTCGTGTGGAAATCAGTTAACTGAGAGCCTCTCTGCATAAATGCTCGAGATTCAGCTGGTATAAAGGTTGGGGTCAGGTAGTTTTTAGCAGAATTCTAGAGAATGAGGGATGGCTTCTCATTAATTTCTGGGAAGGTTTTTAAAAGAGTCTGCTTCTTACCAATTATTGATAATTCAGATACCTGTGCGTCAAACAGCGTAATCTGAGGTCCTTGGGCTGTTTCAGTTTTGCTTATGTGATTTAAATTTGGGTCATAGTCTCCCTGGATGAAGTGTCGTTGTTGTTGTTGTTGTTGTTGTTGTTGTTGTTGTTGTTGTTGTTGTTTTTAGCAGCAGTCCTGTTGGTCTGGGACATTCTGGGACATTCCTGAAGAGTCAGGACAATTTCTGGGCTTCCTTGGGGACTCAGATCTTCAACACTGAATGATATTCCAGATCCCGTAGGCCCAACACTGATTTAAACCTTTGGGAAATACCCCTCAAAATAACCATGCCTCAGTTTGGAGAGCTTTGCAGTTTTCACTATTTCAGATTTCTCAGACTCTCATTGGTCAGAGTGACCACCTAGGCAACTTGATCTTAGCTCCAAACAGAACAGCTGTTTGGTTTTCTCTCTTGTTGCAATGGCATATGGTCACACCTAAGGGGAAGGAGGATGTCTGAGTTCTCAGCAAGTGGTGCTAGTTCCTGTTCTTCTCTCTCTCTTTCCTCGTTCTCTTGGATTAGGATGAACATGGTTTCATCTCCCGGGAGTTCCACAGGAAATACCGGATCCCAGCCGATGTGGACCCTCTTGCCATTACTTCATCCCTGTCATCTGATGGGGTCCTCACTGTGAATGGACCAAGGAAGCAGGCCTCTGGCCCTGAGCGCACCATTCCCATCACCCGTGAAGAGAAGCCTGCTGTCACTGCAGCCCCCAAGAAGTAGACGCCCTTCCTCTAACTGCATTTTTTAAAACAAGAAAATTTCCCCACCAGTGAATGAAAATCTTGTGATTAGTGCTGAAGCTTATTAATGCTAAGGGCAGGCCCAAATTATTAAGCTAATAAAATACCATTCAGCAAGAGATAACTGTCTTGTGTTTGAATGTTCTCTATTTTTAAAAATAAATGTACAAAACAATGCAGATCCATTTAATCACATTATGATTTAGAGGACTCTGGGGATATTATGGTCACAATGGCTGTCTCCACTACTTACTAATAGCATAAATTTAGCAAGTCACTTAACCTTTCTAGTCCTTAGGTTATTACATTTATAACATGTGGCACTGATTTGTACACTTGTTTTAAGGACTAAATTAAGGAAAAAACATAGGTAAAGCCCAAGGAATATCAGTTCCTCTCTCTCCTCCTTCTTGGATTTTGGTCCTCATTTCCAACAACAAATCTGAACGAACTCTGGATATCGATGCATAAAAGGCCTTAGTGAGTCTCTGCAATTAATCACATTGCCAGGCAGGAAGTGGTGCCCCCAAAGTTGATGTTTTCCTACTGATTATCAATGCCCTCAGCTGATTCACAAGAGCAGTAAATAGGACTTAGGTGATTATCACCAAACAAGCCTTTCAGTTGTAATCTCTAAATTATTTAGCAAATACCTTTTAGAAGTACGACTGGGAAGGGGCACCTGGCTGGCTCAGTCAGTAGAGCATGTGACTCTTTATCTTGGGTCCTGAGTTTGAGCCCCACATTGGGTATAGAGCTCAAATAAATTAGTAAATTGAAATATTTAAAAAAAGATAAAAAGAACTCAGTCGGGAAACATCCAATTCAATGACCCTCCAATTCAATGACTAAAAAAATTAAGTTTCAGAATTACAATTAATAATTGATCAGTAAGTTTGTCTATTATTTAGCTTATACAAAGACGTATTACTCTACAAAAACACCCCCATTCCACTTGCGGGTCCGGACAAAACTTCTGATTCAATTAATGAAAAATAGCCCTGGTGTAGGTTATCCGGCATAAGTGTTCACAGATAACGCCTACTTTTCTGTAGCAGCTTCAACCTAATGTCTGATTTCTTACAAGGACTGACCATGAGGTGAAGTGAGATTCTTGCTTTCACAAAACAGATTGGGGATTGGCCACACTTTTAAAATATTCTACATGAGGGGCACGTGGGTGGTTCAGTCAGTAAGCGTCTGACTCTTGACTGCAGCTCAGGTCTTGATCTCAGGGTTGTGAGTTGGAGCCCCATGTTTGGCTCCACGCTGGGCATGGAGTCTACTTAAAAAAATTAAAAAAAAAAATTCTACACGAAACAGTTGCCAAAATTTTTCATGATGTAGGGGTGTGGAGCTGGACAATCTACATTGTATAAATTGCAAATCTATAGAGGTTCAAAAGATTTTCTCCTAAAAAAACAACTTCCTGATAGCTGGAAATGCTGTGATCTAGCCAAAAGTCAGATTTCTCTACACTTAACAGCTAATTTTTGTGGCTGTGTAACAGATATTCTTGGCTGCCTAACCAACCTATTTACCACCTTCAGTCTTGCCAACAGCTCCCCAGATTGGTTTAGTTATAGGCATATCTTCCTAACCATGTGCTTCAGGAAAGTGAATCCAAGATCCGGCCACAGGTGATCTATCTTGATTAGTCCAAACTAATCATGGAAATTCCCTTCCCTCTGTAATGATTAGTCTTGAAAGGGCCATGACCCAATTGTGGCTATTGAAACAGGAGGGAAGTTTGCTGAAAATACTTCTTTCTAGAAAATGTTATTAGTTTTTATTCCTTTTGGTTTTTTTTAGGATTTATTATTTGAGAAAGAGAGAGAGTATATGTGTGGAAGTGTGGGGTGGGGGTATGGGGAGGGCAGAGGGAGATGGAGAGAGAGAGAGAATCTCAAGCAGACACCCTGCTGAGAGCAGAGCCCAATGTAGGGCTCGATTTCACGACCCTGAGATCATGACCCTGAGATCATGACCTGAGCCGAAATCAAGAGTTGGACGCTTAACCAACTGAGCCACCCAGGCAACCCGGATTTTAGTTTTTAAAAAAGATTCATCAAAAGAGAGAGAGAGAGAGAGGAAAGGTGGGAGGGAGAGATATTTTTTTCTTCCTCCAGATGTTGGAGCATGAGGATGTGACACTCAGATTGCTGTAGCCATCCTGAAACCATGAGAGACCATCCATGATATGCTGAGAATGGCTGAGCAAGAAGGATGGTGGGACTCCAGGTCCTTGATGGGTCACTGAATTGCTAAATTGGCCAACTCTAGACCTTTCTTACTTCATAATGTCTTATGCCTTGTTTTTGTGTAATCTGTTTTGAAAATGGTTTTATGTTATTGATATACAAAAAAAAATCTTAACTGACAGAGGCTGAATTAAATAGTGTAAAAATCTGAAGAATGTCTTGGAAACCATGTGTCAACTTTAATCATTTTACTGAATTACCAGATTTCTCAAGCAGACATAATCTTAATGACTTGGTCTTAAATAAATCATACTTTGACTATTAGATCTTGACATTTATGTTTTTAACAAATTTGTTCAGAATGTGCAGGGTCACTTTTTGGTGTATTTTTACTGAACTCAAGTTAGACTACTTCTTTATTGTTACTCTTTTCCAGATCACATCTTTGCCTATGGCTGTTCATTGTTATTAGTGTAGGACTTTCTAGTCCAGTACATTTAAAGATTTTTTTTTCAGCTTTATAGCTAGCTCATCCATAATTCTACTTCATTCCTTATATCTGAATTATGCCACAAGTCTGTTGAGGCAATTCTAACTATCATTTATTTTGTTTTTTTAAATATTAGCTAACATTTATTGAGCACCTAGATGTGGTAGGCACTGTGCTAAGTGCTTTAATTCTTTTAACTATCAATTTTTTAATAGAATAATTCTAAGAAAGGCCCATAGGGAATATCATCCTCAACAGGGAAAGACTGAGAGCTTTTTCCCCAAGGTCAGGAACACGACAGTCCACTCTCACCACTGTTGTTCAACATAGTAGTGAAAGTCCTAGCCCCAGCAGTCAGACAACAAAAAGAAGGAAAAGGCATCCAAATATTATATAACATATAATATTAAAAATAAGAAAGAGTGGTTAATATACCTAAGAGAGAGAACTATGGAATTCACCGAGATATGGAATACCTTAGGAGAGAAAATAATTTGAGACAAAAGACCATGAATACAGCTGTAGGTCTGTTGAGTTTGCGGCGCTCTGGGAATTCAAATGGAGAAACTCAATAAGTAGTTGGTTATGTACATCCGGAGCTCTGGAGACACAGCTAGTATGGAAGAAGAGGTTTAGAATATGGAAGGACAGAGGTGAGAACTACAGTTCTGGGAGTGATAGTACCATTTAGGGTTAGCCAAAGGAAGCTGGGGGGATGGCCAAAAACAGAATCATTGGAAAGGCAAAGTTAAGGGGTTGACAGAGAAAGATGAGCTCACAAAGGAGACAAAGAAGTGTCTCACAAAGATGTGAGGGGAAAATATTTAACATGACATCACAGAAACCAAGGGAAGAAAGAGGCGAGTAGTCAGGTAGATTATCAAATGCAGAATATTAAACTGAAATAACCTATGAGCTGAAGTGTCCAGTAGATTTAGCAAAACTTTCACCTTCATAAATACAGTTTCAGGAAAGTGGTAGGTTAAAGAGTGAATGGGAGACAGATTTCTTGATAAGAGAGAACAGTAAGTTCACATGTGATGCAATCTCTTTGTTACTAACACATAGAAGTGGTAGAGTCGTTTTTAAGCAGCAAAGGTAAATAACCATATGGATAAATGAATATGAAAATATTTAAATGAATAAAAATAAAATTCAGGAGAATGGGCATATTGGCCAATATTTGCAAATGATATAATCACCTGCCCAAACAACCCCACCAGAATCAGTAGACAAACTATTAGAATCAATAAAAGAGTTCAGCAAGTTTATAGGCTACAAACTGAATTTATAGAATATTGTTCTGGTGCTCTATTCCTGCGTATCAAACTACCCAAAACTTAGTAGCTTAAGAACCACGTTCTTAGATCTTACTATTTATAGCGCAGGGATCAGCTGGGCAATTCTTGAGCTCCTCATGACATTGACTGCGGTCAGCTGGTGGTTTTCAGGCTTCAAGATGACTTAACCCTCATTTTTGATGCTTCGGCGAAGGTGGTTGGAAGGCTGGGCTCAGCTGGTCCCCTCTCCCTCTCTTTGTAGCATCAAGATCTTTCAGGGCCTTTCCTGCCTTTCAGAAAGGAAACAAGTGTTTCCATCAGGTAGCTGGACTTCAGGGCTTCAGGAAGGAGCATTTCACCTCCAGGAAGGAGGTGAAAGCTACTAGTTTCTTAAGGCCTGGACCTAGGAACCTGCACAGTATTACTTTTGCCATATTTTTGGGGTCAAAGCAGTTGCAGAATCTGTCTACATTTAAAACGAAGGGGCATAGACTTCCACCTTTTGATAACAGGGGTGTCAAAGAATTTGTGGCCATCTTTAATCCTCCATAGAAGCTGAAAGAAAGGGAGATGAATATACATGTAATCTCTAAAATTTATAAGAGATTAATAGCATTAGTAGCTGGAATAAACAAAGAACCCCTGCAAATCAAGAAAAGGATAGGTGCTCCAATAAAAAATGTGGATATTGACCGTACACATGAAATTTATAGAAGTGGGAACCAAAAAGCCAACATGCATACAAAGAAATGCTGAAAATCATCAGTAGTCAGTGAAATGCAAATCAAAGTAACAACAAGCTATCATTTTACAATAGGCTTTCTTGATGTTGCATTAGTGATATTTTGGGCCAGATAATTCTTTGTTGTGGGGGCTCTTCTGTGCATTGTAGGGTGTTTAGCAGCGCCCCTGGCCTTTACCCACTGGGTGCAGTAGACATACCAGTTGTAACAATCAAAAATGTCTCTGGACATTGCCAACTGTCTCCTGAAGGACAAATTGCTCCTGGTTGAGAACCACTACTTTACACACCTATCAGCTTGGCGAAAAATAGAAGGTTGGTTAATGCTAAGTATTGGCAGAGATATGGAACCTCAGGCACTGCTGGTGGATGTGTGGGCAGCACAACCATTCTGGAGAACAACAGCCAATTTAAATATACCATTACCTCATTACCCAGCAATTCAGTCTCTGTAAAGACCCATATATGAGGATGTCCTCTGCAGCTTAGTTTGACAGTGAGGAGTTAGAGACAAATTACAAAGTGGTGGCAGAACACTCCACCTAGCAACAAAGGCTAGACATTTTTCTCAGTGCACATGAAACATTCTGCAAGAAAAACCATACATTAGGTCACAAACAAGTCTTACTAAATTTTTAAAAAGATTTATTCATTTATTTGAGACAGAGAGAGAGCATGAGCTAGAGAGGCAGAGGGGGAGGGAGAGAGAATCTCAAGGAGACTCCACACTGAGCGCAGAGCCCAATGTGGGTCTCGATCTCACAACCCAGAGATCACAACCTAAGCCAAAATCAAGAGTCAGTGACCTAGCGTGGGGTTGAACTCACAGCCCCAAGATCAAGAGTCACATGATCTTCTGACTGGGCCAGCCAGGTGCCCCAGGAGGGAACATTTCTTAATTCATTCTATGAGGCCAGTATTGCCCTGATACCAAAGCCGGACAAAGATATTACAAGAAAGGAAAACTACAGACCAATACCCCTTATGAACATTGATGCAAAAATCAACAGCATACTAGCAAAACGAATTCAGCAGCATATTAAGAGGATACATTACAACCAAGTGAGATTTAGTCCTGGAATACAAAGTTGATCCAACATAAAAAAATCACAGTAATATACCATAGTAATAGAATGAACCAGAAAAAATGATAATCTCAAATGGTGCATGGTAAAAACACTCAACTAGAAATAGCAGGAAATTACCTCAACAAAATATAGACCATATATGAAAAACTCACAGCTGACATCATACTCAGGGGTGACGATCGAAAGCTTTTCCTTAAAGATCAGGATCAAGATAAGAATGTTGACTTTCACCACTTCTATTCAATATACTATTGGCAGTTCTAGCCAGAGTGATTAGGCAAGAAAAAGGAAAGCATCTGAATTGGAAAGGAAGAAATGAAATTATCTCCGTTTACAGATGACATGATCTTACACGTAGTGAACCCTAAAGATTTCACAAAAAACTCTCTAGAGCTAGTAAAGAAATACACAAGAGTTGCAGGATTCAAAACCAACACACAAAAGTCAGCTATCTTTCTATGTGCTAATAAAGAATAATCCCAAAAGGAAATTAAGAAAACAAATCTATTTATAATAGCATCAAAAAATACTATGGAATAAACTTAACTAAGGAGGCAAAAGACTTATACACTGAAAACAATAAAACACAACTGAAAGAAATAAGACACAAATAAATGGAAAGACATCGCATGTTCACAGACTAGAAGACTTAATATTGTCAAGATATCAATACTACCTAAAGCAATCTACAGATTCAGTTCAATCCCTATAAAAATTTCAATGCTTTTTTTCCAGAAATAGAAAAATTCACCCTAAAATTCATAAGAATCTCAAGGGACCCTAAATAGCCAAAATAATCTTTAAAAAGAAAAAGTTGGGAGACTCATATTTCCTAATATCAAAACTTATTACAAACCAGAGTAATAAAAAAACAATGGGGTATTGGCATAAAAACAGACAAATAGACAATGGAATAGAATACAGAGGCCAGAAATAAACCATCATGTACATGGTTAAATGGTTTTTGACAAAGATACCAAGTCCGTTCAATGGGAGAAAGTACAGTCTTTTCAACAAATGATGCTGAGAAAACTGGATATCCACATGCAAAAGAATGAAACGGGACCCTTAACTTACACCGTATAAAAAGTTAATCCAAAAAGGACCAAAGACTTAATTATAAGAGCAAACACTACAGAATCTTAGAAGAGAACATATGGGAAAAAATTCATAATATTGTCTTCGGCAAGGATTTCTTGGATATGACACCAAAAGTTTAGGCAACAATAGAAAAAAAGATAAACTGGACTTCATCAAAATGGAAAACTTTCATGCACGAAGGGCACTGTTAAAAGTGTGAAAGTACAATCCACAGAATGGGAGAAAATATTTGCAAATTCTGTATCTGACTAGGAATTAATACCCAGAATATGTAAAGAACAAATAACACAAATAACTCAATTCAAAAATGGGCAAAGGACTTGAATAAATGTTTCTCCAAAGAAATACAAATAGCTAAAAAGCACATGAAAAGATGTTCAAGATCCCTGGCCATTAGGGAAGTGTACGATTAACCACAATGGATACCATTCTATACCCACTAGGATGCTTATTATAAAAACAAATAACAAAATAAGTGTCGGTACGGATGTGGGAAAGTTAGAATCCTTGTGCATTGCTGGTAGGAATGTAAAAAAAAAAAAAATGCAGTGGAAAACAGCTGGTCATTTCCAAACTGTTAAACACAGAATGACCATATGATCAAGAAATTCCACTTCTGGGTATTTCCCCAAAAGAATTGAAAGTGGGGACTCAAAAGATACTTGAATGCCAATGTTTATAACAGCATTACTCACAATAGATAAAAGGTGAAAACAACCAGAGTATCCATTAACAGATGAATGGAGTAGCAAAATGTAGTAAATACATAATGGAGTATTATCCAGTCTTAAAAGGAATATATCCTATAATATGGATGAACCTTGAAAACATGCTAAACATAATAAACCAAACACAAAGGACAAATACAACATGATTTGTCTTATATGAGGTTCCTAGAGTAGGCAAATTCATAGAGACACAAAGTAGAAGAGTGGTTATTAGGGGCTAGGTGAAGTGGGGAATGAGACGTCAGTGTTTAATTGGTACAGAGCTTCAGTTTGGGACAATGACAAAGTTCTGGAAATAGTGCTAATAGTTGCACAAGTCTGTGAATATACTTACTGCCATGTTGTACATTTAAAAATAGTTAAAAGCGGAGGAACCTGGCTGGCTCAGTCGGTAAGAGCGTGTGACTCTTGATCTCGGGCTGTTTTAAGCTCAAGCCTCACATTGGGCGACTGACTCCTGATTTTGGCTCAGGTCATGATCTCAGGGTTGTGGGATTGAGCAATGCGTTGGGCTCCATGCTCAGTGTGGAGTCGGCTTGTCCCTCCTCTCCGTCTACTCCTTCCCTCCCCTCTCTCAAATAGATAAAATCTTAAAAATAAACAAAGAAATAAATCTTTTAAAAAATCATTAAAATGGTAAGTTTATGCTATATATATTTTACTACAATTTAAAAAAAAAATCCCAGATACACGGGAAACAGGATATATAACATATAAACTTAAAATAAGTGCCTATAAAATATTATTCATATTTCAAGAGCACATATTAACGAATTACTAGAATTAGTAAGAGACAATAACTCAAATTCTTTTTTATTTTTTTTATTTTTTTTTAATTTTTTTAAAGATTTTATTTATTTATTTGACAGAGATAGAGACAGCCAGCAAGAGAGGGAACACAAGCAGGGGGAGTGGGAGAGGAAGAAGCAGGCTCATAGCGGAGGAGCCTGATGTGGGGCTCGATCCCATACGCTGGGATCACGCCCTGAGGCGAAGGCAGACGCTTAACTGCTGTGCCACCCAGGAGCCCCTCAAATTCTTTTTTAAAGAAGATTTATTTATTTATATTAGAGAGAGAGAGAGAGAGAGAGAATGTGAGCGCACATGAGTGGGAGGGGCAGAGGGAGAGAGAATCTAGAGCAGACTCCCTGCTGAGCACAGAGCCCAGTGCAGGGCTCAATCTCATGACCCTGAGATCATGACCTGAGCTGATATCAAGAGTTTGATGCTTAACTGACTGAGTCACTCAGGTGTCCAATCACTCAAATTCTAAAGGTGCTCTAACGGGGCACCTGGGTGTCTCAGTCGTTAAGCGTCTGCCTTCGGCTCAGGGCGTGATCCCAGGTTTCTGGGATTGAGCCCCACATCGGGCTCCCTGTTCCGCTGGGAGCCTGCTTCTTCCTCTCTCACTCCCCCTGCTTGTGTTCCCTCTCTCGCTGGCTGTCTCTCTGTCAAATAAATAAATAAAATCTTAAAAAAAAAAAAAAAGGTGAACTAACAATGTAATGTGGTTTCCACCAACAATCTAATGGTATCTTCTCGTGAAATTTGGCAAAGTGATCCTAATATTTATATAGAACTGCAACAGGTTAAAAATAGTTTAAGACACTCTTGAAGAAAAACAATGTGGAAGTATCTCATCTATTAGATATTAAGATTTACAAAATTATCGTAATTACAATAGCGAGGTAATTAAGGCATTGTGGCTAAGATAGCATATGTAATGACAGTTAGGCCAATGGAATGTTTTAGAGAGCCTGGAAACAGGCCTAAGTATACACAGACAGTTGATTTACAGTAAAAATGGTGTTCAAGAGCAGTGGAGAAAGTACCGTCTTTTCAATAATTAATGCTAGGAAAACTGGATAGTCATATAGAAAAAAAAAAGACTCAGTTACTACCTAACATCATATACAACATAAATTCCATATCTGTGTCTGTAACATAAAATAGTGAAAGTTTGGGAGGAAATACATGGGTGACATCTCTCATCTATTATATTGTCATAATAAACAGGAGAGAAAATTAAAAAGTAAAATATTGATAAGTTTAAACATGTTAAAATTTAGACTGTTGCCTCCCTGTGTTCACTAACCCCAAACTATTCCCAATCCTGTCTCAATCCCTACCAATTCCCCACTTTGAAAGACCTATCTTAGACCAACAGGGCCCTTACCCCAAATCTCTAAAAATATCCTAACATCCCCCTCTTTTTTTAAAAAAAGATTTTATTTATCCATTTGAGAGAGATAGAGCACAAGTAGGGGAGGGGCAGAAGGAGAAGCAGACTCCCTGCTGAGCAGGGAGCCCGATAGGGGGCTCCATCCCAGGACCCCGGGATCATGACCTGAGGCTTGATTCCAAGACCCTGAGATCATGACCTAAAGCTCGATCCCAGGACCCAGGATCATGAACTTAGCTGAAGGCAGACACTTAACCAACTGAGCCACCGAGGCGGCCCTAACACCCCCTTCTGAATTCTCACCAAGATTGTATCAAGTTGATGTGCTTCCTTGCTACCAGTTTAGTGACTCAGCTTTGTTTGATGAACAGGTTTCCTTGATGATCTTTGTGGGGGAATAAAAAATCAGCAGTCCTTGTCTTTTTAAGATATATACTGAAATCTTTATAGACGAAAGTATATAATTTCTGAGATCTCCTCCAAAATTAATTAAAAAAAATAGAGAAAGTATATAAGGATAGTTGAGATCGATCATAAATTGTCGAAGGTGGGTAATGGTACATGGGAGTTCATTACACTACTCTGTCTAATTTTGTATGTTTTAAATCCACTATAATAATTATAAAAACTTGTTTTTCTCTCTTTTTAGTCCTTAAGAGGGCATGTTCATTAAGGTCACAATAGAGTTACAATATCCGACTGTGATCGCCAGGCTCATATCCAGGAAGCACCTAGCCAAACATAACCTAAGTCATGCTGGATTTTGTAGTTCTGCTATGGATGGAAGGTGGGGAAGAGCAAAGTAGTTGAAGATTTGGAATAATGGAATAATGCTTTTTAATCCCCTCCTACAACAACCTCATAATGTAGAACTAAGAGCAGATATAATTAACTTAAAGTTGACATTTAAATCTTGATTAAAACAAACGAAAAAGGGGCTAGGGAATATGTTCTGTGCTTTCTTTATTCAGTGAAACTGTGTTATAGTCAGCTAAATTCTTAGCTGTGCTTAGAATGTGCTTCCTCCTACGATTTACTCCAGAAAAAATGAAGCTTCTTATTCTTTCTTAGAATCCTGGACCCTGGAATTGGCAGTTACTACTATTCCACATACTTGCGGAGTGATGCCCGATTTGAGGCTCTGAGTAGCTAGTCACGTAAGTTGACTTTTCTGTGCATTTATGTCGAGGAGGGTCCAGCTCAGGTTGATGTCCTGGAAACCAGTGAGGCTCTCTCTCAAATCCTGAGGGGAGAAAGAAGAGAAGGAAAGACAAGTGGAACCAGTCAACAACAAGGAACCTTAGTAACTGGTCTTACTCTCAGAGCTGAGGGAAAATTTCTGAGTCTAGTGACTCCTGTCAAAATTGAGAAAAGAGAAAAATCAGAGGCGCCTGGGTGGCTCGGTCGGTTAAGCGTCTGCCTTTGGCTCAGGTCATGATCCCAGGGTCCTGGGTTGGAGCCCCAGGTTGGGCTCCCTGCCCAGCGGGGAGCCTGCTTCTCCCTCTCCCTCTGCCTGCTGCTTCCCCTGCTTGTGCATGTGGGCTCTCTCTCTCTCTGTCAAATAAATAAATAAAATCTAAAAAAAAAAAATCCTTTACTCATTCATTCACTTTTTCACTCATTCAATATACTTTTATTTGAGCTCCTTCTATGTTCCAGGCACCGAGTTAGGTCCTGAGAATATAACAATTGAAAAGAATAGTCCACCTACTATGAGTTGAAAGTGGCATTTTGTTGTTATAGCTCATATCATATGTTGTTTCAAAGTAGTGTCCAAACTGGAAAAAAGAAGCAGTCAGTTAAAAATAGAGGAGTTTACAACTACTGTTGGGAAATAAAGGACACAATGACATGATTCTGTCGTATTTCGATTTAACTAGAGGTCTATATGACGTTAGTCTACATTCTACTAACTTTCATATCCTTTGTTTACTTATTTGTTTAGGAGACACTGAAGGGCAAAATGCAGATAAATGACAAGTCTAGGTAGGCAGCCTGAGTCAGAGACATGTATTTATGTAGATGAAGAAAGTTTAGAGAGAAGCAAGAGAAAAAGAGTACTACCCATACTTTTACTACTCTACTATTCTATTAGATAATAACGTAGGACAGGCGTTCCAGCTAAAGACTGCTGTCCACCCCCAACCACCTCACTGAACAGAGAAGCCTGAGAGATCTCAGCACGGAAATTACCAGATTCCTACCTCTAAAATGGCCACTGGCATTTCTTTTGCTAATGGAAGGAGACAGAGAGAAAGTTAGGTTACCTGGGAAGGCAAGGGTTTGGGCTGCACGATATTCCTTAGGTCATATCTTTCCTGGTTCCAGTTTCCCATCAGGGTACGGTTTGAATAGGCATTCTCATTAGTGGTACATCTCCATCCATACTGGGAAAACTTGGACATATCATTCCAATCTGTCCACACTTCAGCATGGCCATCTGCATTAATGAGGCTGCCATAGTGTGGGTTTGCAAGGAAATAGGCAAGGCGCTGTCTCTGGGAAAATGTGAGAACAGAAAAGCTAGTTGCATAAACTAGGGAACAAAAAAAGGCATTCATCCCTTTCTCACCCTTGGCCAAGTATAACATAAACACACCGTACTAAGGATCTAGGCTTTCCTCCCAATTTAATTGTGGTTCTGTTTCTTTCTTTCCTGCTCCATGAATCCTTTGACCCTTTCAATCAAAAGTAGCAGAAGGCCATGTACATTAAATGCCACCCCCCCCAAAACAGGAAAACCTTCAGTATTCCCAATACTATATGGAAAACTAGCTAAATGTTCAGGAAATTTTGAGATGTAAGAATTTAAGGACTAAGGATATTGCTATTGTCAAAGACAATAGAGAAAAGTAAAAGTTGGATAACTAGGTAACACAATAAAGGTTCAATAATAGTTTCCTTCCTTCTGGACTCAGCTCAAATGCCACTTCTTCCATGATGTCTTCCAAGTTAACTTCTCTCTCCTTTGTCTCACACAGAATGGTATCTTCATATCTTTAGCTTTTTACCATATGTTAGAGTTCTTCAAGTATATGTTGAATGTCCTATGCTGAACTGTGTACATCCCTTGAGGACAGGCCCTGTGTCTTATTATCATATCCTCTCCTTCTGCCTGCTCTCCCAATCAACAGTGCTTTGTACATATCAGCTGACCAATGTCTGAATTTCAATTTTTTGTAAGGAATCAAAACCCTAGCCGTTTTAATTTTGGACCAAAAGATGACTGTGGTCCCTTGGCTTGGGGGCAAGACAATACCTTCATTGAAGAAGAGTATTTTGATGCTGAGTGGCTTGTGTTATTTGAAGAATTTGTAGGAAAGTGACAGAAAATCGTAGTCAGCTGTTCCATTTTCTTTAAAGGAAGAGGTATCACCAAACCTGGCCTTTCTATTCTCCGAGCGAAGAAAGAATGTAGGTCACCCAGATCACCATGGCCAGGAGGGCATGATTTGGGAGTCACCACCCACCGAGCCACCTTTCCACAGGTAGGGACAAAGCCAATACTGTAGCTTTAAAGGTAACTGCCCTCATACCCTGTGCCTTTGTGAAGAGAGATGGGGTGCACTGATGTCAACAAATAGCATGATGACTAAAGAGTAATTGGTCCTGCAATGTCCGACAAGCCTTGTACTCGCACTGTAGACCAAGGTGACACTGTCCTTGGGGCTGTAAGGACAGACATCACCATACCCTCAGCTGCTCAAGCCCAAAACCTGAAGCTCATCTTTGACTCTGATTTCTCTTTCAACCCCTTATGTCCATCCAGTCTCTAGGTCTTACTGATTTTTGAATCAGACCACTACCCTCTAACCCCAATGCCGAGTTTCAGTTTAGATCACTACCAGCTTTTGTCGCCATTATTGCTGTAGTCGCCTGTCTGATCTCCTTGCCATCAGCTTTGGTCTTCTTCAATCCTTTCTCCATAGTAAAGAAGAACGGTGTGAAAATGAAAATCTAATTGTATCATCTTTCTATTTAAAAGTTGGCCACTGTTTTCAGAATAAGACTCAGGCTGTTAAAATGGCTTACGATGTTCTATATGACCTGGCCCCTGCTTAACTCTTCCATCTCCTCTGTTACCACTCTCCCTCCAACTACATTTCAGCCAAACTCAACTACTGTTTCTCCACCATGCTTTTGCAAATACTGTTCGTCCTGCCTCTTCACTTCTCTTTACCCAGGTCAGGTATACTCCCCCCTTCTCCCTTAGCTTTCTTTTTCTTTTCTTCTCTTTATTTATTTATTTTCTTTTTTTTAAAGATTTTATTTATTTGAGAGAGAGAGAGAGAACAAGCAAGGCGAGCGGCAGGCAGAGGGAGAAGCAGTCTCCCCGCTGAGCAGGGAGCTCGATATGGGGCTCATCCCAGGACCCTGGGATCATGACCTGAGCCCAAGGCAGACACTTAACAGACTGAGCCACTCAGAATTCAGATTCACGTCATTTAGGGAATCTTTCCACTTCATCCCAGAACTTGGTAAGGTTCTAAATCCTTCTGTGTGCCCCTATAGCACCCCGAATGACTCCTCATAGCACTGCATCCCACTGTACCGGAATTGCCTCTTTTGCTGTGCAGTCTCCATCAGACTATAAGCTCAGCGAAATCACAGGCCACATCTTATTCATCCATGTATCTAGCCGCCCTGACAGGCACATAACAGGCACTCAATATTTCTTGAATAAATAAAAAGTAGGAGATAGAGGCACCTGGAGAAATCCTGAGCAGCAGAGATAATGGACAGCAGTCATTTCGGACCAGAGGAAGGCTACCCTCTGTGACAATAACAAGCAGGACACAGCCCAATCTCTCGACCTCAGCCCCGCCCCTTTCCTTTCATTCAGAACTCGCCTCTCCCGGGGTCTGTCCCTGCGCGCTAGTGACTGCTTGTGACCTCATGCAGGTGTGACGAAGTTGCTCAGGGCAGCCGTCGGGCTAAAAAGTATTTATTTTGGCATTCCTGAAGGTGTGAGGGAATGAGGGGACGGGGCGGTCGGTGTCTCGCTTTTGCACTCATGGCTATTTTCCCCCCTGAAGTCGTTGCACCAGTTTCTCAAGACAACTGGACGCTGTCGGCGCATCATCAATCAGCGACGGATGAAGGGGAGGACCGCCAAGACCGCCCCCCGCCCCGGAGGAAGTGACGTAAGAAACTGGCGCCTCGGAGGACCCGAGCGGGGTGCAAGTTGAGGCCATGGCCCCTCGGCGCCTCCTGTTGGTTGGGGAGGGGAATTTCTCCTTCGCCGCTGCTCTGAGCGAGACTCTGAATGCGAGCACCCGTGTAACGGCCACCTGCCTCCAGCGCCCGGCCGAGTTGGCCCGGGATCCTGTGGCCCGGGAGAATCTGCAGCGCCTGCGCGAGCGAGGTAGCGAGGCCAACCCCTCCCCGAAGCCCCGCCCCGCTGCTGGCGCGGCCCGAAGTAGAAAGGGAGGGGACGTGCGGCGGTAGGGCGCGTGTGGATTGCTTTTGAGCGTCCGGTTCCCTGAAAGCCGGCTATGGGCTTGGACCTGGGTTGTCTTGCCTAGTCCAGGTTAGGGAGGGATTCAGGCCTCGGGACACCCCCCTGTCTATATTTCGTGCCAGGCACTGAAGTACGTTTTGGTGTGGACTGCACCCAGCTGGCAGATGCCTTTGAACCGCACCACAGGGAGTTTGATCGGATTTATTTTAATTTTCCGCACTGTGGACGAAAAGCTGGAGTGGCTAAGAACAGGGAACTGCTTGCCAAGTTTTTCCAGAGGTGAGGAAATGAGACCACTCACAAGTAAAATGTTTAAGATGTACATTACATAGTTACCGCACTCACACATTTTAGTTTGGGAAATAAGGCATACGTGTGTAAGTTAACCGTGATGGGTCTAGAGAGACTATAAAGCTCCAAAGGAACCCACAATCTAGTTGGAAAGGCAGACATGTAACCTTAAATTAAAAAAAAAAAATACAAATAGTGTGCTCTTCGGAGTGTAAAGGGAGGACCACCAATTTTGGATAATGCAAAATAATGGTAGCCAGTATAATCTAATGGCTAAAAGCATGAATTCAAAATCCCCACCCACCACTTAATAGTTGTGTGATTTGGGGTAAGCTTACTTGATCCTTATTTGCTTTTGCTGCTTCACCCATAAACTAAGGATATTGATGGTAACTACCTCAAATTAATGTGAACTTAAAACAGTGCTTTACACTATTATACCAAAACATGTGGTACTCCTGGAGGTCTCTGAGGGGGTCATAGTTGTCTAGAAACTTTTCACACAGCCAAGATTTTAAGTTAGTATTTGAAATACAGAATTTTAGTAGGAAGGGAGTGAAAAGAACACCTTTCTAAACTGGGAAGAACAGCCCAGTCAGTGAATCACGTATAGGAACTTCGCAGACACTGACCTTTGTATGACATTAGATGAACAATGCAGATACAAAGCCAGATAATACCCTGGTCAGCCACTAGTATCAGTTATGAGTTGAACATTGAATTTACATTCTTACTTCACTACTTCCTTTGCATGTTTGAAGTCTATAGACCTTTGTAAATAGATACAATTGGATTTTAATTATTTCATAGCCAAACCAGGTATATACAGCTTTCTTCTTATGGCAACCTCAACTTGTTTCTGATAAATTGCTGGTGTCCTCCTCTCCCTATTAGCTGTAAAGATGTTCTTGCAGAGGGAGGAGAAGTCCACGTGGCATTGTGCAGAGGACAAGGTGGGACTCCTGCTGATAAGCCCATGAGAGAATGGCACAACAGTTGGCAAGTGGTTGCCATGGCAGCTCTGGGGGGATTCATTTTAAGTGATGTGCATCCCTTTAGCTCTGAGGCTGTGCCAGGATACAAGTGCACTGGATATAGGTAAGTAATAACAGACATCTAAGCCTTTTTCATCTCTCGTACTAATAATGAAAAATATCTCTTAGGCAAACTTTCCCCTACCAGTTTCCTGCTTCGGTCTCTAGAAATTCTTGCTTTTAAAAATAATGACAATAAATTAATTAATTAAAAAAATGACAGACTCCATACTTGGTGACTATTTTGCCAGGAGTCAAGATAAGTCCTTTCATGTAGAAGATGCTTTGAACCATATCTTCACCCGGAGCTTACCCTTTGAAGGTTCACAACCCAGAATCTTCAGGATTAAACTGGGTGACCGGTGGTTTTCCTTTCCTGAACCAGATGCACTTGTAGGAAAGTTGAACAGGTAACCTACTGTTTTACCAGAAATTCCTTCTTTCTCTAGCTGTATCCTGATTGGCTTGATGGCAACCGTGTATTGAATGGATGCTATATAAATTGTTAATGATGTTGGTGCTATGAATACTTGTCAGCCTGGCCTTACACAAGCCTTTTTAAAATTAAGATTTGTCATATTTTCTGGTATATCATATGGATGGTGGCTGTCAGAGTTCTGAAACACATGATATCTGTTTCTGGTAGATTTTTTTTTTAAATTTGCTTTCAGTATCACGTTAAGGATAATTCTTTTCTATACAGCTTTTTGTGCTTTTAATTCTAGATCCATTATCATCATTTGAAGTTTAAAAGTTATTTTTATGTGTGTTTAAACAGAGGTTTCCTAGAAGCACCTTCACGTCATCCTATCAAAACCATTAATGAGAAACTCATTGCTGAATTGGGCAAAGCTTTCCCTCTGAAGAGACTGAAGTGTTCCTTCACTTTGCTGCCAGAGAGAAGCACCAGTGTTCTCACTTCCTGGAACTGTGACAGTTTGTCAGCTGCCTTTTGGATTAGTCTCTGTGAAGATAACTCAAATTCTGAGTCCCTGACTGATGGGATAACGCAAGACATGGAGGACTTTCTAGTGTTATTTTCAGAATTTAGCCTCAAGGATCCTGGAAGAGACAGCAGGGAAGAAGCTCATGAAGGAATCTATGGCCAAACCAAGGTCTGCCTTAGACCTTCTCTCCTAGCTCATGTTCAGACTGTCATCCAAGCACCAGACTTCCTCCCCGGTTCCCTGCACGTCCTCAGTGGACCTGTCTTTCAGAAGTGCCCCATCTTGCCTTTCACAATGCCGGCATTTCATGAGACTTTATTTATCCTTGGGTTTAATAAAAATCTGAGGGATGATTATCTTCAGTCACTACTGGATCATCTGAAGGGCACTCTCGATAGCCTTCTGACCCAGACATTGCTGGAGGGCTCTAAACTGAGCCGTTCTGTGGAATTTATCTTTCAGTCAAATGAGAAAGATTATATCATTAAGGTGAAGTCTCATAATTTTGGCTCAGATTGTGCCAAGGATCTGATTATTGGGTCTGTCACTACATCTGCTACAAGCATTATACACAAGGACCAGTGTTTTATGTTTGTGTCTATGAACTTGGACCTACTAGCCATGCTTGTCTGGGGTATCTCTGACTGGAGGATGTTGTGGACCTTTGATCACCGTTTCCTGAAGAATTTTGTTCCTGGGAAAATAGAACCCTTTAAAAGCTATTCCCTGTATCCCCCGTGCTATGTGCATGATATTAGTTTTTGGTTAGACGAGAAGAAAGAATTTGATGAACTAGAGTTTCACACAGTGGCCCGAGCAGTGTCCCAGGACACTGTCATATCTATACAATTCCTTAGTCGTTTCCAGCATCCAAAGACTCAACAGGTCAGTCTCTGCTATAGATTGACTTACCAGACGTGTGACAAGGCCCTCACCCAGCACCAGGTGGGATCAATGCAGTCCCAGTTTAGGAAAGAGATTCAGCAAAGACTACATGTAATACCTCGGTAGTTTAGTAAATTTACTTCTCCAGAGTGATCCTTGTGGGTATGGGTGTGGGTACAGATGAAAAAGACAAATTTGGGGGCGCCTGGGTGACTCGGTTAAGCATCTGCCTTCAGCTCAGGGCATGATTCCAGTCTCCTGAGATGGAGCCCTGCATTGGGCTCCCTGCTCAGCGGGGAGTCCGCTTCTTTCTCTCTCTCTGCCCCTGCCCCCTGCTTGTGTGCTCTCCCTTTCTCTTCGTCTCTCAAATAAAATCTTTAAAAAGGAAAAGAGGGGCGCCTGGGTGGCACAGCGGTTAGGCATCTGCCTTCGGCTCAGGGCGTGATCCCGGCGTTATGGATCGAGCCCCACATCAGGCTCCTCCGCTATGAGCCTGCTTCTTCCTCTCCCACTCCCCCTGCTTGTGTTCCCTCTCTCGCTGGCTGTCTCTATCTCTGTCGAATAAATAAATAAAATCTTTAAAAAAAATAAAAAGGAAAAGAAAAGAAAAAGACCATTTGTAACTGGTAGTCCTTTCTGGACTGTGGTTTTTGTAAAATCTTTTACCTTGTGACTCTAGCCAATGTTGATTGACTCTAAAGGAGCTGAAAGTGCTCCATAATTAGTACTGGTATCACCATGATAACATTTATTCCATGTTTGACTACTGTTGAAGTCATGGAACTAATGTCAGATTTAGAGTTCACACTTGGTTTGTCCGACCCTGAAGCCCATGTTCCTTTTCCCATTGTTACTTCTTTCCTAGTCTTCTTCACTAGTAACCTCTCCACTGTGATTAACTCTGAACTCTGCCCTCCTAGTTTTGGAGGCTTCTGTTGTAAGCATCTCTCAGAGACACTGGGAGATTGGCTTGGCCCAGGACTCTACAGAATGGAGTACTCTAATGTTAATTAATGTATGTTCCTGTTAATTAATAGCTAGGCTCCGCAGATTGGAATTATATAGTAAACTCTGGGAAGGAAGTAACTGTCTTATCTGTTCTTGTATTTGGAGAAAAGCATGTAGAAAGGCAAGAATGGAAGCCAAGATACAAACTAGGAGGTAATTACGGTAATGCCAATGAGAGATAATGGTGACCTGGACCAGGGTGGTAAGATGTTGGGCTGGGTAATATTTAAAAGGATTTGCTCATGAACTTTATGAGTGAAGGGTGGGGGGCTAAAGAAACAGGAATCAAGCAGGACTGCCTGCCTGGTTTTTGACCTGGAAGAACAGAAGTATTACCAGGGATGGGAAAACTGGCGTAACATTTTGGGGAGTGGAGTAAAGAATCAAGGGGGCTCTTATGAACACATTTATTGCTTGTCTTTCTACGTAGAGTATAAGCTAATTGAGGGCAAGTAATGTGATTCATAGCTTTGTTTTAATTTTTGTTAGAGAGTACACACACACACACACACACACACACACACACACACACCAGGTGGGGGTGGGGCGGTTGCAGAGGCAGAGGGAGAGAGACGATCTCAAGCAGGCTCCATGCCCAGTGCTGAGCCCAATGTGGGGCTTGATCTCACAACCTTGAGATCATAACCTGAGCCAAAACCAAAAGTCAGATGCTTAACTGACTGAGCCACCAAGGCAACTCTGATTTTAGCTTTCTTCTAACCCTAATGGTGCCTAGAACATGGACAAGGTAGCATTTGAGCTGGATCTTAAAATAAGGGCAGTGATGCGATGGGAGGATTGTCAGGCAAGGAGGACGTCCATTCCAGGGAGAGGTATAGGTAAGGGAGCAGTTGGGGCACTTTTCAGGCTAGTTAGTTGGAACGTAAATGTGTATGGGAAAGTAGTGGGAGATAAGATTAGAAAAGTAGGTTAGGACTGGATTTAGCTGATGAAAACCTGCATGCTAGAATACGGAATTTGTACTTCATTTGGCAGGCAATGGGAGAACCGGTGATATTTGATTAAGGAGGTAATACAGAGTAGTGCTTTTGAAAATTAATTGGACAGTGTTGCATAGGATGAATTTGAGATGAGGGACCTCTGGAAGGATGCTATTATACTCCTAGGTAGAGGAAGGGAGGGGCCTGTATTAGAGTGAAATGAGAAGGGGAATGAAAAAGGAATATCTGTAGGAGGTATGGCTAGGCTGGGATGTCTGAACTTGGTAGCTAATAATTGCCTATAGGAACTGAGCAATATGATCAATCTCCATTTTCATATTTGTGAATTTTTAGTATGAGATAATCTGAGAGCCTGTCAAGTTCAGCAGTCCCTCTATATAACATTCTAAAGTATATAGCAGTGTATATTAAGTTGATGGTCATTTAAGTTTGAACACTTTCTAAAAGAAGTTCATTTTTACTCCCCCCTCCATGTTTTATGTATGTGTTGTCCTATTTTACATCTTTTTATTTTGTGAGTCCCTTTAACTAATTTTTTAGATATAATTGATTATACTACTTTTGTGTTTTAAACTTCATCCTAGTTTTAGAAGTGATTACTACCTTTATGTTTGCTTTTAGTCATGAAATTTTTTTTCCCATAATTGTCTTCTACTTATGCCCCTCCCACCCCAACACTTACAGAAGTCTCTTTAACACTTCTTGTAAGGCCCGTTTCAGCACTCCCTATACAAACATTTCAGCTACTGCTATGGAGCTCCACAGGATGGGCTAGAACTCTGTGATTGGGGGAGTGGGTGGGGTATCAGGAACAGATGAATAATCCCTGAGAGTCAGAGGTGTGCTATCACCTGTATGACATCAGGAGCTTCCTCCTAATCTCGTGGGAAAAGCACGGGCTTTGTAATAAGACAGACCTGAGTTGGAGTAGGGCTCCACCATTTCCTAGCTATGCAACCTTGGGCCTCAGTTTACTTATTGATAAGAACAAGGTGGTTGTCTCACATTTAAAAAGGATAAAGTATGTAAAATGCTTACCGAATTGCTGAGGTAGCCATGGCAGTGCGAGGTGTCTGGTTGATTTATTGCACAGAATTTCTTCAGGCTTTCATTTTTCTTATTCTATATTCTGCCATTACAGCTTTGTCTTTCTGAAGCAGTTAATTAGCTACAGTCTGTCTCTATCACTCTCCCCGAAAAACAAGGGAGGGCAAGGTGTCAGTGACCTTTTAAGGACCTCCCCTTTTCATCTTCAGCTGTGCTGTTATCTTTAACTGGATAAATACCTCTGCCTTCTCCGTAGAGTTGTTTAGCCACTTTTCGTTTTTGAAGAGTGGAGGAAGAGAGTAGGACGGAGGATAGACTGCCCAGAGTTACAAATATGTGGAAAGGATAGCTACGGTAGCGAAAGTCAAGTCTCAGGTCTCATTTTTTTTGCTTTCCTACTTGGGGATTGCCCCAATTGGCTCAATAACTCTATAATTTAGTCTTTTCTGAGCATGTCAAGGTCTTTTGTCCCTCGGCGGACACCGTTGCCAGCCAAAGCTATGTCTCCGCGCTTGCCGCCTTCGTAGGGTGCCGAATTGTACCTTTTTTTCCACGCGTGCCATGGCGAGCCGAGGGGCTCGTCAGCGCCTGAAGGGGAGCGGGGGCAGCGGCGGGGATACGGTCTCGGCCGCGGACAAGCTGCGGGAGCTGCTGTGCAGCCGTGAGGCGAGCGGCGCGGAGCCCCGGACCGAGTAGGTGTGCGGGCGCGGCGGGGGCGTGGCGGCCGGGCGGCTCGGCGCGGGGTGGTCCCGGAGGGTCTCCCCGGGCGGCGAGGATCCAGCCTGGCTGCCTCTTCCGCTGGTCCTTCTGCTCTTCCTGGACGGGTCACGTCCGGTGTTCGCCCCACCCTGGGCCCCCCATCCCGGGTCTGGAGGGAGGCTCCGAGGCTGCTGGCCCAGGCCCAGAGCGGGCTGGTGTCGTGGTGTTTGAGGTGGCTGAGCCTCCGTGGGAGACGCTGGCAACAGCAAAGAGCAGACCTTTTCCGCCTGTCTCCCTCAGTTTCCTTCATTGACCACAAAGTCCTAACCCCTTACTCTTCAGTGTGGGCCCCACAACCTCCGGCACCTGCAACCGCCTCTCTCCCCAAGCCAGGGGCACTGCGGGTTAGAACCGCGTTAAAGGAGCGGTCAACATATGGAATTGGAGGAGGTTATGTACTTTGCACAAGTTAGGCCTCTGTGCATTTGAACAAGTGAGGAAATGAATAAAGATGTGGAAAGTAATGACCTTGTTAGAAGAAAGAAAAGGAGAACGAGAGCTTTGTGGCCTCCAAGGAGTGTCATCGAGGCAATGAATTAAAGTGTATGAATGACCTTACGCGTTAAAAGCAGGAAGTGGAAAAAATAAGATTAATGAAGGTCTTGTCCCGTCTGTATTCTACTTAGAACAAACTTTTTAGGTGAATTACTTAAGTGTGCTTTGATGTTCTTGCTATTCTTGTCGTTTCTGTCTAGTTTCAGCCCTTCTAGTTAGGTCTTCCTGACACATCCTCTCTTTGCTTCTGAGCAGGTTATCTGGGAACAAAGCAGGACAAGTCTGGGCACCTGAAGGATCTACTGCTTTCAAGTGTCTGCTCTCAGCCAGGTTATGTGCTGCTCTCCTGAGCAACATCTCTGACTGTGATGAAACATTCAACTACTGGGAACCAGTAGGTGATTTCTTTCTTCCTTCCTTCCTCCCCCCCCCCCCCTTGATTTCACTGCTTGGGATCTTGTTGCCAATTAGGATACAAATAATATACAAGTGTGACTGGTAATAAAACAACTTTATTTTCCCTTTTCTATTCTAAGCTGATGGTTTACCTGCCCTTGAAGGCCATAGGAAAATGGGGCTTTTTACAAAAAGATGTAATTTGTAAATTTTTCTTAAAAATTTATTTTAAATCAAAATAATACTTTGAGATAATATTTACAGTTAACAGCTACTACAAAACTTAAAGGGAAAAAAAACAGTAGCTCTCTGTTCCACTTCTCATAGCCAAATCCTACTCCCTAGAGGTGACAAATTTCTTTCAACCCTTTTGGTTATTTTTTCTGATGTTTGCTAAAATAAAGTTATTAAATAGTATGCTTATACGGCTGTTTTGTGATTTATACGTATATAAGTCTGACTCCCTATGACAGAAAATTCAGAGGTGAGATTTTCTGATCCCATTTTGCATTAAAAAAATGCTTAGTGTAGGTAGTTTAAGGCAAATACAAGGTTTAGAGTTTCTCTGTTTTGGCTAATGAGTATTTTATTTATTTGAGAGAGAGAATGAGTGGTGGGGGGGGGCGCACGTGCAGACTCCCTGCTGAGGGACTCTATCCCAGGACCAGGAGATTTTGACCCAGCCAAAGGTAGATTTTTTTTTTTTTTTTAAGATTTTATTTATTTATTCGACAGAGATAGAGACAGCCAGCGAGAGAGGGAACACAAGCAGGGGGAGTGGGAGAGGAAGAAGCAGGCTCCCAGCGGAGGAGCCTGATGTGGGGCTCGATCCCATAACGCCGGGATCGTGCCCTGAGCCGAAGGCAGAAGCTTTAACCGCTGTGCCACCCAGGCGCCCCCAAGGTAGATGTTTAACCGCCTGAGCCACCCAGGTGCCCCTTGGCTAACGAATATTTAAAAAAAAAAAAAAAAGTAAAATTAAAACTTCCTACATTGACCAAACAATAATCTTGTAGAAATTATAATGTCCTAATATTTTTCAGTATTGGGTCATTTTGATTCTTATCTATTAGTTTCAAATCTTGTTGAGAATGTCAGCATTTCTGTGTACCTTTGTCTTAATATTTTTGCTTGGAAACTTCACCTGTATGCTCTTAGCAAGGATTTTTGCCCAATTTAATCCTAAATCTGTTCTGTACTTTCAGACACACTACCTCATCTATGGGAAGGGGTTTCAGACTTGGGAATATTCCCCAGTTTATGCAATTCGCTCCTATGCTTACCTGTTGCTTCATGCCTGGCCAGCTGCATTTCATGCAAGAATTCTACAAACTAATAAGGTAAGGGCAGGCCAGCCTGGGAGTAATTACACCTGATGAAGAGATGAGTCTCTGGAACAGTTTTCAGAAAAGGATAAAATAGATTGGTAGGTAGGAGAGGACTTTTTTTTTTTTTTTTTGAAGAGTAATCATTTATTCATTCCACAAACATTAATGGAGCAACTTTAAATTTTTAATTCCAGGATAGTTAACATTGTTATTAGTTTCAGGTGTACAATATAGTGATTCAGCACTGCTGTATATTATTAGGTGTTCATCAAGGTAAGTGTATTTTTAATTCCCATCACCTATGTCATTCCTCCCTGCATCCCCTTCCCTTTGGTACCCATCAGTTTGTTTTCCGTAGTTGAGTCTGTTTTTTTGGTGTTTTTTTTTTTCTTTTGTTTCTTAAATTCCATAGATGAGTGAAATCATATGGTATTTACATGTTTGCATATAGCAAGATTTCATTCTTTTTTATGGCCAAATAATATTCCATTTTATGTTATATACTGCCTCTTTATTCATCTATTGGTGGACCCTTGGGCTGCTTCCATAATTTAGCTATTGTAAGTAATGTTGCAGTAAACACAGAGGTGCATATATCCTTTCAGTTTAGTGTTTTCATTTTCTTTGGGTGAATACCCAGTAGTGCAATTACTGGATCCTATGGTAGTTCTATTTTTAATTTTTTGAGGAACCTCCGTACTGTTTTCCACAGTGGCTGCACCAGCTTGCATCCTACCAAGTACACACGAGTTCCTTTTACTCTGCATCCTGACCAACACTTGTTTCTTGTGATTTTGACCATTCTGACAGATGTGAGGTGAAATCTCATTGTGGTTTTGATTTGTGAAGAGTGATGCTGAGCATCTTTTCATGTGTCCGTTGGCTATATGTATGTCTGGAGAAATGTCTATTCATGTCTTCTGTCCATTTGTTTTTTAAAGATTTATTTTAGAAAGTGTGCACTGGGTGGGGGTGTGGCGGCAAAGGGGAGGGGGAGAATACCGAAGCAGATTCCCTGCTGAGCTGGGAGCCTGACGCAGGGCTTGATCCCAGGACCCTGAGATCATAACCTGAGCTGAAATCAAGAGTTGACTGTTTAACCAGCTGAGCCACCCAGGTGCCCTGACCTTGCCCATTTTTTAAATTGGATTATTTGTTTTTTCCTTTATGTTGAGTTGTAGAAGTCTTTATATACTTTGGATACTAATAATAGACCAGATTTTGTCTGGTAGGCACTTTAAGTGCTGTGGATGTAACAATGGCCAAATCCCTGCCCTCATGGAATTTATAGGTTAGTGGGGAAGGTGAATATTGAACATGTAATTATAAATGCAGCGGGTCTAACGGAGGAAAAGTACAATGTGCAATGGGATAGCATATTAGGAGAGCCTGATTTAAACAGAGTGCTGAAGGATAGTTAAGAGTTAATGGAGACTTAAGCTGATGACCTTTCAGAAATTTGACTGTGATAGGTCTTGGCATGGATATCTTTGGGTTTTTCCTGTTTGGAATTTACTAACCTTCTTGAATCTCTAGGCTTATGTCTTGCCAAATTTGGTAAGATTTTAGCTGTTATTTTTCTTATACTTAGATAGCCCTGCCCTATTTCTCCTCTCTTGAGATTCCAACGATACCAATGTTAGATGTTTAATTATAGTCTCACAGGTCTCTAAGGCCCTAATCATTTTTTTCCCCTACTTTTTTTTCTGTGTTGATTGAGCAATTTCTAATCTTCCATGTCACTGATTGTTTTCTCTGTCCCCTCCATTCTGCTGTTGGGCCTCTTTGTTTAGCTTTTATTTTGATTGTGTTTTTTCAGTTTTAAAATTTCCATTTGGTTTTTCTTTATATATTCTATTTTACTGCAACTTTTTTTTTTCACGTTTCCAGTGTGTTCTTGATTGCTCATTGAAGCACTTTTACAACGGCTCCTTTAAAAGTTTGTCAGATAATTCTAACTTCTCATTTTGTTGGTATCTGTTGATTATTTTTATTCAGTTTGAGATTTTCCAAGTAATTTTCAGCTAAAATATGGACATTTGGGGGATTATGAGACTCTGGATCTTATTCATGGGCCCAACATGCTTCCTCTGCATCTCTGGGTCTTATTGAAGCCTTCTGTTTTGTCTGGCTGCTCTTGATACCACTCTAGCAGGAGAAACGGTCTTCTCCACCTTTGTTAGTGCCAGGTGGGGGTAGAAGTTGAGGTTCCTCACCAGGCCTTCACTCTTGTGGGCAGGATAGGGGTACTTCATTACTGCTAGGGTGGAGTGAGGATGTGAAGTCCAGACTTACCCAAGTGGTCTCCACTGACAGTGTGACCAGAGCGGGAGCTTGTTACCACCAGTGAGGATGGAAGTCCTGGCTTCCTACTGGGCCTTGATGGCATGGGTGGGAGTTGGGCTAGATTCCCCCCACCCCACTGAGTGCTTTGCTGGAGTCGAGTGGTTATTGTCTAAAGGTTTTCTGTCTTGTTAGGCTACCTCTTTCTTGGCCTTTTGGCGAGATCAACCAGGCTTTGGTTGGTGTTTGTGGTTACTGGCATTTCTAGCTGCTGACTTCTTTTTTTTTTTTTAAAGATTTTATTTATTTATTTGAAAGAGATAGAGACAGCCAGCGAGAGAGGGAACACAAGCAGGGGGAGTGGGAGAGGAAGAAGCAGGCTCACAGCGGAGGAGCCTGACGTGGGGCTCGATCCCATAACGCCAGGATCACGCCCTGAGCCGAAGGCAGACGCTTAACCGCTGTGCCACCCAGGCGCCCCTCTAGCTGCTAACTTCTTAAGTCTGGAATATAGAAGGTGAAAGAGAACCCAGGGAACTTACCATTATGTTTTTCCTCTGGTCTTAAAATGCCTAGGCAGTCTGCTACTTCCTCTCTACCTTGAGTTATCATAGGTTTACTTTACCTATAATAATGTCCAGAATTTTTGGCTTTACATAGCAGGAGGCAAAGGGAAAGTATGGCTAATCCATCTTCCATGAAGCAGAAGTCCCTGATGAGGGAACTAGAAGGTGAGTAGGAATCATCTAGGTAAAGGAAGAATGGGGATGAGGGAAGAAAACCATGAGGCTGGGAAGAGGACCAGCAGGGCCTTCTTGTATAAATAGGCTTGATGCTTGGAAGAGACAGTGTGCAGTGGAGTGGGTTTCGTGATACTGAAAGGTAGGTGGAAGCCAGACTTATACAACACCTGGTAGGCTCTAGTAAGCAGTTAGACATTTTTTTTTTTTTAAGATTTTATTTATTTGACAGAGAGACAGCCAGTGAGAGGGGGAACACAAGCAGGGGGAGTGGGAGAGGAAGAAGCAGGCTTCCCGCCAAGCAGGGAGCCTGATGCAGGGCTCAATCCCAGGACCCTGGGATCATGACCTGAGCTGAAGGCAGACGCTTAACAGCTGAGCCACCCAGGCGCCCCAAGCAGTTAGACTTTTATTCTCTCCCCCACCCCCGCTGAGGGTGTTCTGAAGCCATCCAGAGGTTTTAGACAGAGGAGAGACATGATTGCATTTGCATTTTAGACTGATCAGAAAGGTAGCACCTTAGAAAGTGATAGAATTCTGCCCTTCCCTTCCCTACCTAGTAGTTCATTTCTGGTTTTTTTGAACTTAGCAGAGGAAAGGTATATAGGAGAGGTCTTAGTGGAGAAATAACAATAAGCAATGTTTAAGGCTTTCGTGTCCTCTTGGGTATCCACTGTCACTTCCAGTTTGACATGTTCAACAGAATCCTTCGTCTTCTATCACTCTTCCTCTTACATCAATGACATGAGCAGGAAGCAGAACAGGAACGAAGATTTCCATTGTTCTTCCTTATAATCTCCTTCCTGTTAGGTTCTGCCAATGGAAGCCAATAGGGGGCCACTTGACAAAGAGGAATTAGAGTTTATAGAGTCCTAGCCCCAGCATCATCATGCACAGTAGAGAGGGTGGATTGTTGCTGAAAGATCATCTGGTAATAATTGGCACCCCCTAGTGATGGTTACCTTTCCAACTTCTTGCCACCCTAGGCAAGAATACCTTTGTTTTGTTTTCCTGTGGATCTGGGTGTCTGTTTCTCTGAACTTTATACTCAGCAGTGGGATCCCATATATATATATAGTTATATACATATATATATAAATATATCTACATACCTATATATATCTATATATATAAAAATATACTTGATATTTCTGACTTGCTAATTTTTGCCCTTCTCATGTATGTGAAATGTTTCTTAATTGCATTTCTTTGATTACTTGTGAGGTGTAACATTTCATTTGTCATTCAGATTTCCTTTTCTGTGAATTACCTATTCACATCCTTTGGCTGTTTTTCAGTTGGGTTTTCTGGTTTTCTCTTCTGATTTGTGGAAGTTCTTAAGAGTAACCCCTTATAGGTTTTAGATACTGGAAATCTTTTAGGCTGTCACCACTCTATTTTGTTCTTGGACCTTGTGTTGGACAGAAATCTTTAATTTTGATTCAGTCAAGTCCATTAGTTTTTCACTGAATGATTGGTGGGTTTTGGGTCTTTCTGAAAGAAATCCTTCATCACAGTTCACAAAGATGTTCTTAGGTATTTTCTTAGCTTGTAATTTTACCTGTCACATATAGGGCTTTAATACATTTGAATATTTTTTAAAAAGATTTTTAAGTAGTCTCTACACCCAGCATGGGGCTCGAACTCACAACCCCAAAATCAAGAGTCACATGCTCCACTGAGCCAGCCAGTCACTCCAGTTTGAATATTTTTTATAAATTGTAGGAAGATCCAGCTTTATTTTTTTTTTTTGATGCAGTGAACTGGATTTTTCAGTACCATCTGCTAACTAACCCATCCCTTCTTTTCTGACTTGTAATACCGTATCTATCATATACCTTATTCCCACATGTATGGGTCTGTTTCTGGCCTCCTTATTCTAGGTCATTGGTCAAATTGTTAGTACCATATATATATATATATATATATATATATATATATAATGTATATATATATATATTTTTATTATGGGCTTTGTAGTGTGTGTGTGTGTGTGTGTGTGTTTAATATCTGGTTGATAAATTTCTCTCCTTGTCCATTTTCAAATTTGTATTTAAAAATCCTATCACAGTTTGCCCCTCCCCCAAATTCTGTTGGGTTTTGATTGGAGTTGCATTGAACTAAATAGGAGAATCAGTATTTTTATAGGTTTGTCATTCCATCCTTGATGATATAGTTATCCATTTAGTCAGGTTTTGTGTATCCTCTAATAAAATTTTTAAATGTACCCATTTCAGTCTTACCAAGTCTTGAGTAGTTTAATGCCTACATTCTTCATACTTTCTGCTGCTGTTATGAAAGGAATCTTGTTTTGCTTTTTTTTTTTTTTTTTTTTGGGTGGTCATTGCTGATAAAGAGGAATACAACTGATTTTTATTTATTTTTTTTAAACTTTTTTTTTTTTTTAAAGATTTTATTTATTTATTTGACAGAGTAGAGACAGCTAGCGAGAGAGGGAACACAAGCAGGGGGAGTGGGAGAGGAAGAAGCAGGCTCATAGCGGAGGAGCCTGATGTGGGGCTCGATCCCATAATGCCAGGACCATGCCCTGAGCTTTAGGCAGACGCCTAACAACTGTGCCACCCAGGTGCCCCTGATTTTATTTTTTAATCTTAATCTAAATCTTGCTGAATTTCCTCATTAGTGTCACTGGCTTATCAGGTGTATCTCTTGGATTGTCTCCCATCTGTGTAGGTAGTTTAGTTTCTTCCATTCCTTATACCTCATTTTTTTTCTTGTGTAATTTTGCACTGACCAGGATTTCTAGTTCTATGTTGGATGTTAATTGCTGTGGGGGCATTGTTGTCCGGCTTCCAAATACAATTTTTACATTAACTCAAGTTAATTTTTAATTTTATTTTTAAGATTTTAAGATTTTAAGCCCCACCTGACGTGGGGCTTGAACTTACAACCCCAAGATCAAGAGACACGTGTTCTTCTGACTAAGCCAGCCAGGTGCCCCTAATTTTTAATTTCCTAAATGTTTTCTACTTTCCCCAATTAGATGAAGGGTCCTTACATGTGTAAATACTTTGTACTAAAATTATCTGAATTCCTAGCAGCATCTAGAATAGTGCTTTAGTGTATACTAGGTTTTCCGTATGTTTCTATTAATGAATCTGGCATGTATTGGATTCCTTTATTGAACTCTGTTAGGAATTTTTTGGTTATAGTGCTGAAAATGGGAAGTATTTCTAAGTTACACGCGGTAATACTAATGATATATATTTAAGTAATGCTTACATTCTGAAGTATTCAATGCTCTTAAATATACCAGTGCACTGTAGTATGAAAGGTATTAAGTATAAACCCTATTATGTTTATTTTTTAAATTGATGTTCTTATGAGATTAATAAAACCACATTACAGGTGTTTGGAAGATAGGAGGGAAAGTATACACCTAAGTCCCAGCAGCCTGATACAGCCACCTTTACCATTTTACTACACTTCATTTCAGTCATTTCATATGCTTCTGACTTCCAAAGCTGTAATTCTGATGGGTAAATAATAGTGTATTGTGTATTTTTACCTGGTATTGAATAATTATCTGTAATTATCAATATATTATGGTAATGTTTGTTGAATGTATGAGTTTCATATTATATGAATTTTTCCACTGTTGCTGTAACTGAATTTCAAGATCTGTGTAACAGCCAATGAAATATATGTGCATAATTGAAACATTTCCCCATCATCAGATGTCGTGTAGTTTTTTTTTTTTAAGCAGTTTTTCTAATGTAATAGTGCTGCACTTATCATTTTCATGACTAGAACTAACCTTCCCTGCTTAGTTCATGTTACTTCTGTGAGCTGGACTCCTAGAAATAGGTGTACTGGGTCTAGGGGTAGGAATACATATATGGTACATGCTGCTTTTCAAAGGATTATGCCAATTCACAGGGTTACTAATGACAAATGAAGGTGGTTTCATCTTGAAGAGTTTTCTTGTTTCTGTGACTTCTGTTTTCTTGTCCTGGGTTTCTTTTAGATTCTTGTCTTCTACTTTTTACGATGTCTCCTGGCTTTTGTGAGCTGTATCTGTGAACTTTACTTTTACAAGTGAGTATAAGAGCTTTGTTTCTAAAAGTGCTATGATGGAAGCCCAATCTAGCATAAGATTTTTTTTCTGATCATAAGCAGTTATAATAGAAAAAACTTCCTCGTAGCTCCTAATACAATATTTGAAGAATACTATATCTTCTCGTTTTATTGACATATAATTGAAATATAACATTTTGTCAATCTAAGATGTACAACATTATTTGATAAATGTATAAGTCGTGAAATACCACAGTAAGGTTAGTTAACACATCCATCGCTTCATACTTTGTGATAAGAACATGTAAGATTTGCTGTTAGCAACTTTCAAGTATGTTAATAATGTATCGTTAACTATAGTCACCAAGCTGTATACTGGATCCCCCAGGACTTACTCATCTTCTAACTGGAAGTTTGTACACTTTGGCCACTGTCTCCTAATCTATCTCTTCCCTACCCCCTGCTTCCCCAGGCCCTGGCAACCATCATTCCATTCTGTTTCCACAAGGTTGGCCTTTTTTTTTTTTTTTTTTTTTTTAGATTCCACATGTGAGATCATACAGTACTTGTCTTTCACTGTCTGACATTTCACTTAGCATAATGTCCTCGAGGTCCATCCACATGTTTCAAGTGGTAGGATTTCCTTTTTAAATTTGACTGAAAATATTCTGTTGTACATGTATACCACATTTTCTTTATCCATTCATTAATAGATGGACATTTTGGTTGTTTCTGTGTCTTGGCTGTTGTGAATAGTACTGCAGTAAAAATGGGGGTACAGATATCCCTTTGAGATAGTGATTTCACGTCCTTCAGACGTATACCCTGAAGTGGGATTGCTGGATCATATGGTAATTCTATTTTTAATTTTTTGAGGAGAGAAGTGGGAATTCTTGTTTTGAAACAAACCATTGGAGGGGAATACTTCTAATTATCACTTTCCTTCCTAAGGTTCGTAAGTTCCATATCTTCATATAAAGCTAGGTTAATACATGGGTAACTGGTGTTTTATTTGGTAGGATTTAGTAGAGCCTTATTTTTGGTTGCGAGATACAGAATCCTGATTTACCTCTTCCCCTTGAGCTTAGATGATAGGAAAGCATTCCCACTGTGGGACTCACTGCTCTTACTTGCACCCAGTACATTGTCTTTCACCAAGTACCTATTGGTTGATTGAATATTAGTGGAAGTATTAAGCTTTTAAGTGTTGGAGTAGTAAAAATAGCCATTTTTTTTACATGCAACCTAACATTTTAATAATGGTTTAAAAGGTATTTAGACTTAATAATCATTATTAATGTCCCCACTGGAAAACAGCTAAAAATGTCAGATACAAAAATTCTTTAGTCTTGACTCTGGGTGGTGCAGAAGAGAAGAAAGCAAGCCAGTGCTATCTTTGAGGATTGTAGCCATACATTGGTTTTTTGTTTGTTTGTTTTTGTTTTGTTTTTTTGTTTTTTTAGATTTTATTTTTGATTTGACAGCGAGAGGGAAACACAAGCAGGGGGAGTGGGAGAGGGAGATGCGGGGGCTCGATCCCAGGACCCTGAGATCAGGACCTGAGCCGAAGGCAGAGACTTAACGACTGAACCACCCAGGCGCCTCTACGTTGGTCTTCATATTGGTTCAGGACTGAATTCACAACACTTTACATGATCCCCCCCAAATCCCAAGTTGAGAATTTATTTCAAATTGTTCTGGGTTGGTAGTACTCCTAGGCATCTGGCAAAAACAAACGGAGGGTTTCTTCAGAGAAACGCATCTTTAACCCAGGTGTCAAAGAATTAATAAGTTCTAGTGAACAAGAGATAATAAAAATCACAAAGCACGGAAGAGAACAAGTAGAAATAACAGAAAGCTGACCTGCAAAACGTCATTTATTAGGAATTACTAAAATAACATAAAATAAATATATTTGATATTTCTAAAGAAGTAAGGAATTGAAAACATGAATCAGAAACAAGAGTCTAAATAATCCATAGAGTGAAAAGGAGGTTAGAGAATGGGGGGAAATATTTGCAAACCATAAGCTGAAAACAGGTTCAATTGCAAAATCTATAAGGAACTCCTACAACTCAATAGCAAAAACCCTCTATTAATCTGATTAAAAATGGACTAAGAACATCAATAGACATTTTTTTAAAGATATGCACTTAGTAGGTATATGAAAAGATAGTGTCACTAATTATCAGAGAAATACCAGTCAAAACCACAGTGAGCTATAACTTCATACTTGTTAGAATGGCTCCTATCAAACCCCAGAAAAAAACATGAATAGGTGTTGCAAGGACTTGGATTGGAACCTGTGTGCCCTGTTGGTGGGAATGCAAGATGGCATAGCCACTGTGCAAAACTATATGGAGGTTCCTCAAAAAACTGAAAATAGAACTACCATATGATCCAGCAATCCAACTTCTGGGTACTTATCTAAAAGAATTGAAACAGGATCTGGAAGAGGTATCTGCACTTCCATGTTCTTTGTAGCATTATTCACAATAGCCAAGATTGGAAACAACTTGTGTCTATTGACCAATAAATGGGGGAAAACGTGGTATATACATAGAATGGGGTATTCAGTCTTGAAGGAAATCCTGCAGTGTGACAACATGCATGAGCCTTGAGGATGTTGTGCTAAGAGAGCTAACCAGTTACAGGTGGATAAACACTGCATGATTCCACTTACGGGATTCTAAAATAGTCCATCTCATGGAAGCAAAGCATAGGTTGGTGGTTGCCAGGGGCTGGGCAGAGGGGGAAATGGGAAGTTGGTAATCAATGGGTCTAAAATTTCAGTTGTGCTAGATGAGTAAGTTTTAGAGAGCTACTGCACATGTGTGTGGGTAGTTAACAGTACTGTGTTGTATGCTTAAAAATCTGTTAAGAGGGTAAGACCCCCTGTTCTTACCACGATACAATAAGATAAAAAAAGGAATGAGACTATGAAGATAACCCAGCAGATCTGAGAAAGAACCAAACAGAACTTCTAGAAATGAAAGTTGCATAATTGATACTTAAAATGCAGTGGTTAATTTGAATGGCTAGACACTAATATGTGAACTAGAAGATCGATAAGAAGAACTCAGAATGAAGTACAGAGTGACAGGGAAATGTAAGGGAAATACGAAGATGTTAAACATGTATTGACAGATTCAATCAGATTCTAGGAGATGATAGAATGGGGAGAGGCAGTATTTAGGGAAGTAATAGCTAAGAATTTCCACAATTGATGAAAAAAAAAGTATTAGATTCGGGGAGCCTAACATATCCTGAGTTGGATAAGAAATTAGTGAAACCATGTAGAACACCAAGGGGAAAGAAGATCTTAAAAGTTGAGAGAACTAAGAGAATACCTACAAAGGAATGTTAGATTGACAGAAGCTGTCTCAAAAGCCAGAAGATAAAAAAAAAAAAAAATTCAAAGTTCTCAGAGAAAACGATTGTCATCCTAAAATTGTGTACTCAGCTAAGCCATTTTTTAGGACCAAGAGCTTAGTAAGGCTTTTCAGGAAAAAAAAAAAAAAAAACCAACAAAAAGGGGGAATTTGCCATTAACAGATCCTCACTAAAGGAACTTAACAGAGGATTTACTTAGGAAGAAGCAAAATTACTTCAGAAAGCAGCTCTGAGATGCATGAAGGAACCCAAGCCAGCAGACTGTTAACACAGGGGTATGTCTGCACAAACGTGGGCTACTGGAAGCGGTAATCATTCCTAAGAATGTTTACGGGGTTAAAAACCTCCAAGAAGGAAGTGAAGGAAGTGTGTAACTGCTTGGGTTTGAGAAACAGGGACTTAGACACCTGCTTATTAATGCTTCGTGTGTCTCCTCATCTTTTTATCTGATAACTACCATTTATCGAGCAACTCTGTTCCAGGCACTCTTCTGAGCACTTTTCCATGCATTGTCCTCACAGAAGTCTGACAAAGTAGACATTCTCATTATCCTCACTTGACAGGTGAGGAATCTGACAGAGAGTTTGTCGCTAGACCAGGGTACCACTGCTAGTAAGTCGTGGAGCCCAAGTTTGAGCCCGTGCCCATCTGAATCAGGGACCTGTTACTTTTCCACTACATCATGCCGTTGTCCTGTTGAGAGTACACATGATCTTAGCATGGAAAAGACACATTTCTTCTTAGGTAGAGAGCTGCTCTTCTGCTTAAAGAGTAAGAATGTTTGGGTTTGTCTTGCACACAAAATTGCTAACAAGCCTGCCCGGGCAGTTCTGTGTGTGACTTTAGATCTTCAGTGTTCTCTGGGATACAGGCATATTTTTTGCTTTGATTTGAAATGTTTGTCCTTAAGATTTGCTGTGCTGAAGGTCTTTGCCTTTCTCCTAGGGCTGTGTGCAAGAAGTTTGGGCTGCATGTGAGTCGAATGATGCTAGCCTTCTTGGTTCTTAGCACTGGCATGTTTTGCTCCTCATCAGGTGAGTAAAAGGGCAGGTGAGGGTGTAACAGGTGCACTGATCTTTCACAGCTGCATTGAAAGGGAGAACTTGTCTAGGCGTAGGTTATGTTTGGATAGCATAGCAGTACTTTGCAGAGCACTGTTACCTGCATGATCTTCGTCAACACTTACAGCAGTTTTGTGTCAGGGATAAGACAAATTTTCCATTTTTGCAGATGAGGACGTGGAAATTGAGAAAAGTGAAATGACTTACTGGGAGTCAAAGAACTCATAAGTGGCAGAGCTTTCTGTTCATGTCACTTTCTTTTACATTATTGTATTTTTTTAAAAATCACTATAAGGCTGAAAAACACCAGTACCCTCTGCCTTTCCTTGCTGTTAGGGGAAGAAAAATAATTTTGTTATCTTGCTCTTGTTTGTGTCTAAAACCCCTGTTCTTCATGGTTCTGCTTTCTGCCCATTATTTGCAATGTATTTTATAAAAAGGCATGCATCCTCTGTTGGGCTTTTTTTTTTTTTAAACTACACTTAAAGAGAATTAGAATATAACCTTAGAGCGGTGGCTTGCAAGCTGTGCTGCCATTGAACATTTCTGTTCTCTGAGCCATGGTGGCCTGTTGCCAAAAGGTAGCCTGTTCCCACTTCTCTGGAAAAATTACGCTACTAGATATAATTATCTCAATTTTAATCTCTGTGTGTACCAGAATCTAGTATAACACTAAACATGCTCAAAAATAGTATCCAGCACAAAAATGTATATTTAATTTCGTTGGCTGTATCAAAACCTATGTGGTTGTGCAGAGACCTGAGGTCTCTTTACTTGAGTAACTTTGAGAGTCACTGTTCTCAGGGAAACTGTGCTCTGCCCTCCAGGCCGGCAGAGACCTCCAATTCCTCTGTCCCTTTTGTCCTCTACATCGGCAGCCATAACCGACAACTTCGGACAGTATCAATATGGGTTAGCATTTACCTGTGAAGGTTGTACCTCATGGTTTTTTTTTTTGTTGTTGTTGTTACTTTGCTACTCCTAAAGTTGATTCATACGAGAGGGAGATACTAGCTTTGTCATCTCAGCTGAGAGTGAGAAGGCACAGAGAAGTTCAAGGCGTCCTTTGATACACAGCCTCTAAACCCTTTACTGAGTTTGGGAGATCATACGGCCTGTTTGTGGTCCTTGCCTAGTGCTGATGTTTCTTCCCTAGTGCTAGGTGAAGCAGGCTTGTACAGCTTGGAGAGGCAGATCTGCATTTTTTGTGTAGAATTGTTTAGAAATGCTGATTAAATGTCACTGTTGCAGAGACCCTGAAAGTACTCAGTCCTCTACTGTTTACTACAAGAAAGTAGTGCTGGACAGAAGTAATTAGGGAACTATCTATGTCCGTCGATGCAGGATGTAAAGTAGGGTTGCCATCCAATATTTGGCCCTTGAGAAGGCCCCCCCAGAATTCCTGGGGGGTAAAGGTTAGTGCCAGGACAGTCTCAGAAGACTATCACAAGATAAACTGCTTCAGAAATAGATAGTAAGCAATGGCTCTAAGTTTCTTGAAGCCTATTCCCTGCCTGAAAATATAGCCTGGAATTCTCTAAGTTTTGGATTTGGGGTCAGGCCAGGAGAGGAATGGCGTGCTTGGCATTGTATAACTAGGCATGTGTTGGTACCTAAAAAAACAAGAGTGAGAAAATAAGGAAAATCATTGAATTTAATTTTTTTTTTTTGGAGGCATATCCCTTTACTGCACAATTCTAGTATGTTCCTCAAAATGTGTTCCTGGTTATTGACATCGTGCAATGTGGGTAAATTTTTAATAACACCTAATAAACCTCAAACTCTTGTCCCTCTCCCTCTTTCTGTTCCCCGTTTCTTTATTCTTGCAGCCTTCCTTCCTAGCAGCTTCTGTATGTACACCACGTTGGTAGCCATGACTGGCTGGTATATGGACAAGACTTCTGTTGCTGTGCTTGGAGTAGCTGCCGGAGCTATCTTAGGCTGGCCATTCAGTGCTGCTCTTGGGTAAGGGACTAACACAGTTCATCTGCCTGTATCCCTGGGCACATAGTAAATCTCTATGTTAGCTTATCTCCATGTTGTCTGGTTACGACCTAAAGTTACAGGAATGAATTGGACTTATAGAGATTATGGGAAATGGAAGAATATTTCTCTTGGTGCATATTGTTGATTAATTCTAATAAGAATATTAACTATTAAGCCTCTGCTGTATGTTAGCTGCTGCTAAACCCCTTATAAACTTTTATTCCTGAGCCTTACAACAGCTTTGCAGGAGAAATACAATAATTAGTGCTTTATTTTTTTACTTTTTATTTTTTTAAATATTTATTTGAGAGAGAGAGCACGTGCACATGCACGAGTCGGGGGAGGAGCAGTGGGAGAGGGCCGAGCAGACTCTGAGCTGGGCTTGATCCCAGGACCTTGAGATCACTACCTGAGCCAAGATCAAGAATCAGTTGCTTAACGGACTGAACCACCCAGGTGCCCTAATCATTAGTGCTTTATAAATGAGAAAATAGAGTCCAAGAGGGTAACTTGCCTTTAAGGTTGTGTTTGCTGGGGTGCCTGGGTGGCTCACTCGGTTAAGTGACTGACATTGATTTCGGCTCAGGTTGTGATCTCAGGGTTGTGAGACTGAGCCCCACATTGGTCTCTGTGCTCAGCATGGAGTCTGCTCCAGATACTCTTTCCCTTTGCCCTTCTCCCTGCTCGCTTGCTCTCAATATAAAAAAGTCTTAAAAGAAAAAAATTGTTTGCTTTTGGACCCAGGCCTCCCCGACTTTGCCGCTGATGTGTTTTCCACACCACACCACACCACACCACTGTGTGCTGTGCATTTCCCACTCACGAGGCCTGAAAAAGGACTTTCCCTGCTGTCTTAAGTTCTTGCCTCAGCAGCTTTGTTCCCATAGGCCCATAGTATTTCTCATTCCTCGTGTTTCTTGTTCCCACCACTTCTGCTGTAGTCTGTGCTGCCTTCACTTCTTACCTGCCCTGCTAGTAACTTAGAAAAATACTGTACTTTGATGTTAAGGTTATTATAGTACAGTTGACCCTTGAACAACTTGGGGGTTAGGGGTGCTGACCCCCCGCACTGTTGAAAACCTGCATGTCACTTTCGGCTCCCCAGAAACTTTATAATAGCCTATTGTTGACAGAAGCCTTACCGATAACTTAGTCAATTAACGTGTATATTGTATGTATTATGTATTCTTACAATAAAGTAAGCTAGAGAGATGAAAATATTACTGTGAAAATAAAGAAAAGATATAGTTACAGAACTGTGGTGTAGTTATAAAAACAAAAACAACCCACGTATATGGGGACCCACACAGTTTAAACCGGTGTTGTTTAAAAGTCAACTGTAGTAGTATATCTATTTTTATTAAAAAAAGTTCCAGTTTGTATGAGGTGAAAAGAATTCTTAATTCTCTTTTCCCTAGCCTAATCTTCAAAGATAGTCACTAATACTTTTGTATATATCTTTCCAGAACTTGTCCTTATGTGTGTAAATACACACACGTATGTGCATACATACCATAAATTCTTAAATAGAATTATCCTGTAACTGTCTATGTCTTCTATCGTTCGTAGACTTAAATTATTCTGTGTGGGTTGCATAGCATTCTGACCATAATTTAGCCATTACCTTATTGGTAGATGTGTAGTTTTCAGTTTTTTTGCTATGCCGTACAATGGTTCAGTGAACATTTTTGTACATATGTCTGTACGTTTATGGAAATTTATGAGGTAAGTTTTTAGAAGGGGAGTTACTAAGAGGATAGGTATTCTAAATTTCCTTAATTGTCTTTCATTTTTTTATTTTTTATTTTTTTGAGGCTCCAAACTTATTCACACTGTAATTCTCACATGGAATAAATATATAGGTTCTTCATATTTCCTGCATTGTTCTGATTCTTTTTTAACCCACTGGTTAACAGAGAAAGAATTTTAGTTTCATTCTATGATCTCACTGTAATCCAAAAATGTCATTGTCTTTCTTTTTTTTAAATTTTCCTTAATTGTCTTTTAAAGGTTGGTTTCCCCACCTCCAGTTTTTTCTTCTATTTTACATATCATCAAATTTTTAAGATTTTGTGTGAGGCCCTCTTTTATCTTTTCTCCTTTCAACCATCTTGATGATTCCCATATCCTAAATCCAGTGCAGTCGTCTCATATAGTCCTGGTTGCCTATTAGATATCTCTTTTTCAATAGCTAAACATTTACAAAACTGAGCTCATTATCTTCTCTCTATATCTGTTCTTTTACCTGTGTTTCCCAATAAATGATACCACGATCTACTCAGTGCTGAACCAGGAACCCGAGAATTATCTGTGACTCTTTTTCTCTTTCCTGTATCCTATTTATTGTACCTCCTGAGTATCTTGAATCTGACTACTCTTCTTCACCTCTGCTCCTGGATTACCACACAGCCTCCTGAATGTTCTTCCCATCTCTAGGCTTGATCTCTGTAAATCTCTCCACAATCAAACTAGAGGTTTTGTCCTGAAATGCAGATATGATTGTATCACTCCCTGGTTTGTTTTAAACTCTATAATAGCTTCCCTAGTCCTCTGTGTCACAGAGGTTGGCAACCTGTGGCCTGTGGGCCCAGCCCAGCTGGTCCTGTTTTGTACAGCCCAAGAACTAAGAAGTTGTTACGTTATAAAAGGTTAACAACACACACACATTACCGACAGACTCACACAGAATATGCAACAGAGACCATATGTGGCCTCTAAGGCCTAAAATACACACTGTTAGGTCCTTTAAATAAAATGCTTGCCACCCCTTGTTCTATGGTATCCAGATTCTAACATGACGCACAAAGTCCCGATCTTCCCTCCTTTTTACCTCTACAGCCTTGTCAGTTCCTCTGTTCCTTTTACTCTGCACCATTGACATTGAACTTTGTGAGTTCTTCAGATACCTCTGGGTGGCATGTTTTGATTGGTCTACCTTTAGCCGAGATAAGGGATTTTAGGATCACTATCAGCTTACCTTCATTTATTGAATACTTTGTGTTAGGCACTGCTGATACTTTGATAAAGAAGACAGTTACAGTTCCGGCTCTCTTGGAGCTTAGTAGGAAAGACAGACATTGAACAAATAACTAAAAATACGACTTAGCAAAGGAGAAGTAGAGATGCCATGGAAATGTAACTAGTTGGGCAGAAAAAAATGAAAACACAAATGTTAATGCAAAATTTAGATAGTAGAATGTGGAAGTTCATATCACAGAAGAGCTAGCTTGTGATAGCACATGGCGTTGCTGAATAAACGAGAGAGGTGGTAATGCCGTGTGAGTTCAGAGGCGGGAGAAATTGGTCTGCAGAGAGTTTCTGCAGAGGAGGCAAGAGCAGAGCCTGCAGTGGACATTTGGGTAAGTTCTGTGGAAATAGGTGGGTGTGGGGAGGGAAGTACTTGTGACTGGAGCATGGGTAAAGATTCTGACTAGTGTTCTAGATTTGGAGGTTATGGATATGGAGGTGGTTGTTCATGCAAGAGTCAGAGTACCTACCGAGAAAACGAGTGTAGAGAAAGAGGAGAAGTTTGCTTCTGGGACATAAGACCATGGTAGTGCACAAAAAAGACACTAGAAAGGATCACTTGGGAAGAGGCCAGGAAAGAACAGGAACCAGGAAGCCTAAAGAGGAAGGAACAGATGCTTTGTGTCAAGTGCTGCATAAAGACCAAGGGAGGTGAAGCTTGTGAAGAGTTACTGGGTCTGGCCGAGAGGAGGTTCCTATTGACCTTACATCTGTCTCACTAGCTTGAAGCCAGGCCTTCAGGAAGGAGCAGTGGAGGTGACATACATATGCCACTTGTTTGAAGAATTTAAGTGCAAGGGAGAAGAGCAAATGGTGTTGGAAGGGAATATATCAGAACTGACATGTCAAAGTTTGTAATATTATTAAAATCTTTATAAATCATGGAAGAGATGAGTATTCATTTGGCCCCGTGGGTGTAGGACTGCAGGGCACATTCACTTACAATATATTTTGAATGTGCATTACACATAAATATGTATAAAATGGAGCTCTTTCCATAAGCTCAGTATTAATATTTCTTGTGCATTTTGGGGTGCAAAGTACTCTCGTGGGCTCTGTGAAGAGAACACTATATTGTTGAGAGGACATCCTCTCCTATATCAGCTTTCTTTCCTCACTGTTAACTGCTAGAGACATTTTTTTTCCCTCTGTTCAGTTTTAGGTATGTGTAAATCTGACTTGAGTTTATATTCTAAGTATTTAATTCCCTATTTTGTTTCTCTGATAAATAGTTTACCCATTGCCTTTGATTTGCTGGTCATGAAGCACAGGTGGAAGAGTTTCTTTCATTGGTCTCTGGTGGCCCTAATACTGTTTCTGGTGAGTTTTATTTTTTCTTTGTTTTGTTTTAAAGTTGTAATGAAAGCATGCTGATGTAGGAAAGAGAATATGAGAAATGCATTCTGTTTTTCATTTTGCAGTTTATCCTGTTAGTATTGGGAGAATGTTTCCAGAACAAAACCCTGCAATTGGTATCTATTTTCTGCTCTGTCTTAGGTGCCTGTGGTGGTCATTGATAGCTACTACTATGGGAAGCTGGTGGTTGCACCACTGAACATCGTCTTGTACAATGTCTTTACTCCTCATGGACCTGATCTTTACGGTAAGGCCGTAGGGATCTGGGGAAGAATAGGAGATAGCTTCATTTGCCAGAGCTTTGAAATTTCCGCTTAGTTGTTTCATTTTCTCAAATACAGCATTTCTTTGCTGGTAATCTTCTTACCTAAAAATAAATGACATTTGGATATAGCGCAGTGATGATAAGTAGCCACTAAACATTTCTTCTTGATCTTTCTTTCTTTCTATATTTATTTGAGAGAGAGAGTGTGCACATGCATGCAAGTGAGTATGGGGAGGGGCAGAAGCAGAAGGAGAGAAAAACCTCAGCAGACTCCTTGCTGAGTGCAGAGCCCAATGCAGGGCTTGATCTCAAGACCCTGAGATCATGACTTGAGGTGAAACCACAAGTTGGACACTCATCCAACTGAGCCACCCAGGCACCCCTTGATTAATATGATTTCTCTTAGTCCTGCTGTCATTCACAGCATGCCATGGCTCTTGAAGCTACTTTTTTATTTTTTTTAAAGATTTTATTTATTTATTTGACAGAGATAGAGACAGCCAGCGAGAGAGGGAACACAAGCAGGGGGAGTGGGAGAGGAAGAAGCAGGCTCATAGTGGAAGAGCCTGATGTGGGGCTCGATCCCATAACGCCCAGGATCACGCCCTGAGCCGAAGGCAGACGCTTAACCGCTGTGCCACCCAGGCGCCCCGAAGCTACTTTTTTAAATTAAAAGTTAACTTTTTTCTGTTGTCATTAGAAAACCAATACAATAACAGAAATAGGAAAATAAAAGCATTCGTGATCCCGTTATCTCCAGGTAGCTATTGTTAACACCTTGGAGTATATTCTTCCAGAGGTTTTCTGGACATAGACACGTTTAGTGTTACTTGTTCTTTTAAAAATTTGCATTTAGTGTCAGGCATTAGGAAAGGAAGTTTGGAAAATGTGTAGACAAAGCAGAGCAAGTGATAGAGTCAGCATGAGAGGGTGGGTAGTTTGGCCAGTTTAGGGTTGAGAGGGGAAAAAAGTGGGATGCCTTTAGTCTGGGGAAGGCAGTCTCCATTTTACCTCCACCCCTGCACCCCACGCCTTATCTCAGCTAGCCCTCAGTCTGTTTTATTTACCCCCCCCCAGGGCATTTGAGTTAGTGACAGTTATAGAGGGATGACCTAATGATCTTCCTGGTCAGATCTGCCGTTTTATGAGGTTGTTTTTTCATTAAAATAAGTTTAGTTTCTTTTGCATTAATTTTCTGAAGGTCTTGAAGCATTTTGTATATGTGATCATCTTGGGGCTCTGCTGTGAAGCAGGTTAATATTACCTCTGTGTCTTATCAGTTTAAGCCATGCCCATCACTTTTCTGTGCCACTTTGCCAACAGAACCAACAGATTGGATGAGGAGATTTAAATTAAGCATATGAGTGAGATTTAATTGGGCCTCTTGGGATTTGTGGAGTATTGTCATTTTAGAGGGCAGTAGGTAATAGGTCAAAATTGTGTTTTGTTCAGTGACTTGAATTCACAGACTGCCTTGTTTAGAGAATAATTTCTAAGTGAAGGAATTTTAACTTTTTTTAAAGTTTATTTATGTAATCTCTACACTCAACATGGGGGTCCAGCTCACAATCCCGACATCAGGAGTCCTACACTCCTCTGGCTGAGTCAGCCAGGAGCTCCCTAAGTGAAGGAATTTTAAAAGGTTTTCTACGCAACTAGTGAATTGTTGAGCATTAGATCAAAAATGAATGATGTACTATATGCTGGCTAACTGAACATAATAAAAAATAATTAAAAGAAGGCTCCTTTGGGACTGCAAGATCCCCAAGGATGTGGAAAAACTGCAATTTTAAGCTTTTGCCTCTAGATGTCTCCCTTTAGCTAGAGAGAGTTTGTATGTTTAATTGCCCCTTCCTTGTTTTAGTTGCCTTCTAAAATTTTATTTGGTTCTCCAAGTCAATAGAAGGAAGACTTCCTCTTAGACCCAGAGTGCACATTAGAAATTGATTTACTGGAATCTGTTGGAAGCATAATATCCATTATATACGGGTGAATAAATTGTTAATTTCAGTTTAATTTTGGGAAATTGTACCTTTTAAACAGGTTATTACATATTGATATTTCGATTGCTCATTTACAAAACTTTGAGAGTATATGAAAGCAGTTGCCGAGATAGATGAGGTTTATAAATCTACAGGTTGGCCAGGAGAGTAGAAAAGAAAGAATAAATTCTGATTTAGGTTTCTGGTTTAACAGTGGCTGGGTTGGGAATCTTTGTTTTGGGATCCAGCAGAGAAGTGGCCAGTCTTTTCTTGGATGTTGGCATCTGCTGTTCATTTTGGCCAGTGTTTGCCTGGGGGAAGTGCCTGGAGCTCTGTTCTGCCTGTTTTGAAGAACCTGGGATAGCTTCAGTTCAGATTTTGCTATTTTGAATGTACAGGAACTGATCACTTTCCTAGTGATGGTGAAAGCTCTGTTGGGACAGAAGGCATTGTCATGCTGGGCACCAACAGGACTGATGCACTGCTGTAGTCAGACTTGAGGGCGTTTTTCCTTTATGGTAGAATTTTTGTGCTTTTACCTCATCTTTGAATTTGACAATTTTGGGATGGGGTTGATGTCCATTCTTTTTTTAAAGAGTAACTAACTCCTTTTGCAGAGAAAATACTTCTTCCATCTTAGAAGTAAGTGTTCTTTGTGTATTCTAGGTCCTCAATAAAGAGTTGTCATGATGAATAAATAGATGAACAAATTTGGGAGTATCATTCAGGTTATATTATGCCCTGATCACTCTTCTGTCCTACAACTATTTTGGTTAGACCTGTTGTGGTGTATTAGATTGGGATTTTTTTAAAATACCAAATAAGAATAATAGAGGTGAAAGTACTTTTTAAAACAGAGTACTCTGTGATTGTCCTCTAACTTATAATGGGTGAGTCCATTCCATAAATACCAAAGACTGACTTTTTAATAAATGCTTTGATGCCGTACCATTGTCAGTGAGACAGCGTATCTTTTGTCCTGGAAACTCCAGCTCTTTCGCTTTGCCGACATGTTTGGCACTACTTAGCATAATTTGACTGTTTTGTAAGACTCTCCTGCTCCAAGTGCTTCATTAGCTATGGTAGGTACGTTTTTTATCTGAAAATTACAAATGCATTGTGTTGATAGTTTCTGCCTTCGTGTCTTAGTGCTGTTTCTTATATATAAGCCTGTAATACTTCTCGAACAGAAAGATAACTGGATTTCAGCTGAAGAAACATTAAATAAATTGCCTTTGAGCATTTGTGTCCTCCTAGAATTTGCTGTCCAATAAGGCTGCAGGCACAGGAATAGATAATTATGGTCCGGTGTATTATGTGCTGCAGTAGAAAGATGGGGAATCCTAGTAGGATCAAGTCCATCTGTTGGTAGCAAGAAGACTTCTTAGAGGTGGTAGTCCTTGAGCTGAGCATGGAAGGAAGAGTAAAAGTTTAGTGAGTAGATGCTAGGGGAGTGTATTTCAGACAACTACAATGTCCAGTGTAGGTACTGCTGAGACGCAAAAAAAAAAAAAAAAAAAAAAAAAAATCGAACATTGGATTCTTTTTTAAGAAAGAAATTTAACAGTGTTAGCTGATTTTAGGTAGAAACTACACAGGCATGAGCAAGATAAATTCAGTCTCTCTGTTGTGATTATAATATAAATATTGACTCCATTGTTCGTGGTTTTCAAAGGGACCTTTCTATACTTTCTTGGTCAGAGAGCATTTATTAATGACATACTCCAGACCTGAGCTGACTCTTTGGAAGCCAGGAGAAAGAAAAAGAGTACTTCTTTACAACTATTAATTACAATAGTTTCTGTTTAAAAAAAAAAATGCCTGTTATATAGCAAAAATCTTACACAACTGTCTTGTTGCCCTCACAAAAGTTCTGTGAGATAGGCATTATTTATTCTTACTCCCAGCTGTGGAAACCAAGGTGGGGATGGTGAGGGACTTGCACATAATTAATAAGTGGCAGAAGTGGGATAAGAGCCCAGGGCTGTCTGACTCCAAAGCCTGTGTTCTTTCCACTGCAAACAACCTCAGCAAAACCCTGGAGTTTGGCAGTTGAGATTCTACAGGAGAGTAAACTTGCAGAAACAGAGCATGAGTTGGAGGTGGTAGAAGATAAGACTTGTTCTGAAGAAAGGGCAGGAAGTAGCTGTACCTTTGAAGGTCCTATGTACTTAGGCTTAGAGAATGATCAGGAGCCTTTGGAGAGCCTCGATGGCACGAGGCCATGCGCACTGGCAGGCTCTCTTTCACATGGGAGGAGCATTGCGCCACCCTTGTCAGAGAAAGAAGGAATATTTGGACGAGATAAAGAATACTTGGCATTTAGGAAATTTAGTGTAGACGTAAAATTGCAAAGTTGTAGGCAAAACATCCCTTTGGTGTCAAAGATCATTTAGTGTTGCAAAAAGAAAGTGACTGGTCATGGCACTGATTTTGCTCTTACCCTTGTAACATTTCAAGTTGGTAGATGTTGAGGTTGGTAAGTATTTTCGTGTGGGAGTGAAGAATGGTGCTGTCTGAGGAGGAGTACACAGACCTGGGGAAGGTGTGGGAGGACAGGTATGAGAAATGCTCTTCCCTCAAAAATGACACTGAGTCTGCTCAAGGATGCCACTTCGCAGCTTAGGACACGATCCCTGCCTGTTTCTGTATTTTTATCCACATCTGTCAGATCTCTGGACAGGACATTTTGGAGGGCAGAGGTGAATGGTCTTTATTAAAAGGCTCAAACTTTTCCATTCTTGCAGTAGCAGAGGAGGAAACCCCAGTGAGTCTCTTGAGAGTTGACTGTCAGCCAGAGCTGTTCTAGAGCTTTCATTCTTTTGCTGATCGTTTTTTGGGGACCTTGGTGTCTTTTCGCTCTTGGTGTTGCAAATTTGACATTTATGAGATGATTTACTATAATTTAGTTCTTGCAGTTCTATTAAATTATAGGTCTATAAAATGGTTTCCTTTCATTCAATCTGGGGAACAGTAAACATTATCCCTTCTTCTTTTAGCCTCTTTGAAGTTTCCCTTTAGCTCATTTGAATGGAAGGAATTGAAGCACTTTCCCTAAAGAGGGAGATGGGTGAGTCATTCCCTGCATAGACCCTGCTTCCAGCTTTCTTTCACTGCACACTTTGCACCGGTTAAATGCGTAGCTTGTCATTCTGATGCATTTTTTTCTGCATAGTTCAGCTTTGATACTTTCCGAGAAATAGCATTGAATATCTCCCTGGAAAGAAATAAAAGCTTTTCCTCTTTTCTCTTTTAAGGCAGGTGTCTCATCAAGTAGGGGAGGACACTGGCTGACAGAGTTTACTATTTTTGTCCCTTTTTGCCCTTGTTTTTAAGACTGTTGTCTCTTGAACCTTCCTCGCTCTTGGCTTATCCTCCAATTTTTACCCTGTTCTTCCAGGAAGTAACAGTCTATTATGAAATGTTCATAGCCTAGCTATGAACTTGATCTTGAGTTCCTAACAGATAAACATAGTTGAGTTTACCAACTTAATACTTTTGATTCAGAATCTCAGAGTATAGTATACCTAGGTAAAAAGATAGCCCTAGTTGGAGGGTATAATAAGTTGTGGTAGAGACAGATATTTGCTGGAAATAAAGTGCTTCCCTACAAAAACAATACGTATTTGTAAGGATCAAAGAGAAAGAGGCTCTCCCCCACCTTGATGCTTATTAGCATTTGTAAAAGATGTGAAAGTTGACATTTCTCCTAGTCAATCTGGTTTTTCCTCTCAGGCTCAGATTTTCAGAATTTGTTAGGGAAAAGGCAGGTCAAGGTTGATATTGCTGCCACCACACTGGAGATGATACAGGAAAGTACCTTTCTTGGGGCGCCTGGGTGGCTCAGTTGGTTAAGAGTCTGACTCTTGATCTCAGCTCAGGTCTTGATCTCAGGGTTGTGAGATCGAGCCCCGTGTCGGGTTCCTTGCTGGGTGTGGAGCCTATTTGAAAAAACAAAACAAAATAAAACAAAAAAAACTACCTTTCTGGAAACTGGATTCCCCAAGGACTCAATTTAGGAAACATGTTGTTAAATGTTAATTAAAATCCAGAGAAGATATATATTTCTATATGAAAATCATCAGTTTTCTAAAGAATACTGGATATAAATATGTCTCTAATGAGCTTGGCCTGGGACAGAACCTCTGTTCATGGTCACCATCATTGTATTTAGACAGGAAGGAGTGAGCTTTCCCAAAAGGTGACACACAATTGAAGTCTTGTCTTTCCTTAGGGTACCCCCTCCCTCTTCTCCCCTAAATGTTCCTAGCATTACGGGTTTAGTTTCTAATCTTATTTTGCTGTGCAAGCTGCAAAAATGTCAGGTTTTTCTGACTATTCCTCTGCCTTCTGATTACCCTTTTAAGCAATGCTGATTGCAGGAAATTGCTGTGGTGCAAGGCGGGTGTCACAACACACAGTGATTAAAACCCGCATGTGTCATTCACTGCCTGATTGAAGTAATCACACAGAGGGGAAGAGCAGATGAAAAACCTGCTAAGTGTGCAGAGGAGGGCTGGTTCTCATCATTTGGGTTTAAGGATTTTGAGTTAAAGAATCAAAACTCGTGTGAATAAGGCTTGTGTTTTCACTCATTTTGTTTCATTCTGAGTCCTCAAAACTTAGCAGGATCTGGGTCTGTGAACATTATTTTCCTAAGGAAAACAACTTATTGCTTTTTATCAAATGCAGGGTCCCCTGTATACGTGACTATAGAACAGTGGTTAAGCACATCAAGGGGAAAGATCCTAGCATGTGAGTGGGACAAATAGGTGAGAATAAAATGGGGAAAGGCCCGAATAGCTCAGTCCTGCAAGACTGCCCCCCTCCTCTCCCTGCCACACACACACACTCCAGACACCAATCACAAGCCCACAGATTGTCACTTCTGACCCACCAGCTATAGATGGGAAGTTCTAACAGCCCCCTCTTGGGGTTCAATTAATTTGCTAGAGTGGCTCAGAGAACTTAGAGAAAAATTTACTTAAATTTGCCAGCTTATTAGGGAGAATATTATAAAGGATACAAGTGAATAGCCAGATAGAAGAGATGCATAAGGCAAGCTTTGTGGAATGGAGCTCAGAACTCCCATTCTTTCCAGGAGCACCACACTCCTCGCACTTCTGCGTGTTCATCAACCCGAAGTTCTCTGAACCCTCTCCTTTTGGGTTTGTATGGAGGCTTCATTACATAGGCAGATTTGTGAAATTATTGGCCATTGGTGATTGAACTCTATCGCCAGCTCCTCTCTCCTCTTCAGAGGTCATCAGGGTGGAACTGAAAATTCTAACCCCCTCCCCCCCAGTCACATGGTTGGTTCCCCTTGCCATCAGTCCCCATCCTTAGGCTACCTAGGGGCTTTCCCCAATCTCCTAATTAGCAGAAGACACCCTTATCACTTGTATCAATTAGGAAATTCCAAGGATTTTAGGAGCTCTTTGTCAGGAATGGGGATGAAGACCAAATATAAATTGTGTATTATAAATCACAGTATCACCACTAAGCTATTTAAATTATTTGGTTCTGGAAAAGTGACCAATCCCATTCTCTTCCCATCTTCTGCTCCCCCTGTGTGGCTGAGCCCCAGAAACTGAGTTCCTATTGTGGATTCATTCACTTGAGGCATTGGACTATCAACATTACTTGAGCAGAGAACATTTTGAGTCAAGCATTGTAAAAGGTGTTGAAGGCCTCCACTAATGATTTCTTATCTCTTTGTTTCCCTCAGGTACGGAACCCTGGTATTTCTATTTGATGAATGGATTTCTTAATTTTAATGTAGCCTTTGCATTGGCTCTCCTGGTCTTACCACTAACTTCTCTCATGGAATACCTATTGCAGAGATTTCATGGTGAGTGGCATAAGGGTTGATAGGTTTTGGGGGAGGAAAGAGTAAGTAACAATGTATACCAAGAAGTGAAAATGATTCCACCTCTCCTGTTCTCCATTTTCTTCCTACGGAAATGGTTGACTTATTGAATTTTCAATCTGTATTTGTAAATTTATGTGAAGATTTGGTTAAAGGGAGGAACTTTATATCCTTTCAAGTGAGGAAATCAGTATAGCATGCAGAACCACCCGGGGAGGCAGAAACAGTTATAGGATCTCAGGAGATCAGCGTGTTTGAATCTTGTGTTTTTTAAAGAAATGCATGTTAATATGGATGGTGGCTTAAGATAAGTGACAGAGGTAAACATTCTTTGGGGGAATTACTTCAACCAAAAATTTGAAAACTAAACCAGACAGGGATTTCCCTCAAATTTGATGCTGAAGTGAGAGAAGCTTTGAACTTCCTAAGAAACCTTATGCTTCTCTTTGTTCCGTTCTGCTTCTGTGTTTGCCTTATCGTGGAAGGTTTGGTTTGTCATTTATTTTGCTTGTTCTGACTCTGTAGTGCACAGCCAGTGTTTTCTCAAGTTGTCACGGATTTGGGTATCTAGTGCCCATGTTTCTTTTATGGAAGACAGATTTGAGTAGAAATTCATATGAGCTTTGGAAAGTGATTTAATTTCAGACTTTTCAGTCTGATTTGGATGCCATATGATCTCTCCATCCCACCCTGCATTCTGCTTTTCTACTATTAATGGTTTATAAAGAGTTCACTGTGCTATACTATTCGAATATGAAAGCAGTCTTCAGTCACTTTTATTTTAATACCCATAATGCCATTATCCTAACAGTAATTCCTTAAAATCGAATACCCAGTTGATATTCAGGTTTCCTACATTGTCTGAAAAACAGCTTTTTATAGTTTTTTTGAAGAGGATCTAAAAGGGGTCATAAACTGAATTTGGTGTTAAGTTTCTTAAGCTTTTTACGAGGTTTCCCCTCCCCTCTTCTTTTTTCTCCTGAAGATTTCTAAAGAAATCAGGTCATTCATCTTGCAAAGTGTCCCACATTTGGATTCAGCTGTTTGTCACCTGGAGGTGTTAACTTATTCCTCCATTCCTTGTATTTCCTAAGGATCACTTTATCTTTTTTTGAAAAGTAACTTTTTTTAGCTGTAAGAATAATTTATGCTTGTGGAGAATTTGGAAATGCTTGTGATGTAAGTATAAAAACAGCGTATTAAGCTGTTCTCTGCGGTATGAATCCAATTTTGGTTTAAAAATGTGTAATTTACACACATGTCCACCTAGTAAGAAAATGCTGTTTTTTCTTTATACTTTCTGTTTATTTATAGTAGAAAAAATACTCCTTAAAGGGAAAAAAACAGAAATACAAGGAATCAGGAAAGAAATTGCCTATTATTCCATCAAGTAGTACAACTGTAGTTGCTGATTTTGTACATTTTATGGAGGACATTAAAAAATTTTAGGCCATATTTTATTATTTTTTTAATTTTTAAATATTTAGTAATCTCTACCCTCAATGTGAGACTTGAACTCACAATCCCGAGATCAAGAGTCCCATCCTCTTCTGACTGAACCAGCCAGGCTCCCCAGGCCATATTTTAAAAATGTGCTTGTTTAAAAAAATATATTTGTTAGCTTTTTAAGATACAGAAGAGAAAAAGATTTCATTTTCTTATAATTAAGAAAATTCCAATTTAAAAAACTTCCCGGGGAAGTTTTAGGCTTAGGCTAAATTACAGCCTAAGAGCTCATGATTCAATCTTAGAGTAGAAAGTTTAAAGGATAAACTTGGTATTCCAGTTCCAGAATTTTCATCCCTAAAGAGTTTCTAAAAAGATGCAGATAACTTAGGAACACCAAGATGGATCTTGGTGACAATCCTGAGCTTTTCCTTGCTCGTTGTAGACACGATGAACACCAGGGGGCACTGTCTACCCTTTGCCAGCGATTCTAGGCACTGCTCATTAACACTATTAGAAGCACAGTGGGGAATGCCTTCCTGGTGGGTTGCAGGTTTATCACTCAGTGTTCATGTACCTAACCATGGGAACTTTCCAGCAGGTGCTTGGGTCTTAGCACTCATTAAATTCCTTTAATTCTTTCACATGCTTCAAGTGCATTAGGGTTCCGATTTTGGGATTCAGAGTGGATGGGTATTGCAAAAGAGGAGAGAAAACGTCATCAGTGAACTTCCTTTAAGAGTGTTTTTATATTTGCTTTGAAACAAACTCTTTTGTGGCTTGATGAAAGCCAGTGCTGGGCTTGAGAATCCAGCTCTTTCTTTCCTTTGATCTATAGCTATTTGAACAGACTGATTGGTATATAAGGAAGGAGATTAATGTATTAGACAGAACATGGGAATTAAAACCCAAGAAAGGAGTTCATGTTACGCTTTTGGTTAATCTCAGGAACCTTTAATCTTAGTGGCAGGACTCACTGGGGAGAGAACGCTTTTTTTTCTTCATCCAGTGTAGAAATTATTAAGCTGTGTTACCCATTGGCTTGACTTTGATTTGCGTTCTAGCCAAATCTAGTATTGTGCCTCCTGTTAGATATTGCCTCTCTTGGGGGAGCTCAGGAGTATATACCTTTTTCTACTTAACCCCTTTACTGCATCAGAGAAAGTGTGACTACAAGAGCTGAAACATTTTATGGGGTGCCCTAGGGCATATTCCTGTTTGAGATCAAGAAAACATTGAAACTAAATATGTTGTTTTGTTCTAATATGGTGAAAGGTGGATATTTTTCTGTGTCTTACAGTTCAGAATTTAGGCCACCCATATTGGCTTACCTTGGCTCCAATGTATATTTGGTTTATAATTTTCTTCATCCAGCCTCACAAAGAGGAGAGATTTCTTTTCCCTGTATATCCACTTATATGTCTCTGTGGTGCTGTGGCCCTCTCTGCACTTCAGGTGAGTTTCAGGGAAATGTATATCTGCTTCATTCCATTTCACTTTTAAAATTGGTCATAAAGCTTAAAGACAAATTACAGAATGCTTCCCTCAAGGTATTTTATCCACGCACTACACCTGATGCGGATCATATTATTAAAGCTTTATGTATTGATTGCTTCCTGTTGATCATACTCTTAACAATGCAAATATGTAAGCTTAATTTGTGTGTTAATTTCTTTCTGTTGCCAACAAGAATCCAGTTGATGTTAAAGGAGTTTTGTTAAGTCATTGTATAGGCCCACCACAGAATGGTGGCATCACAGCAGAGCTACTGGAATGTCTGCTCTTCAACTCTAAGATCAGATTAAAACTTGCTGAAGTGTTTGGGATCACATCAGGCATTTAGCAATATGGGATGCTTTGTGATCCTGGCTTAAAACCTGTCCAGGTCAATTCGTTGTCAGAACTAATCTTGAATATCTTTGTGGCCTCAGAAGCCTCCAGGCTTTTTTGACCTCTGCTACCATTTGCAACTGGCACTAAAGTAATTAGGGTGACAGGTTTTTTTTTTTTTTTTAATAGACATATAGAGATATAATTCACCCATTTGAAAAGTGTAAAAAATTAAGTGGTTTTTAGTATATTCACACATATGCGTAACCATCACCACAGTGAACTTTAGAACATTTTTATCACCTCAAAAGCCCATTAGCTGTCATCACCGCCCCCTACCCCATATCTCCCCAGCCATAAGTAACTACTAATCTATTTTTTGTCTCTATAGATGTGCCCATTCTAGGCATTCCATGTAAATGGAGTCCTAAAGTACCTGGTTTTCTGTGATTGGTTTCTTTCATTCAGCATTATGTTTTTAAGACTCATCCATGTTAGGATGGTAGTTTAAAAAAATTTAAATTATAAAAGTGAACTTTATTGCACATAATTTTTTATTTACTACTTTTTAAAAATTTATTTGAGAAAGAGCGTGTGCGTGCAAGAGTAAGCATGTGGGGTGTGGTGGGGGAGCAGAGGGAGAGGAAGAGAGAAACCTAAGCAGACTCCTTGTTGAGCATGGAACCCGATGTGGGGCTCGATCTCAGGATCCTGAGATCACAACCTGAGCCAAAACCAAGTCAGACGCTCAACCAGCTGCGCCACCCAGACGTCCCACTTTTACTACTTTTTAAATTAACCCTACTATCCTAACAAAACCACCTTCCTTCCAGCATTTTTACCTATCACATACCAAACTTTATTAAATTTGTAATCTGAATGTACATATAACTTTACATCCCTTTTACTATAACTGCATCGTATCATTTTCAGGGTTGCCATATCTATACCCATCTTTTGAATAGGAGTATATCTTAAATTTGGTATAAAAGCATTATTATGTAATATACTGAATTTGTTACATATAATGATTAGATACATAATTTATAGTAGGTTTAGGATGCTTACTTATTTCAGTATTATAAACAAGGCTGGGATGAATATTTTTCTTTAGGTGTTTGGATTGTTTCCGTAGGACGGATTCCCCCAAATATGAAAGGAGTTCAAACACATGGGACTAACAAGTAAATATTTGCAAAATTTTACTTCCCCAAAGTTTAGTTCTAGTTTAGGAAGAAAAGAAGGAAATAAATCTAACGGGAAGGTGCTCAAAGATGATAGAATTCATGCATGTATGTATATATTGTAATAATATTCCCCTAGTTTGTAAAGTAGTTTAGCAGAAAATTAAAAGCATTTTCCTGATGTTCTGTGAGAGGAAATCTTTTTTCTTTTTGGTCATGAGACATTTTGTGGATGCTACAAACTAATGAAAACTTCTCAGTGAGGAAAGTAAAGATGAATACTTGTTACATCAAAATAGAGATACTTCACATATCAAAGGAGGCTGCCAAAAAGCACTTTTGTTTATTTATTTATTCATTAAAAACAATTTTTTAAAGTAGGTTCCATGCCCAACGTGGGGCTCGAACTCATAACCCTGAGATCAAGAGTTGCATGCTCCACTGACTGAGCCAGCCAGGCGCACCAGCAGTTTTGTTTATTTAAAAAAAAAAATTATTAGGACCTTAAGCACTAGAGTGGTTTCCAAATATTTTTCCTATGAAGCTGGTGAGAATTCCTCTGGTTGGGCTGACCTGTAGATAGTCTTAACGGAGTTTGTTTTCATCTTAGAACTTGGAGTGGGTACCTCATTAAGTGTTTCAAATGCTGAGACCCTGGATAGAATCTCTTTGGCTGCTTCCTCCCTTTTGGTGTTATTATAATGTTTTACGATTGTGTTATGTAGATTCTGCAAGTCCTCTTTTTTCTCAATACAGTTTTCTTTCCTTCTAGAAATGTTACCACTTCGTGTTTCAGCGATACCGCCTGGAACATTACACGGTGACATCGAACTGGCTGGCGTCGGGAACACTTATCCTGTTTGGGCTCTTGTCCTTTTCTCGCTCTGTGGCCCTGTTCAAAGGTAGATGCACAGAGAACGTCTTGCCCCAGACTCAGAAAACACTTCACCTTGGGTTTTGATGGATATGTGATTAACACTGTTCAGCTTTAGCTGGGAGGAGGACTGTACTATAAGGAGAACCTGTGGACTTAATATTGTGACAGGGATGTGCCTTCTCTACCTTAAGATGAAAGAGAAGACTGAGAATTCTAGAAATTTTTTTTTCTAGGTTTTTTGTTTTTGTTTTTGTTGTTGGTTTTTTAAAGGATGCTTTTTCATTTTGAAGAATGAATTAAGGAAGCCTTGAACATAAGCAAATTTGGGGCTCAATTCCCATGATTATATTCTTCCTGTAATCATTTTTTGGATCCAAAAGATTAAAATGTGCTCAAAGAACAGAATTTAAAAAGGCAGAAGGGTGTAGAGAAGGGCAAGAAAGGAAATGATATTTGGTAGAACAGGGTCTCTGCTGTGATCATCTTGAGAACTCTAGAGAGGCTGTGTACCAGTGGGGCAGGCTTCCTGCTACATTTGCTGGGGACCTTCACACTCTTCAATCACACACGGGTCACAGGGGGACATTCATGTGCATTATGATTCAATGTCAGGCTCTCATCTTACTCATCTTTGGCTTTCACAAACCTCTCCCTTCCAGGGTATCATGGGCCCCTTGATTTGTATCCAGAGTTTTACCGAATTGCCACGGACCCAACCATCCACACCGTCCCAGAAGGCAGGCCTGTGAACGTCTGTGTAGGAAAGGAGTGGTATCGCTTTCCCAGTAGCTTCCTTCTGCCTGATAAGTAAGTCTTCCTTTAATTCTGGAGTTTTCAATCAGGGAGTAAAAATAGCAATCCTGTGGCAGTGTCTCCTTAATTTTTCTTTCATGTTCAGATTTTCACAAAAAGTTGTTGAAAAATTGACCATTTCAGAGCCGTGAGATCTTCACCGTGGAACCACAGCCTGTGTTCAGTAGACGGGGTGCTGTGTCTGCCACACGCCCTGCTCCACCTGTAACCACAGAGGTCTGGGGACTTCTAAAATCACTCAGGGCCCCAGGCTCCTGCTAGTGGCTCTTCCTGAGCATTCATACGTAAATTTCAATAATCATCTGATATTAATCCACTTCCAAAAGTAGTCTAGAAACTCTAGCTAAAAGAGTGTTTTTAGAGAAGAAATGTTTGTCATCCAACAGTAGTGGAAGTTCTTTCCCAGCATGTGGACTCAGGGGAAAGCTGTGGTTGAGATGTCTGGACCCTTGCCTTCATGCTCTCTGTTGTTGGATGATAGCATAGGCTCCGGAGTTCCTTGTGTTTGCTCAATTCGGACGGAGAAGGTCCTATTTAGGGAAAAGGGAAGTTGGGTTAAGATGAGTCGTGTTGTTCCATTTGGGGATTGGCTTGAGCAGCTTAGCTGGTGAGGGTATCTTGTGTTGAATGAAGATCCTCTATCAGTCATTAATCATTAAATTAAAATGTGGGTTTTTTTTTTTTGAAGTATCAACTAATGTTAGCCTTTGCCTTTTACCTTTGCAATAGTTTCATAACTAAAGATGCTTGTGAGAATTAGGGACAAAGTACTTCTCCCATAGTGTGTTCTTGCATTTCACTCTTTTCCTACCTGATGAATTTGGTTTAATTTTGGTAAGTCCCTCTATCATGTGGTTATTGGTGATAAATAGGGATGCTTCTTTGGTTCGTTGGTTGGTTGGTTAGTTGAAGAACCATTTGGTTGCAAATTTTACTTCTAAGAGTTGGTGGAATAGGTTGAGAGACCTCTCAGTGAAAATTTCTCAACGATGTTGGACTGAATCATGACCTTTGCCTCTGTGCTCCTTGGTGGAGGTTTTAGCAGAAATATTTTTTTCTCCAAGCGAGATGTTTTTCACATGATTTTTTTTTTTTTTTGGCTTGTTTATTTCAAGTACATTTAGCAATATGGGCCCCCTGTGTTTTTCTTACTCTCCCTTATTTGTGTTTCTGACAGTTGGCAGCTTCAGTTCATTCCATCAGAGTTCAGGGGTCAGTTACCAAAACCTTTTGCGGAGGGACCACTGGCCACTCGAATTGTTCCTACTGACATGAATGACCAGAACCTGGAGGAGCCATCCAGATACGTAAGGGCGACAATTTCCTTTTACCTCTTGAAAGAAAGTCATACTCTAAGATCTGTTGGCATACACGTTGGAGCTTTGATGAAATGGGGAATTTCTTAGAAAGTGATTTCTTTAGGGTAAGAGATATAACAGCTTTTGTTGAGAAAGAATAGCACTTTTATTTTAAAATTTCCTTTTATTTTCTATGTGAAACACATAGTTCAACGTATTTTCTAAGCTCATCTGGAAATTTTCTTACGTTGAATTCAAATCATTTTGAAACACATTCTGAAACTCTGATCATTCCCTGGCTCATTAAAATATTTGGTGGGGGGCGCCTGGGTGACGCAGTCGTTAAGCGTCTGCCTTTGGCTCAGGGCGTGATCCCGGCGTTGTGGGATCGAGCCTCACATCAGGCTCCTCCACTATGAGCCTGCTTCTTCCTCTCCCACTCCCCCTGCTTGTGTTCCCTCTCTCACTGGCTGTCTCTATCTCTGTCAAATAAATAAATAAAATCTTTAAAAAAAAAAATTTGGTGGGGAACTTTCGAGTTCTCAGTAGACCTTTGACCTAATTATCAGCGTATTCTGGTTTCAGCAAACGGACTTCAGTGAAGGAAGGCTATTTTCCTGGTGCATGCATGGTGCAATCTTTGTCAGGGTCGTGCTCTTCCACCCACTCATCTTTATCTACTCCAGGATCCCATGTGGTTTTATTTCAGTTCCTTTGAAAGATGACACTTGCACCATTTGATACTTGTAAAATCTTTGTAGAAAAGGTGAGTGCAATAAAGATAACGTTCCCGGTCCCCAGAGACAGCAGAGGAATATTTTATAGAATTATTAGAAAGCACTTTTTTTTGGCGAACTGTCTTTTAAAGAAACATATAACAGTTTAGATGTCAGACACATTTTGTGTAGGTTTTCCTATATACTTCCTTTGCGAAATGACCAGGACTCGTGGTATTTTGAAGTGCTCCTGCAGCCATGCGTGGCCTTTTGTCTCCCAGATGGAGACCGTCAGGGCTTATGAAGGAGAGTCTTAACTGCCGGAGTTTAAGCTATAAGCTATGGGAATGGCCGTTGTCAGATACATACTTGGCCTGGCCCTCTGAGGAGGTAAGATCTGTATTCCATCAAGGGGTTTATGTTAGAGCTTTTTTCCTAACTTACTCTTCTGATTCCTGGAGCATTGAAAATACCCCAGGATGGGGTAAACTGTTTTTGGTAATTTTTGTTTCAGCTGCAGATACTCTCCTGACAGCAGGCTTTCATGGGGATCACCATGAACATACTGGGTAATCAGAAGGGTAGGCACACACACTATGATGGGGGAAGACACAAACTCAAGAGTGATGTTGTCACGGCTATGTTTTAGGAAGAAGTAGCATGGAGTAGTAAAAAGAAGCATGGACTTTGGAGTCAGCTAGGCCCGAGTTCAAATCCTAGTTCTCTTGCTTACCTTGGTGACCTTAGGCAAATTAGTTAATTTCTCTGTTTAATTTATTTCTATCTGTAAAATGGGAATGATGGCACCCATTTGGAAGATTATAATGAGCTTTGGTATTCTATCTGTCATAGTTAGTATCGTGTGGTACATAGATTTTCCCACAGATGTTCTTAATCTGATAATGGCATATCAGACGGTTTGTAGGTAAAGGAACTCTTAAGAGGATTTATAATCTGCCTGAATCTATCTCTCCTTCCTTCCTTTTCTTGGTTTTCCACCTGATTTTTGTCCACCCACACCCATCCTTGCCTTTTCCATCCCAGTGATTTTGCTTATCTTGGTGACCGTGCCTGGACTTCCTTTGTCTCCCTCCTTATGCCATCAAAACTCTCTTCCTGTCCGTAGCCTTTCCCACTACTTAAGTCGTGGTGAGCTGTGCTCCTTTAAATGCCCTAAGTACTTAACTCTACCACTCATTTAGCTATTCACTTTTGTTGTTATTTACGTATTTTTGATATGTATGTCCTGTGTCTCCCCATCAGCCTGTGCGTGCTGTGAAGAGAATGCCTGCACCTTGTTTCTTCTGTATTCACCGTAGCATCTGGGGTAATGCTGTATGTCTAGTTAGCCTGCGTGTGCTTTCTGAGTAGGGAAATAACGTTCCCCATCATTGGGACAGTGATCTTGAGAGGAAGCTGTCTATAAAAATCTAGTGGCCTTCTGCACATTTTTTAGGCTTTGGTCACTGGTTGTCTTTGGTTAGATCATATTTCCATATTCCCTGCTATCAGATGCTGTCAAATTTAGTTAAGCGGCTCTATGTTAGCTTTGCCCCAAAACAAAGATATTTCGGAATACCTATAGGAGTCACCAAAATGCTGATTAAAAACAAACAAGTCTGCTGTATCTACTGTGAGTATGTAGTGTCCACCATTGTGCTTGTCCACCTTCCTGTTTTGAGAGTTTTCCTGCAAAGTTCTTTATGACATTTCCTGCGTGGTAGGACAAGTGTCTTCCAGATCCAGGCTGTTCACCTTTCACCCTTTGGAAAGTAAAGGAGACATTTGATGGCTTGCTGTGAATTTGACGTGAACAGTGATCAGGGATTCATTTCCTTCAGTCAGTTGGTTTTCTTCTGATGATAAAAGCAATATGCATTCATTGTATAAAATAACGAAAGCTAACAATAAAAGAGTCATCTATAATCTTATTACCCAAATATTAAACTATGTTTTACCATTTTGGTGTTTTTTGTCTTGTTTCCCTTGCATATATATGTAGATATGTATGTTAACAAAAATATCAATATTAAAAAAAATTTTAATGTTGTAGTTTTTAAGAAATGGTGTCAGGATTATGGCTGTAATAATAACTTGGCCTGGTATGTAGGAGAACACACTAGACTACTCAGTGCTCGTTCCTTCCAGTATCTGTCCTGGTTCTTTAGAGAAGGCAAAGTCTTTATGTTCCCTTCTTTGCTGAGCATGCTAGATGGCAGCAGTGTTTTTATCAGCCCACTGGCTCTGAGCAACAGGTTTTAGCCAGCCTTCGGCTTCAGTGCTCAGTGATGAGGTCTGTCTCCTCTTTCTGGTCTGCATGGAAACGAGGACACATGCATGACTTCCTTTAGTTCGTCTCCTTGACGTCTGAGTTGATCAAGAATTAAGAGTGTGTGTAAAGGCTCTGTGGTTTCTAAGGCACTGTTGGAACCATCTTGCAGAAATATTTTTTTTCTGCTCTATATTCTTTCGTAGTTGATACTGAGTCGCTTTTGAACATCTGATTATTGAACAAGTGGCATTTTTACAGTGGTTCTTGCCAGATTTTCTGCCAAAATCAAGGTGTGAATTTAGAAGATACATTCACTGTCTCCTCTTTATTAATTGACAAACCCAGTTTTTCGTTGGCTCTTTCAAGGTGAATGATACCCTTCCGACTCCAAATCTGATACCTGATGTGGGAGTCACAAACACCTGTTCAGGAGGGAATGTGACTTTTCTCTGCTTTTAACTTAATGCGTAAGCAGACTTGTAGGAAACTTGTCTATCTGTTCTCTTTGAAAAAATGAAAGTGTTCATTAATGACTTTTCCCCAAACAGTGATGCAGTCAGTTCAGCTCCAATGTGATATAAAGTTGCTAGAAATCGTTGTGTGGTGAAAAACCACTAGGCTTATGGGGAAAATGGGATCAGGGACACAGTGCTCAAAAACATGGTCAGTGACACATAAAAAAAAAAGATGTGAGCCTATTAAAATGGTCGTTACAGTTTCACATATGTTGAGCGGCCGAAAGTATGTAAGTACTAGAGCAACGTGGGAGTTCACCTTGAAACAGACCTCAAGTGTGCTTGTGGCAGTGATGCTGGAAGGCTTATCTGCAATAGGACAGGAAGTCATCTTGCCAGAGATGGCCCGGTGAGGCTCGGAGCACAGCGTGCACTGCAGGAGCAGGGAGGCCGTGGAGGATGCATGCGTGCACTCTGTGTATTCCTGCTCTGATGAGGTCAGCCGAGTGCAGTTTGCTCGCTTCACGTTGTGTTTCTCGTGGATTAAATGACACATGAGCAAAAGCAGAAATTGAATTAAGCTCAGACTGTTCCCTAATATATCCGTTGTGTTGGAACAAATTTGCATTTTCAAATCAAGTGTTACAACAGAATTGACTGTATGTTCAGTCAAAACTTACTTAATTTTGTTCTTAAGTCCCTGCTTTTCCCATTTAACCCGTGGGAAGAATTACAAATTTGGAAGGGAATTTAAGATACCACAGAGTCCATGATCTCTTCATTTTATGGGTGAAGAAACTGAGGCTCAGAGGGGCTGTAACCTGACAAAGGTTAGTCCTTGTATAAGAAGCTTGGTTTCAGGATTCCCCAATATTCTTTTCACACCTCCTATTTCCAAAGTCACTTAGAGTTCATACCATATGGCATATCCCTTGAATGTATGTTTGCATGTAATGGTTAATCATTCTTTGATGTAACAAGGTTGAATAGACAGTAAATAGCTGAGCATTAATTTTTAAAGAAGTTACTTTACATTTCTCAAGGTTTGTTATCTATATCTATCTATCTATATGCCAGGTATTTTAAGTAGCAGTTGTGTTTGTTTATAGAAATAATCAGGGTTCTCACCCCCTTTTCTTTCTGTCCTCTTTTTCTTATCCTTCCGCCTGCTTTTTGTTTTTAAAAGATTTTATTTATTTGAGAGCGAAAGCAAGAGAGGTCACAGAGGGAGAGGGAGAAACAGACTCCCTGCTGAGCAGAGAGCCCAATGTGGGACTTGATCCCAGGACCCTGGGATCATGACCTGAGCCGAAGGCAGACGCTTAACCGACTGAGCCGCTGAGGTGCCCCTCCTCCTACTCTTATTAGAAGTCCTTACTGCAGGAGAAAATAAGTTGTCCTATAGATATCCTTGCTAATTGTTATCAGCCTAATATTGAAGCAAGCAGGTTCAAATTGCTATAATACATGCAGTGGCATAAGATTGGAATCACTAAGAATTTAAGTGAAGGCTATACAAAATGCTTCTTTAAAATTAATTCCCTGGTATCCATTATGTTGACATTTAGAAAAGTGAACTTTCCATCATCTTTAGTGATTGAACGACCAAAAACTTTTACCTGTGAGTTCACATTTTTACAGTGCAGCACATTTTTACTCAAGAATGTAAAGTTTCAATTGACAAACATATGTTTAGCAAGTATGGGAGATGACAAAACTATAAAAACAGTCTGTGCTTCTGGGTGACGACTACTTAATCTAAGTGGAGTTTATATAGACGAAGAAAATGAAAAGCCAGGAACATATTTGAAGTCTTTTCCTATCAAATGTATTCTCCTAGGCTCAGTGCTCTTATTTAAAAAAAAAAGAAAAAGAAAAATACACCACTGGAGAATATTGATGCCTGGCAAAATGATATACTGGCAAGAGCACTCGGCTGGGCGTTAGAAGAACCTGTAATTCCTTTCAGGAATTGAGTGAGGTATACGTATTTTTTTTCTTAAATGACTTTGTGAGTTTCCAAGGTCCTTGAAATAGTTTTGCATCTGCTTCCAGTTTGCTGTGACTACATCTGAAATCCAGTTGCAATTTCAGGATATTCCATTATCTGTTATCTAATCAAATATTTAATGGTGGCAAATCTTGAGATGTGATTCCTGGGCCGTGAGACCTAATGACCAGAGATAGAAGTCTGCGTACTGCGTCTGTCCCAAAGGAGAGGAGTATATGTTAGGGGCACACTGCTGTGTGGTGCTGCCTGAGTGAGATGCTGATGTTTGGAAGCTGGAGAGATACTGCCACAGGCCCCTCTCCCCTGGCAGAATCTCTGTCCCAGCTGCTAAACCAGAGCAGCGAGTATTTATTCCTGCCCAACTCCCCTCGGCTCATTTCTACCCCAACAAAATGCACACTTTTTATTAATGATGTTTTGACCTCTATCTCAGGCCTTTTCTTTGAGAATATATATTTTTCTTTGTCTGAGGTGGTATTAAATTTTTGTCCGTAACATACATTTATTGATAAGATGTAAACAATGTGCTATCGATTATCAATAAATTAGTTTGAATTCCACCCCCCCATACCTTTTTTTTCTTCTGCTTTAGAGGTGCTGATTTGTTCTTCTCCAAAGCTTTTAGTGGGTTCTTAGAAACTGAAAGAAGTCACATTTCTTTCAAAATGAGTCTTAAATGCTTGTATTTTATGAAATTTTAAACTAAGGCATATTTTTAGCTTCAACAGCTGGTTGATATGTAGCCTGTGACTAATGAAATGAAACACATTTTTGTTTCATGATCATGTGTTAATGTCACCCTACAATTTTGTTATTTTTGATGCAAGAAAGAATGATTAAATCTGAAGAAACAAAAAAATGAGCTTCTTGGTTACACTTTAAGACAGATTTAAATCTAGTCTCTTGGTTTTTGAATTGTAGACGATGTTATGGAGCATGGGCTCGGATTTTGCATTTTGAGATCCTGACAAAATTGAGAGAAGAAACTATTCTTTTTGATTCTAGTTCTTAGACCCAAGGGGCAGTAGTCACTTGGTGTTACCAGGGATTTCAACTGAGAAAACTCAAACTAAAAATAGTCACACTAAAATAGTCTATATATAATATGATCCAGATTTTCTAAGGAAAAAATCTATATAGAAAAGAAGGTCTGGGACATAAACTAACAGGTTGATGGTGGTTTATTTTGGGTGGTGGGATAGGGAATTTTTTAAAAATGCATTTAAAAAATATTTTTATACTAAGTCATGCTGTACTTGAATCATTTTTAGAAAAGAGCCCCAATAGGGGCTATAGATACCAAATCCTAGAAACTACCAAGAAGACCGCTGGTGTGCTTACAAACAGCACTCAGCATGTTGTCAGTTGACCTCTGGTTTCCCGTTTTTGAGCACAAGAAGAACCCTCAACTCAAAATTGAGAAAGTTATTTTCTGTTAAGTAATTTTTGCCTCTTAGCTTTCTGGCCTCTTAGTTAAGTCATTTCAGTCATTAGATCTAAGACTATTTTTGCTCCTCTTTCTGCTAACTAGATTGCTTCAAAGAGATAAATGTGGTTTACCTATTATAAGCTATGAGGAAAAGAGTTTTTTTTTAACCCTTGAACTAAGACAGGATGCTGCTGCGGCGAATAGACTATGAAGTCATATGTTAAGCTCTTCCGGGCAGGAGGGGAATGAAAGAATTACGTTAAATTTTAAATAAAATGAAATAATTTGCCCATCGTTGAGGTTCATACAGAAGGGCACGTCTATTCGGTAAGTGTACCAGAGACTACCTGTTGGCAGGGGCCTTCCCCCACCATCCTGGGCCCCCTGGCCCAAAAAGACCACAATCCGTCAGTCTTTCCAGTACAATAACATGAATCTCTAACCTTTTGGCATCTTTTCCATGAATTTTAAATCCTTCTCCTTCTGTTCCTTCATTGGCTCATTTATCTACCCACTTATTTAACTTTTTAATTGTCCTCAACTGTGTGTTGAAAATACAAAGGTGACAAAAAGCATAGTTGCCTATCATTTAAGAGAAGTCCCCACCAAGAAAAAAAAAATGAAAAAAATTAGGGGCAGGGAAGGAATTGGGAAAAACAATGTAGGAAGCAGAAAAAGATTTTAAACTTCTGTCATCAATGTTCCCTGATAGGTTAAAAGAAAAGGTTGGGGACGGTAAAACATTTGCTTTGAAAGAAGAACCATCAGAAAGTAAGAGCTCCTAGAAATTGAGAGTAAGATAATGGAGATTTATAAAATCAGTAGAATGATGAAAGGACCAAGTTGGAGGAATCTTCTATTCCACAATAGTACAAAAATAGAACAAAACCCCAAAAAATGGATGATAGGAAAAGGGAGAAAGATCAGCCAACATCCAGCTAGCTAATAGGAGGTCCAGAGAGGAAAAATGAAATGGAGGAGAGGAAATTGTCAAAAAATGTGAGTAAATCGCCCAGAACTGAAGGACTCTGCTTTTTGCAGTGAAGAAGGCCCTGGAGTATACCTGAGATGGTGGATGCGAAGTGGTTAATACCAAGGTGCATCAAGTACCGAAAGAGGTTCCCATATATTATTATTTGATAATTGAAAAGATCAAAAGCTATCAGGAGAAAACGCTGGGGGAGTTGTGAATAGCTGCCTCTGGGAAGTGGGACCAGGAGTAGCGAGGGTACCGCTGTTTTTCATAAGCTTCTGGTGCTACGTAAGTTTTGAACTATGCACAGGTATTATTTTGATAAACCTAAAGGTGAATTTGGAGTCTAGCAGGAGAGACAGTTCTCCAACATTTTCCAGCAGTGTTGAGAGTGCCATAATATGCTGTAGGAGCACAGGGAAAGGAGGAAGGACTTCCTGCTTCTCTGGGGACAGCTTCAGATAAGAGGTGGCAAGGACCTGGGTCTCAGAAGATGACTGCGAGGTGTCCGGCAGAGGAAAGGAAATTAACCTTCCAGCCAAAGGGAACAGCATATACAAGGGTTGAAGTATGAAAGAACATTGAATGTTTAGGAGAAGATTAAATGGTTTTAGATTTCTAGATTTTAGTTAATTGGACAGAGCGTTTTTCATTTCTTCCCTTTTTAATTTATTTCATATTTCTGTGACTATGTTCTCTGCTAAGTTACGTATTTAAGGGCAAGGGTTCATGTCTTTGTCCTTACTCTTTGAAACCTCCATCATACTGAACATAGGGCGTATACACAGCAGATGATTTAAAAAGTTTTAAACTTAAAATACTTATACAGCCCTTCATTTAGTCATCTTGAATTCAAGAGAGGCCTCCCCAAACCCTGATAATAATAGACATTGAAACTAATTAGGACTCAGGCACTGTCATTCCTCAAGGTCTAGGTATACTCCTCCCAGGGTACTAGGTTACAAGCTCCGGGAGGACAGGGATCGTGTCCTTTCCATCGTTGTATCGCTGGCAGGGCCCAGCACTGCACAGATGTTAGCTGATGAAACTTGTCAGTCTTCATTAACAGATCACAGACCGAAAGAACATTTAACTCTCCTGCTTCCTCTTGTTTTAAGGATATCCTTAAAATCCCCAAACCCCTGATTTCTATAGCTATCTTTGCCAGCCTTTAATAAGGAACAGAACAAATAGTTTATGTTCCCTGCTAAGATGCTGATCCATGAAAAAGGTTCGTGTTATTGCCTTAATATCATAGCATTTACTGTAAGACCGGTTAGTAGTTTGTTTTTTAGAAAACAAGATAACTTTTTTTGACTAGTGTTATCTCTGTTCTTCAAGTCTCATCACTCTATGTTCAGTCCTTTCCATTTCTCCTCTCATGGTGAAAGGTTTTCAGGAAGGTTTTGTTTATTTTTGCCTTTTATATTGAGTTTGTTTTGAGAAAGATCTACTCTTCTATTATGGACACAAGTTAACAAGTTCCAGTCACATGCATCATCCCACAAAATCGAGGCTCTTTATTGCTTTTTTTTTTTTTCCCCATTTAAAAAAACTTTTTTGTGAAATAGATTCCCGGGAATTACAAAGATCGTACAGAAAAGGGTGCACGTGCCCTTCATCCAGTTTCCCCACCATAACTGGAGTATAATTCCCAAACCGGGAAACTGACATTAGTATGATTCTGTGCCGTTTTGTCACATATATATAGATTCAAGTATCTACCCCTGGGATCAAGGTACAGAACTATTCTAGCTGCACAAAAGTAGAACACCCTGTGTAGTTCCATGCCACCTTCACCATCCCTGACCCCTGGGAATTGTTACTTTTTCCTCCATCTCTATAATTTTGCTATCCTGAGAATTTTATATAAATGGAATCATGTGGTGTGTAACCTTTAAGATTGCCTTTTTCCCCTCTGCATATAATGCCCTTGAGATCCGTCCAAGTTGTGTGTATCAGTTTGTTCCTTTTGATTTCTGAGTTGTGTTCTGTGGTGTAGATGTAGTGCAGTTTGTTCACCTGTTATAAGGCATTTTGGTTGTTGCTAGTTTTTGGCTCTGACAAATAAAGTTGTTGTGAATCTTTGTGTACAGGTTTTTGTGTGGATACACGTGTTCATTTTTCTGGGATAGAAGCCCAGGAATGTGATTGCTGGATCATATGGTAGATACATGTTTCAGTTTTTCAGAAACTACCAAATGATTTTCTAGATTGGCTGTACCCATTCAAGTGAGGTGTTAGAAATCTTACCTCTCTTTTGTGTCCCTTTATCCTCCTCTGTTTATAATTGTCTTAAATATTTCTCTTATGTATATTGAGAACCACATCAGAAAGTGTTAAAATTTTGTCTCAACCTTTAAATGATAATTTAGAAAACTCAAGAAGAAAAATTTATTGTTTTTATCCATGTATTTATTCTTCGTTGTTCTTTCTTCCTTCCTAATGTTCCACTGTTCCTTCTTTTGTTATTGACTTTCTGTTTTTAGAATATGTGCCATCCTTTCAGGGTAAAGAATGTTTTTCCTCTGGATATGGCATTGTGGGTTGGTAGTTCTGTTATTTCATTACTTGAACAATATTGTGCCCCTTTGTCCGGCCTCCACGGTTTCTGATGAGAAATCTGCTATCCTTCTACTTGGTTTTCCTTTATAGGCAAGGTGTCGTTTTTCTCCGGCTGCTTTCAAGATTTTTTCTTTGTCTTTAGTTTTCAGAAGTTGAATTATGATGTGTCATAGAATGAATTTCTTTGAGTTTATCCTGTTTGGGATTCAGTCAGCCTCTTGATTCCATAATTTTAAGTGTCTTGCCAGATTTGGGAGCTTTCAGCCATTTTTGCTTCTCGTACTCTTTCAGCCCTGTCCTCTTTCTCCTCTCCTTCTGGGACTCGGCAACATGAAGGTTAGGGCTTTTGTGAGAGTTCCACAGGTTCCTGGAGCTCTTTATTTTTCTGTTATCCAGATTGTGTAATTTTATTACTCTGTTTTCCAGTTCACTGATTCTCTCCGCTGATTCCTCCACTCTGCTGTTGAGCACATCTGCTGGGCTGTTTATTTCATTTTTTTGTCCTTTTCGTCTCTCAGATACCCATTTGGTTTGTCTTCTGTTTGTTTTTTTTTTTAAGATTTTATTTATTTTTTTGAGAGAATGAGAGAGAGAGAATGAGAGGAGGGAGGGTCAGAGGGAGAAGCAGACTCCCTGCTGAGCAAGGAGCCCAATTCAGGACTTGATCCCAGGACTCCAGGATCATGACCTGAGCTGAAGGCAGTCACTTAACCAACTGAGCCACCCAGGTGCCCCCTTCTTCTGTTTCTTTGCTGAGACTTTGTTTTGTTTCAAATATGTTTATAATTGCTGATAGAAGCATTTTTATCATGGCTGCTTTTAAATCTTTGTTAGATAATTTTGATATTTTATCATCTCTGTGTTGACATCTGTTGTCATTTGTCAGGAGAGTTGAGATCTTCCTGGTTGTTACTGTTATGAGTGAGTTTTCATTGAAACCAGAACATTTTGGATAATATGAGACTCTGGATCTTCTTTAAGTCTTCTGTTTAGCTGACCACCTCTGACCCAATGCTGGTGGAGGAAAGGGGGGTTGCCTTGTCACTGCCAGATGGAGTTAAAAGTCCAGATTCCCTTTTTGGTCTCTGTGGATACCTGGGGGTAGAGGGGCTGTTACTGCTGTGTGGCGTTGGGAAGTTCAGGGTCACTACTAGGCCTCTACTGATATCACCTTGACTGAGGGCAGGGGCACCTTGTTCCTGTTCCCCATGTGGCCTCCACTGACACCATGGTGGGGAGGTGTTACCATTGGATGGTAGTGAAAGTCCTGACTCTACTAGGCCTTCTCTGACACCACCTCAGCATGTAGGAGAAGGGGTGCCTTACTACTGCTAGGTAGAGTGGAAGTCCGGGCTCCCTCTGTTGTTTCCTCTGATGCCACAGGGTTGGTGGTAGAGAGAAGAGACTCACTACTACTCAGCAGGGTTGTAAGTCCTGGTTCCCTACTACTCAGTCTTCTCTGATACCATCCGGCCAGGAGGAGGAGCCCTTCACTGCACCCTGGTGAAGGTGGAAATCTGGGCTCTCCACTGGATGTTTATTGTCAGAGGTATAGATGGGATGACACTCTTTTGGGTGCTGTTTCGCTAGTGTTTAAGGGTTCTCCAGAGAAACAGACCAGTTGTGTGTGTGTGTGATTTAAGAAATTGACTGACACAGTTGTGGGAACCGGTAAGTCTGAAACCTTGCAAGGTAGGTTGGCAGGCCAAGGACCCAGGGAAGAATCGATGTTGTAGCTTGAGTTGGAAGACAGTCTGGAGGTAGAATTCTCCCTTCCTTGAGGGGACCTCACTCTTGCTCTTCAGGTCTGCAACTGATTGGACAAGGCCTACCCACATTATGAGGGGTAATTGCTTTACTCAGAGTCTACTGATTTAAATGTTAATCTAATTTAAAAAATATCTTCACAGCAGCAACTACTCTGGTGTTAAAACAAATATCTGGGTACTGTGGCTGAGCTAAGTTGACACACAAAATTATCACTGCTAGAGTAGAGTGGTTATTGTATAAAAATATTGTTCTTGTGGTCCTGAGGTTGCTAGCTGGTCTGCTTCTTTTCTCTGCCCTTTGAAGTTGTCTTAGGGTTGTTTCATACATAGGGTCCAGGGTTTTTAGCTGGACTTAGCAGAAGGAGTATGGAAAAGTGCCTGCTCTGGCTCTTTATTTGCCATCTTCTTTTAACATAGCAGATTAAATGCTTTATTGATATTTGAGGCCATAGGTTTTTATTTCTAAGACTCTTCTTTGTTTTTCTGGAAAATTATTTTATTCTTCCTTCTGTGTGGTTTTTTTAAAACATTAAATCTTTTGGACTAGAGTGTCTGATTTTATGATTTTTATCCGGATGGTTTTTTTTTTTTCCCCATCCCCTTTCAGATTTCAGTTTAAAAATCTCTTCATTTAGTTCGAAGTTTTTCTTTTTTTTTTTTTTTTTTTTTAGTTTGAAGTTTTTCTAAGCACATTCACTGTGGTCTTGGTGAGCTGCATTCTGACCCTTGCCAGGAACTCATTAGTCTATAAGCTATAATCCAGAAAAATAGTCTTATGATTAAAAAATTTTTTTTAACAGTTTATGATTTGACTCCATTGCTTATATTCTGCTGTGTGCTTCCCTTATCTTTTGCTTCTCAAGTGCCAACTTTTAACTTAACAAGAAACGGAAAATATCTCTTTGCTTCAGAGACTTTGAGTATTCCACCTGTGATCTTAGTCACTTGACATACTGCCTTCTTTTGTCCTTTGTTTCTAATGCGAATTGGCAGGGCTCACTGCTCGGCAGACTCATGTCTTAGCTGGTTCCCTATCAATTTGATACATTCCAGGAAGATGGGATTCTTTTCTTTTACCTGTGTTAGGTCTGTTTTCACATGGATGCTTCTCAACTCTCCAGTCAGGGTCATTTACAGGATGACTATTTCAAAGCCTGGGAGCCACACCCTGCCTCCTGTCAGGTAGCCTCTGTGCCTGGCTCGCTTACACCTGTGAGTATTCACAAAGATAGTTCGATGTTCCTATAATGTTATTCTTTTTTTACTACTTCTCTTCCAACTGGTCTACCAAACCACTTTCCAGGCTACAGATCTTGTTTTCTGTGGGAGTTTCTTCCAGATTTTGAGCAAAGGAGAGCTACTTCTTTTTGTTGTTGTGACACAATTTTCCTATGGCCACTTACCTTGCCCAATCGCCCAATAGTTACGCACTATCTATTTACCTTTAAAACATTGACTTAACCTTTTAAAAAAATCCATGTACTCTTTTTTTTTTTTTTTTTAAGATTTTATTTATTTGAGAGAGAGAGAGAGAGCACAAGCCAGGAGGAGGAGCAGCGGGGGAGGGAGAAGAAGACTTCCTTCTGAGCCAGATGTGGGGCTTGATACCAGAACCCCGAGATCATGACCTGAGCCAAAGGCAGACACTCAACCAACTGAGCCATCCAGGCGCCCAAAATCCATTTGCTCTTAACGCCTACAATCAACCCAATTATATATATTAGTAGAAGAATTAGTACATAGATAACTTCTTTCCCTGAATATTTTGCTCGTAACACTTCAATATGAGAATATTTTGGGAAATCACAGAATTTCAAATAAACTACCAAAGTCACCCATTAAAACCCAACATAAGAGTCTCCAGAAAATTGGTCACGGGCCCCTACCTAGCTTTTCCCAACATTCCAAGTAGGGAACTAGTCCTATAATTTCATAGGTTGCTGCAAATATTAGCCTGGGTAGAGTTTCATCTATTGAAGTAACACCCTTTTGAAGGGTGACGAAAATGACTGTGGAAGATTTGAGTTCATAAAATCATTCCCTCTTCTTGGGTCATGAAGTACATTTCAGGAACTGATAATAATGTCAATTGGCTGATTAAACAGAGAATTACAATAGCAGAAGATTTTGTGAGCATGTTTTGCCAACTCCGGATGATTAAAATTAATTTCCTGTTCCTTTTTATTTATACTTTGGCATAATTGCTTTATTCTATTGGCTGACTGCCATTTAAAGTTTATTTATCTGGTATAGTCCATCTCAAGTAGTAAGCTCCTAAAGGGCAGGTATTTGTATGTTTGTCTTCCTGTCGTTCTTTAAAAAATTATAAACTTTATTTATTTTTTTTAAGATTTTGTCAGAGGGAGGGAGGGAGGGAGAGAGCACAAGCAGGGGGAGCGGCAGGTAGAGGGAGAAGGAGACTCCCGCTATGTAGGGAGCCTAGTGTGGGGCTCAACCCCAGGACCCTGGGATCATGACCTGGGCCAAAGACAGACACTTCACCGACTGAGCCACCCAGGTGTCCCAACAATATAAACTTTAAAGAAAAAAATGAAAATATACAAAAATGGTATATGACTTGGCTCAACTTAACTCTAAAGTAGAAACTCTCTGAAAGTTGTGTGATTTATTTTTCTTTTGTTTCCTAATTGGGTGTTTAATAGCCTTTTTTTTTTTTTAAGAGTAGCTTTCAGATTTCTTTCTCTTCAATACCGAATGAGAAATACCTCCTGTATCACGACTTCAGCACGCATGTATGGGCACGTGCACACACACACAGAAGTGGGGGTTAAAATGTCACAAATAATACTTTTTACTAAGTGAAATGCATTCTTATGCTTCCTATTCTCTTCCAGTGCATTCTAATTAAAAAAATTTTTTAGTATAGTTGGCACATACTGTTATATTAGTTTCAGTATATATGTGTACAACATAGTGAATCAACAAGTTCATTATACATTATACTATTCTTACCACAAGTGGAGCTGCCATCTGTATCATATGATGCTATTACAATATCATGGACTATGTTCCTTATGCTGCATTAATAGACTTCCCTTAATGATAGTAGTGGTAGTGAGTTTAGTCACAAACACTAATGATTTCATTCTTCTCATTTTAATGCCAGTATAGTTAACCTACAGTGTTATGATTTCATTCTTTATTATAGATGCATTCCTTAAATATTTTATATAAGCTAATATTTTAAAAGTCAAATTTATAAAAGAAACCTTTAATTTATTGTTGTAAAAAGAAATAAGCAATTTCCCATGATTTCTCGTTTTCTAAATAATGGATTTGCACAAAAGAACAGATTTGTTTCTATTGAGATACATTGTTGAAAACTACATGTTACGTAGACTGGGCTTCACTAACTGGCATTACCACCATCCTGGGTGTTCACCCCACGTACTGATTTAACAAAGAAGGCCAATGATTTCCGTTCATTGACTCTTCGGCTCAACTGGTCGTGACTTACTGGAGCCCCAGGTCAAAAAGCACGAGGAGATTGTATCTAGGCTCCGTGAAAGAGTGCCGCAGTTGATGAGTGATGTCGAACATGAGCTGTGGGAAGGAAAACAACTGTGCTGAGTTTTCTGTATGTGCTGTCATCAACTCCAGGAAGGATCTGTGTTTTAACTCTAGGCGGTCTAGGTAAGACATGTGACCTGTTCTCATCACATGTTTTATATTGACGAAGCACTTAGAATGAAAGAAGCCCTTTACAAATTGAACATTTTTCAAGTATGCAGGCCCACAGAATTTCCCTAACCCTTTCCGTATTTAACAATGTCAGAACAACCATGATAATATCTTGGCTTGAAATAGCTCCTTGACATCAGCAAATTCGGAAGACTGAATGATCCTACTTTGCCTTTGCCATTCCTGACAAATCCGTATCTTCAGCTATGCTCAGTGTGAGAAGTTAAGACTGACTTTCTAATTGCCCAGATCTTGACAGTATAAAAAGCAGATCCTGTGTATTTGTTACCTCCAGTGCAGGGATGTCTTTCAGTGTGAAAATGTTTCTAATGATGAGCAGCAGTAGTTTTGAGAAGAGTAGAATCAGCATTGTGCAGTGTGTTCACACTCGTCACGAAATCGTTCTCTCTACAAGGATCTCTCCGTAGAGTTGAGATTTTCGTGATTTCAGTCCAAATCTTTTGGAGATGTGGTAAAACCTCTGAGACTGAGTTAAGTGACATCCCTAAGTTATAGAGCTAGAGTTAGGGGTAGAGGTGGAGTATTTGGGGTCCCATTTTTTGACACAAAAGGTAATATTAGATCGACTTAAGAAGAGTGCTTGGTGGGGGGCAGGAGGTTCGGAGCATTATTCTCCTTTCCTGCTGGTGTCATTTAGGAGAGTTTGCTGTTTCAAACACTTGTTTGTTTAATGGCTGCTTGCTGGTAAAATGTACATTCAAAATACGATGTGTGTATGTGTATATATATATATATATATATATATATATAGGGTATATATATAGGATATATATATATATAGGGTGTATATCTATATAGGGTATATATATATAGGGTGTATATCTATATAGGGTATATATATATAGGGTGTATATATATAGGGTGTATATATATATATAGGGTATATATATATATATAGGGTGTATATATAGAGTGTATATATATATAGGGTGTATATATAGGATGTATATATATATATATATATATATATAAAAAATAGGGTATATATATACACACACCACACACAATAGGATTTCTGTTTATAATTGTGTTTTTTAATAATAAAAAATTGTGGCTAAAATGGAATTAAAGGATAGATTCTCAGAAATTCTTTATACGTAAGCTTGTAGAACTGAACATAATTGTCTCCCAACATCTTGTCTGTGAGTTGAGAAAAAGCAAGGAATATCCATTTGGAATTTTGGTTTGCTTTTAAATGTGATTTTTTTTCCATTTTCTGTGCTCATCGGGTTCTCTACTCCATTCCCGGTAGTAGGGGTACACTCACAGACCTGGAGGGCGTTGTGTATTCTCATCACAGTAGTGGGATCCAGAAATAATTATTGAAATTGATTTCTCTAGGCAACTTCCATACTTTAATTTTTCATTCTATAAAATATCCAAATAAGTCAAATCCTGTTATGGCGAATTGTCTAGCCTTGCTCAAAATTAATAGTTTACTGGAGCTTGAACTCATTTTGCTAATTAGAGATTTTTTAGTAGATTTATTACAATGTGATTTAATCTTCGTTGTACGACATTTTAGAGGAAATAGATTGCCCTCCTGGGGCTAGAAGCTAAGGGAAAGAATTCTTGGCACTTAAAGATAGCTAGTCTTAGTTTCCATTAACACTTGGTGTTTGAAGTTGTCCGGCATCCTGGTGCAGCTGGTGACCGTTCTTTCCTTCAACGACTACTTTTGGACTGCCTGCTGCGCCCCAGGTTCTGTACAGGTACCAGCGACACCGGGCTAATCGAGACTGACTCACGTCTGCCTCCCCAGAGCTTAGAGTGCTCAACTTAGAAGTCCTGGGCCTCACTAGTGTTGCTTACAGGGGGATATAAGAAAATGTAATACATCAAAATTTATTGCATGTTTTGGAAAGAAAGATCCTGCATACTGCTTAGAAGCATTAAATTCATAACATATGTCAGCCAATGGTGCTGTTTGATAGCCTCAGTTGATGAGCAGACTTTACTTAGCTATGGGCAAAGTGAACTGTTTTCTCAACTTCAGCCCTCCCACTTGACTTGGAGGTTACAGGACAATTTGATTTTGATGGATCTTTCACATTATCCCCTTAAAGTCTTAGAGGATTCTTTACTGCATTTGTTTACCAGAGAATTTTCAGTGACATTTGAGAAATGAGATCTCTTAAACATGGAGATGGTTTCTCTGTGATGTTCCTGAACTGCATGTTGGCCCTTGCCAGAGATCTCTATTTTTAAAGCTACGTGCGTCATTGTCATTTCCAGCCGATAGATGCCTGAGTGCAAGTTCACATCCTTCCTGTCTTAGGACTTGTGGGGCTTGGCTCAGGCAGCGGGATAGACAGCAGGGAAGGTCACTGAGAAAAAGAGGCTGGGCTGTGAGTTCTTTCCTTGTCCCCACACAGGCATTCTACACTGTGATAAGTGTATTCTTGGGTACAACTGGGGAACCCACCCCTGTTAACTTTTCTCTGTCTCAAAGTCTCCTCACAGCCTTTCTGTGGCTTTTGAAATCCGCCGTCCTCGAGTTTCAAAACTGCACTCCTTTGATTCTTCTACAACTTCCCTAACGACTTCTTCCGTCCCTCGCTTCTTCACGTCCTCCCCCGGCTCAGTACTGTAGGCGTCCTCCCGCACTTTATCTGTGCTCTTCCGCTCCTCTCTTCTGTCCTGTTTCCTACCCTTTCACCTTTTCCTCCCTCCTCTTAGTTTCAGCTTTTTACATGTACTCTTGTGTACATTTGTTCAGTAGGTCTTGCTACCTCCTGTGCACTTTGTACTAGGCATGGTTTTAGAATGCATGAGGGAATGAGCTAGACAAAGCTCCAGCTTCCAGAGAATTTACTAACTTCCTGATTAATTCACCGATTATAATTATGGAGCTTTTTCCCCCCAAGATTTTATTTATTTATTTTAGAGTACAAGTGGGGGAGGAGCAGAGGGAGAGGGAGAGAGAGAATCTCCAGCATACTCCCCGCTGAGCACAGAGCCCAATGCAGGGCTTGATCCCACGACCCCGAAATCATGACCTGAACCGCAATCAAGAGTCAGTCACTCAACTGACTGAGCTACCCAAGTGCCCCGAATCTTGGAGTATTTTAATGGAGAAGTAGTGTTTGCTATGAGAGCACGTAATTTGGGGACCTGTTCTAAGGAAATAATTATTGGCTGGGATCTGAAAGACGATGGGGCTTTATGAGGTGGGAGTAGGGAATGTTGCAGTCAGTAGGAACAGAAAACAGCTGTTAAGTCCCGGTGTCCCAGTCACGGGACTTCTTTCAGTTCCTTGGTGTAAAATGCAAGTTAGCATCTTTTCTCAATCTCACCCAAACCAGTTCTTCATTGCAGCCCCCTCTTTCCTCCTGTTCACGGTTAGAAGTCTTGGTATCACTGATTTCCTCTGAAATAGGCCTGAGACTTACCCTTTCTTTCTTCTTCCCCCCTGCACAGAACTTCAGGGTGCCATCACTCACACCTGGACTAAGTGCCTTAGTGAGGGGAGTGCTTGCTTCCAGCCTTTCCCTTCAGTACTACCATGTGCCCCCCCCACCCCAGCCGCATAGCCAGTATGCGTCTCTTTCTTCCTGAGACCAATTTTTAAAATCATTTTACTTTTTGGCTGAAAAGCCTAGAATAGATACACAGAATCCAGATTCTCTTAATTTGGGTTCTCCATTATCAGCCCTCAGATTCTCTTCATTTTTCTCAGCCTACCCCTCTTGGGACAAGCAGATGTTTCTCCTGTAAACCATTTCTGCCTCTTTTACTCTGTTCTTTCTAACTTATACCACCATCTCCAGGAAAGCTTTTCAACCACTGTAGCCCCCAGTGATTTCTTCCTCTCTGAACTCTGATTGTCCTTATTATTTTTTTTAAAGATTTTATTTATTTATTCAATAGAGATAGAGACAGCCAGCGAGAGAGGGAACACAAGCAGGGGGAGTGGGAGTGGAAGAAGCAGGCTCATAGCGGAAGAGCCTGATGTGGGGCTCGATCCCATAATGCCGGGATCACGCCCTGAGCCGAAGGCAGACGCTTAACCGCTGTGCCACCCAGGCGCCCCTCTGATTGTTCTTATAATACTTACTTTCTTTATTTTGTATGTGCTAATGTCATTTCCTGGCCTCAATTATAAATCTAGTCATGGAGACATGTTCACAAGAGTTTTGTATACCCTAGTTTAGGATTCACCAAATAGGTACTTAATAAAGGCTTTGATGATGCCCAGAAGATTGATTTAAGTGTCATTTAATGGATGCTGCTAATTCATTGCTAATGGAGGACTGTGAGTAGTTCATATTGTAACCATCTTGTCCTACATGTTGGGCATAGCTTGAATTGATAGTAAACACTGATCTCAATTGAAAACAACAATTCATTTTATTTTTTATTTTTTTAATAATATTTTTTTATTATGTTAGTCACCATACAGCACATCCCTAATTTTTGATGTAAAGTTCCATGATCCTCATTACTTACGTATAACACCCAATGCACCATGCAATATGTGCCCTCCTTAATACCCATCACCAGCCTATCCCATTCCCCCACCCGCCTCCCCTCTGAAGCCTTCAGTGTGTTTCCCAGAGTCCATAGTCTCTCATGGTTCATTCCCCTTCTGAAAACAACAATTTATTTTAATGGGCCCTAATGCTTCAGGGTTCTTTCCTGTCAGTCAGGTTCTCACATGTCATGGACTTAGTCAAGGATTTCTTCTAATGTTACATCGATTTGTATAGTTCTTTATAGTTCACAAATTTTATTCAAATGAATCCTCTTATTAATCCTCATAACTCTCTGAGGTAAATGGTATTATTCTTCTTTTACAGAAGAAATTGAGGGATAAAAAACATAAATGAGTTTGGGTCACCCATCTAGTTTGTGGTGGAGCCCAGACTTGAATCTAGGTCTCTGACAGAGAGTTCCTTTTCTAATTGTCTAAATAAAATTTTTTTTTCTAGCTTTACTGAGGTAAAATTAACACATAACGTCATATAAGTTTAAGGTATGTAATGTGGTGATTTGATGTATGTGTGCATTGTACAGTGATGACCAGAGTCAGGTGAGTTAGCACATCCATCACCTCATGTAACCAAAAGTTACCTTTTTAAACAAAATCTTTGTTTTGAAAAAATATTTGATAGAGCACAAGTAGGCAGAGCAGCAGGCAGAGGGAGAGGAGAAGCAGGCTCCTCGCTGAGCAGAGAGCCCGATACGGGCTTGATCCCAGGACTCCGGGATCATGACCTGAACTGAAGACAGACGCTTAACTGACTGAGCTGCCCAGGTGCCCTCCCCCCTTTTTTCTTTCTTCCTTTTTTTTTTTTTTTTTTTTAAATGTTGAGAACATTTAAGATCTGCTTTCTTAGACTTCAAATGTACAACAATGTATTGGCTTTTTTTCCTTTTTTTTTTTTTTTTTAGGGAGAGAGTGAGCCAGGCAGGGTGGGGGGAGAGGGGAAGAACCTCAAGAAGACTACCTGCTGAGTGTGGAGCCCAATGCAGGGCTTGATCTTACAACCCTGAGCTGAAATCAAGAGTCGGACACTTAACTGACTGAGCCACCCAGGCACCCCCACAACACCATGTTGTTAAAGATGGTTGTTATGCTGTTCTTGAGATCCTCCAAACTTAGTCTTCCTGTAACTGAAATTTGTACCCTGTAACTTCTCTCCACTTCCCTCAGCCCCTGGTAACCACCATTACACCTGTTTCTGTGAGCTCAACTTTTTTAGATTCCCCGTGTAAGAGAGATCATATACTATTTGTCTTTCTCTGTTGAACTTACTTCACTTAGCATAATGCCCTCAGGATTAATCCATGTTGTCATAGCAGGGTTTCCTTCTTTTTTATGGGTGAATAATATCTGTGTGTGTGTGTGTGTGTGTGTGTGTGTGTATGCATGTGCGTGTGTGCATGTTATATACATATCACATTTCATCCATTGACAGACACTTAGGTTGCTTCTATGTCTTAGCTGTTGTGAATAATGCTGTGATGAACATGAGAGCGTAGATGTCTGAGATAGTGACTTCACTTCCTTCAGATATATACTCAAAAGTGGGATTGCTGGGTCCTATGGTAATTCTCTTTTTAAGTTTTTGAGGAACTTCCTTACTGTTTTCTATAATGGCTGTACCAGTTTACATTCCCACTAACAGTACACGAGAGTTCTTTTTTTCCATAGCCCGGCCAATACTTGTTATTGCGTGTCTTTTTGATAATAGCATTTCTAACAGATGTGAGGTGAAGTGGTATCTCATTATGGTTTTGATTTGCATCTCCCTAATGATTGGTGACATCGAGCATCTTTTCATGTACCCGTTGGCCATTCGTATATCTTCTTTGGAAAAGTGTCTATCCAGGTCTTTGGCCCTTTTAAAATCAGATAATTTGTTTTTTTGCTGTTGAGTTGTATGAGTTCCTTATATGTTTTGGGTGTTAACTCCTTATCAGTTACATGGTTTGCAAGTATTTTTTTTTTTCCCATTCCATAGGTTGCCTTTTTATTTCGTTGATTGTTGGGACTCCTTTTCTCTAAATCTCTTATTTCTTCTCTAATAAAGAACCTGCCCTTGGGGCTCCTGGGTGGCTCAGTTGGTTAAGCATCTGCCTACAGTTCAGGTCATGATCCTGGGGTCCTGGGATTGAACCCTGCTTTGGGCTCCCTGCTCAACAGGGAGTCTGTTTCTCCTTCTCCTCTGCCTCTCCCCATGGCTTGTGTGCATGCTCTCTCAAATTAATAAATAAGATCTTAAAAAAAAAAAAAAGAAAGAAACTGCCCTTGATCATACCTAACCATTTTCTGCTGGGAGCCTTTGTCCTTGTGTGTTTTAGTTGTTCATTAACTGCTTCCTGGAAAAAAAAAATCAGCAGCTGTTTCCCAAAAAGGATGAAGAAGTTACATATTTTTTTAATGGATTGTTATCTCAATGTGATTTTGCCATGGTATCTTTCTAAAAACGTTAAGTGGAATTTGCATATGGATGGTGTGATGAATGGAGCCAAGCTAACTGATTTAGTTGTATATTAGTTACTACCCAGATTTTTGGCAGACCACGTATCCAGAACCAAATCTAGATAATCAGACCTATAGAATGCCTGGCCAGAAAAGGACAGGCTGAGGTCAAGTATTGAAATGTCATACAGAGGCCACCTAACCGAAGGAGGTCTTGGCATGAGACCGTGGGAGTCTCTGCCCCTGGCTGCTTCTATTTGACTACAGAGGCATGGCGCTTACAAAGCTTTTAAAAACTTGTTTCATGTTTTTAAAATCCTTGGGAGCTACAGAGTGGGTGTTGAGACCAGAAAGTCTGCTTCCTGAAGTGTTTATGCAAAGAATCATTTTTAGAGTTATGTGGAATGGAATTGGGTCTGACGTCAATTCCCAGTGTGCCTTCTCTCCCCTGGAGGAATAGCCCATATGTAGAGACAGATGTGAGACTCAAGACTCTTACATATAAATGATGCTAGGGGAAAATGGGAGCAGTACTGTGAGTTAGAGGAGGGGGATGAGGGATGACAAGAGTTTACTGCAGGCTAGAAACGAACAAGTTGTTCTTCAAAGCACTTTTTTTAAACTTTCAGTTATGTATAACCCATGAGCCTAAATGTGCACAAAACACAAGTGTACGGTAATCAACAGTAATCAGCAATAATCTTAGAGCCAGGTGCCTGTGTAAGCATCACCAAGGTCAAATACGGGGAGCATCGCCCCCACTCAGAACTCCCGCAGCAGCTCCTTCAGAGGGACTCAGCTGACTTTTTATGGTGGTAATTTCCTTGCTTTTCTCTTTAGATTTACCACTTTTATATGCGTTCATAAATGATTTTAATTAGTTTTGACTATTTTTGAACGTCATATACATGGAATCATACTGCATTTTTTTTGTGTCTTGATCTTTGCCCTCAACACTTTGCTAGTAGTAATAGCATGTGTTGTTGCATAGAGCTGTAGTTTGTTCTGTTTGTTACTGGATAGTGTATCCCTGTGTGACTGTACCATGGTGTATTATTTTACTGTTGATGGATGTTTGCTTGTTTCCAGGCTGGGCCAACTGCAAGTAAAGCCACGTTGAACATTCTTGAATTGTCTTTTGGTGCATGTATTTCTGTTGGATATGTATTAGCTTGAACCACAGTGAAATTACCAATTTTGTGGATTAAACAGTGAAATATTAATTAATCTCATATGGTTCAGTCTAAAACCTAGGGGTACAAATGTTGGATCATAGCAAATGTATATGTTCAATTTTTGTAGATCTGTGAAATAGTTTTCTAAAAATCTTGTACCAATCTAATCTGTTAACAATGAATAGAGTTGCTCTACATTCTGGCCAACACTTGGTATTGTAAATTTTCATTGTGGTTTTGGTTTGCATTTCCTTGGTTACTAAAGAGGTCAAGCACTTGTTCATTTGTTTTTGGCCATTTAGATTTCTAAGAAGTACCTGTTAAAGTCATTTGCCCAGTTTTCTATTGGGTGGTCTGTCTTTGTCTTGTTGACTAGCAGGTGTTCTTTACATATTCTAGATATGAATCCTTGATGGTTAAATATGTTAACATATTTCTTTTGCCAATCAGTGGCTCATCTCTTCACTCTCATAAGGGTGTCTTTGATGAATAGGTATTTTAATGTAGTCAAATTTATCCTTTTTTTTTTTTGTAGTTAATGCTTTTTGTGTCTTGTCTAAAATGACTTCTACCGTAAGATCTTGAAGATCTTCTCCGGTGTTATCTTTCAAGAGCTTTGTAATTTTGCCTTTTTCATTTAGTTCTGTAATCCATATGAAGTTGACTTTTGTGAGTAGAGTGAGGTTGAGGTCCAGTTTTTACCCCAGCAGACCAGTCAGTGAAGAGCCCATCCTCTCCCCACTGACCTGAGGTGTCACTCTGTCAGAAATCAGGGTCCATGTTGCCTGCATCCGTTCTAGACTCTGTTCTCTTCATTAAGCTCTCAGTCTGTTTCTGCACTAACCACCTCTTGTCTCAACTACTCTAAATTTATGGCAAGCAAGCCCACAACCTTGCTTTTCTTTCCTGACGGTGCTTTGGCTGTCCTTGCCTTGTACATTTCCATATACATTTTGAAATTAGCTTATCAAGTTTCACCAAAAAAGTCTGATGGAATTTTTGAGATTGCATTTACTATGTTGATCAGTTTATTTAGACATTACATCTTTATAACAGTGACCGTTTAGGAATAAAGTTTATCTCTCCATTTAATACTATATTGTCAAAAAATTTTTTGAGATTAAAATTCACCATTTCAACAATTTTTTATTGTGATAAAATTTACCACTTTAACCGTTTTTAGAATACAGTTCAGTGGTATTAAGCACATTCATACTGTTGTATAACCATCTGCACTCTGTAACTCTAGACCTTTTTAATCATCTCAAACTGAAAGTTGGTTCTCATTAGTTTTTTAATCCATTCTTCCATGATGGACTTTTGGCTTTTCACCTTTTGTCTGTTGTGAACAATGCTGCTATGAACATTGGGATACAAATAACTGTTTCAAGTCCCTGCTTTCAATTCTTTTGGGTATATACCTAGACATGGAGTTGCTTGATTTTAGGGTAAGCAATGATTTTAAAGTGCACTATTCAGTGGTGTTTAGTACATTCATACTGTTGTGAGGCCATAACCACTATCTAATTTCAGAACATTTTTATCCTCCTCCACCCCTCACCCTAGGAAAACCCCACACCCCTTAAGCAGTCACTTCCCCAGTCCTTAGCAACCACTAATCTGCTTTCTGTCTCAGTGGATTTGTCTGTTCTGGACAGACATTTACATTTCATGTAAATGGAGTCAAACCACATGTGGTCTTTTGTGGCTGGCTTCTTTCACTTAGCCTCATGTTTTCAAGGTTCATCCATGTTATACGATGTATCCTTTTTAAGATTGAATAATATTTCATTGCATGTATTTACCACATTTTAATTATATGAATATACCACATTATAAATTGAGTGTTGACAGACATTTGTCAATAAAATTCCATAATTTTTTAGAGAGGACTTTCCCATATTTTTGTTAGATTTATTCCCAGGCATACATTTTAAAATTCTTGTGAATTATGTTTTATAATATAACTTGAAAATACATAATTTTAAAGAGTAAAAGCACTTTCTATATTGTCTGTTGTTCTGTAGGAATATATGACATTGATTTTTACGTCCTGTAAGTCTAAAGTTTGCTAAACTCCCTGAATTCCAAAAATTTATTGGGCAACCAGATTTTGTATATACCAATCATGTCATTGTGATGAATGAGTTTTGTTATCTCTTTCCATTTCTGTCATTTTTTTCTCTCACCTTACCCTGCTGACTGAAATCTCTAGTACAATGTTGAATAGAGTAGTGACAAAAAGTCTTGACTGATTCCTGATCCCAAGGGAAAAACTTGAAACCCTTTACCATTAAATACGAGATTTGCTGTAGGTCTATTCATGTTTCCAATGGCCTTTATCTTATCTGATACCTGGCATTCTAGGAGGACTCTTTATTAATTTTAATTGTAAGAAACATTGAGATGAGCTCCTGAGAGCACTTTCCTTCTGATTCAGTCATTTGGGGCAGTCTTGATACGACTTTTGAAGTCACACTGAGTTGGGTCCAGATCTGGCTCTGTCATATACTTGTAATTTTGGTTAGGACTATGCATTTTTTTAGTTGGAAAGGAACTATTTAATAACAGAAGTATCCTGCAGATTTTGTAGCACGTTCCATTGAATTAATCAGTTTTGTGAGAAGCACGGTACTGATAGAGTTTTAAATGAAATGTACTAATATTCTCTTATGATTACCTCTGATGCTCTGATGTATCCATGTTGTAAGCAATTGGATGATACAGTTTTGCTAATAGTTACTATATGTTTTTTGTAATCTTCTCCATTCTTACAGTTCTGATATCTCAGTTGTACTGATCTTTTGCTGCAATGGCAGTTCCCATGTCTCTGTCAGGTCTCTTGAATTTTTGAAGGAGATGATGAGCGTGATACTGCTGTACCACTTATGAGGTGTAGGGTAACCTCACATGGCTCTGTCAGCAGAGACAGGACTTACTCACACATTAGCATATGTGGTTAGGTGATGCCCTTTCAGTCTCTGAGATAAGAGGTGGTAGATTGGAAGGGAAGGGAATAATAGCAGAAGAAGAGAGTTTTTTGAGTAGGTTGTGGACTCATGCTAGCTTCAGAAGTGTCTGTGAGGCCAGAGGAACTTAATACCTGAGCTAGAGTCAGAACTCCCAAAGCTTGCATGTATATTTGGCTAGATGGGTACATGTCTGTCTCCTGTAACTGGGAGCCTAATTAGTACCCTAGCACCCAACACTTCTCTGAGGGGAGAAAGCACAGGTAATATTGTCCAAGGACTTGGAGGTTTGTGTTTCTGAAACGCTGTGGGAGTTTTTAGGATTGTAATTGATGTTCTTTATCCTGAAAGGACCTTTGCAATTACTGATGAAGTGCTGGCCTTTCTCCATTGCAGACTGACATCAGTAAATGCCATTATTTAGTGGACTTGGACACCATGAGAGAAACACCCCGGGAGCCGAAATACTCATCAAATAGAGAAGAATGGATCAGCTTGGCCTACAGACCCTTCCTTGATGCTTCTAGGTATGTGGTTAGAGATGTGCTAGGACTAGTAAGGGTGAAAATTAGAATCTTGGTTGAATAACTTCCAGTCCTGGGCTGACTGTAATAGCCATCATTTCCTTTGATTTTCATTTGGGCCCAAACACATCTTCTGTTTTTGTCCAGTGTCCTGAGAAATCTAAAAGAGTGCTCTCTTTTTCTAGGCACTGAATGCAAAGTTCACTCAGGTATCATCCAAATAAAAGAATCTAACTAAAACAGATCCACTGGAGGCAATGCAAATAAGTGTTTGACATGGGTTACTTTTGGCAATCAACTTCAACTGTCCTACTGAGAGTATTGTAACACTGTTAGGAAGATTGACTGTGTCCTTTAAGGAGCTAGAATTTCATATCCATTATTTTTAGGATCAAGGCTCAGTCAAGGAATGGACAGGCCTTACTTGATCTTAAATAGAGGGACCAAAAAGACCAGGACTTGTCTGGCTCTTGAGAAGGGCCTGAGAACTAATGACAAGAGTGGAGTCAGGACCTTCAGGTGAGGGAGTAATGGGGTTGAGTTGGAGGAGTCAAGTTATTTGTGGGTAGAGGTCCAGGGAGGCCTGGTGGTCAGAGTCCAGACAGAGCAAAAGGTAGAGGACCAGGTCCTGAGAGGCAGGTCTAGGACTCAGAAACAGGGAAGAAGATGTTTTTAGGAGGAGGGAGTGCTCAGAAGCTGCTGATAAATAAAGTTGAATAAGAACAATTGTCCATTGGGTTAGGCAGTTGATAAAAGCAATTTCGGTGGAGTGGTAGGGGCATGGTGATTTGAGAGATGAGGGGGATGAGAGCAAAAGTGGAATTGGAGATGGCGAATATAGAGAAGTCTTCTGAAGAGTTTTGCTCTAAAGGGAAGCAGAGAAATAGAGCCATAGCTGGAAGTGGGTACTGTAGGGAAAGTGATGATAAGAGAAGATTTTGTCCTTTAAGTCTTTTTTTAATTGTGGTAGTATATATACAATATACATATACATACATATATGTGTGTGTGTGTGTATAATATATATCATATATATATATATATAAAACATAGAATTTGCCATTTTATGGGTCCCTCAGTGGCTCAGTCAGTTGAGTGTCTGCCTTCAGTTCGGGTCGTGATCCCAGGGTCCTGGGTTTGAGCCCCATGTTGGGTTCCCTGCTTGGTGGGGAGTCTGCTTCTCCCTCTCTTGCTCCCCCTGCTTGTGTGCATGCGTGCTCTCAATCTCTCTCTGTCAAATAAATAAAATCTTAAAAAGAATTTGCCATTTTAACTATCTTAAGTGTACAGTTCAGTGGCATTAATTATATTTAGTGTTATGCAATCGTTACCATTATCTTTTTAAAAAATTACCGTATACATTTTGTAAGTTTAAGGTGTACACATATTGGTTTGATATGTTCATGCATTGCCATATGATTATGACAGTAGCATCAGCTAACACCTTTATCATGTCACAGATTCATTATTTCTTGTTTCTGTTGAGAATGAGAATGCCGTTATCTTTTATCTATTTCAATAACAATCATGTTTGTGTACTGAAGGAAATGATCTCTTAGCTGAAAACTGATCATGTAGGAAAAAGGAAGGAATTGCTGGAGCAGTGCCCTTGAGGTGCGTGAGAGGAGATGTACCTGTGAGTAGAGGATATGTTTTGGCTAGACGGGCAGTAGCTAGATCATCTCTCTGCAGTGATGGAGAGGTCCTGGATCTGCACTGTCCAATACAGGAGCATGAGCCGCATGTAGCTATTAAGCATTTGAAATGTGACTACCGTGCATGAGGAACTGAATTTTTAATTTTATTTAATCTTAATTTAAATGGCCACACATACCTGCTAGATAGAGCAGAATAGGAACCAGCAGCAGGTCAGTATGATAATGGATGGCTGGAAGTTCTCCTCTCATGGCCTCTGTTTTCTCAGTGAAGCAGGAAGTAGGATTCTCAGATGAGAAGGGACTATTTGGGGATGAGGTGTTGGAGAATTGAGGAGAGAGAAATAATTGAGAGTAGGAGACAAAAGGAGCTCGACAAATACGGTATGATTGGAAGACAGGATCAAGAACCTACCTGAGTTTTAAATAGGACCAGTGTGGTTGCTTTTTTCTTCTCCAGCTATAGAGATAGCCACAGTGCTGAATCACAGAACAGGTGAATTTAACCAGAGTTGTTTTTTAAATTTTTTAAAACAAATTCATAGAAGTATAATTTACATACCATGGAATCCACCCATTTTAAGTATACAATTCAATAATTATTAGATTTACCAAGTTGTATGTATATAAATGGAATTATATAACGTGGGGTTCTGTTTCTGGTTTCTTTCACTTCAGATGTTTTGGAGGTTCATTCAAGTTATAGCGTGTATCAGTCAGTGTCCTTTTTTGTTGTTGAATACTATTCCATTATATGGATATAAGCATTTTGTTTACATCTTCCCCAGTTGATGGATACTTGGGTTATCTCTACTTTTTGGTGATTGTGAATAATGCTGCTATGAACATTTATGCACCCATTTTTGTGTGCAGGGTTGGCTTTAGGCCAAGAAAGTTCAACAAAGCATAAGGGGGCAAGGGAGTTGTTTATGGAGGAGAGTGGTCATGGCCGTAAGTTGGGTGAGGAGAGGTGGGGGGGGCACTGAGGGAGGGGAGGGCCACGAGAAGTGGTGGGATGGTGGATTGATAGTCACACGTGGTCAGATTGGACCAGTAATAGGAGAGAGCTGGCAGGTGAAGCAGCGGTGATGGTGTGAAGCTCTCTGCATCACACATGTTCTTAGTTATTGTTATTTGGTACAGTACTTGGGGTGGGTCACTCCTGGGCCTTCTATTTTGAGTTGAGAAGACTGTGACAACAGGAGATTTGGCCCTGGGAAGATCTCCAGCTCTGACGGGACAGCAGATCCCGAGCAACCTTCCTGTTAGCAAAGGAAAACTGAGTGGTTCATAAATACTGACATTGGCTGCAGAATAAACTCTGTTAATAGCAAATGGGGCAAGGGAGTAATTTTAAGGTGACTTTTTTTTTTCCCCCTTTTGGTTTTGAGGGGTTGAAATGAGAAGGGCTGCCCATCTACCCATTTCCCCTTTTGGTGGCCCCCTAGAACCGCAGCTGGTGCACGTAAACAGAGCCTTTGGGACAAGGCAAAGAAGCATGCTTGTACAGTTCCTATGTGAGAATTTGAAAGCTCTTGAGGAAAGAGCAGAAGGTATTGGTCACCTTCCCACCTGCCTTGCGGTGAGCAGAGAGTGACGGGAGATCCTTGTACAGCCACACGAGTGCGGTGGCTCCTCTGTGTTCGGTCTCCTCTGCCATCCTTTCCAGAGATGCTGCTTGCTGAGCCTTCTGCTTCCCTAACAAGCTAGATGTTAAGGCCAGAAATAAAGCATAATGGGCTCAATTTGATCAACATTTATTGAGCATCTTCTACATCTAAGACTTTAGACGGTGTGCAGACAAGACCACTGCCTAGGGGAGTTTGTGCTATATCTGGGGAGAAACACCGTCTGGGGAGGTGCTATCAGCATAGGAGGAATGGGGCAATTCCAAAAAGGCTAAGATGGGAGGGGCCAAGGAAAATTCCAAGAGGAGGTGACATCAGAGGATTGCATTGGTGATCACGTGGAAGGTGGAGTGGAAGGAGGGAAAGTTGGAGGCATAGAAACAAGTTAGGAGATGATTCTGTTGGCTAGATGAGAGGCAGTGAGAGAGTGAACTTAGCTGCAGAGGAGGGGTAGACTCAGGAGATGCAGGGTGTCAGGAAGATCAGGCCAGAATTTCTCTGGAATCCCACGACTTTCACAGTGGCCTGTATCAAGCTTTTAACATTCTCCTTTGCTGTATCAGAAGTGTTGTGGATTGCTTTCTCTAGCAGGGCTGGTCCCTGAGCAGAAGCTTTTGCAAGTTTGAGCAGAACTTCCTGGAGCAAAGGACCCTAAACTTACCTCATTTTATGTCCTGTTTGTCCTGTTGGTCCCCACTGCTGCTTCATTTCCCCTCCACCCTCTCTGCACACCTCTAGTGCAGGGGGAGGGAGGGAGGTTAGTTGAGAATGCCTTCAGAGGTTTTTCACTTCCCGTAAATTTTACTCGTTTCCCATAAATTGGCATTCTCTTCATGACCATATGCTGAGAAAGAAAAAAATCTGCTGGTTTAAGAACAGTTCACTGGAAGGTGTACAGAGTACAGAGAAGAGAGCAAGGGGTCAGAAGATGCGTGTATTGAATCCTGGCAACTTGCTGGTTATTCCTCTCTGCTTCCCAGATTTCCACACTAGAACAGAGATAATATTTTATCTACTTCATGGGAATGTTGTAAGGATTCAATGAGAGTGGAAATATGAAGGTGTTTTTAGATTATAAAACATTGTATAAATGTCAGGCTTTTCAGTTAATTAGCAGGCAGCCTAGGGTTCCAAAATTATGCTGAGTTTCTTTGCCTTCCTCAGCATTTCCTAGTATATACCGATGTAACTGCAAGAACAGTGGAATCCCACAGCCCAGTCTTGCCACAGCAGTTTGTAGCTGTCAGCACCGTGACATCTCATGTTGTGGACTTGGGACGGTTAAGTTGGATGTACTGTCAGAGGCTGTGTACCTCAGAGATACCACTCTGAGGTGGTGCATGAAATGCTCTTGGGAGCTTGACTCTGGAATGCCTTCCAACCTATTGACTGGGGTTGTCACATTTTCTGTCTTCTTGAGACAGTGGTTTTTCAACTTCAGCAATTTCTCTAACAGGGAGAAATATGGTCATTCATTCTTAGACCACGAGATGGTCATTCATTCTTAGACCCTAGACTGGATGCGGCTGCAGCCCTAATTACTCTCTAGCTCCTTCTGAGGAAAGGAGAAGGTTTTAATAAGCCCGTGACATGATCTTTTAGAAATGGAAGCCGATTAGTTTCTCAAATGTTTCAGGCCCTAAAACTTAAATCTGCTTCCTTAATAGTTCACTTCGAGATGATTTTTTTCTTTATTCCGTTATCTGTCTATCCATCTGACATGCATCCAATCAGATATTTTTTTTGAATACTGCCAGGCACTGCGATGGATCTTAGGTGTATAGTGATGAACAGTGCATACAAATTCCTTGTCCGCTTGGACCTTGGCATTAAACAAATAAGCATACCAATCAATATATAATTACCATCTGCGTTGGGTGCTTTAAAGGAAAAGTACAGGGTGCTGTGAGAGAAGGGAGTCAGCAGTAGGAGGCACCTGGAGTCTTAGACCTCAGAGCCAGCTGGTTAGGCAGGTTTGAAAATCAGAAGATATTATGTCCTTGTCACGTAGCTGGATTTCTTAAGGGATGTAAAAGAAGTAATTAGACACAGATTTTTGCCCTTAAGTAACTTATAACTTGTGTGGTTACACATGCAAAAAACAATTTGAAAATAATATTAAGACCATAGGAGGTGCCAGGTTGTGTGCTAGAACTTCCAAGAAAGGAGAGATCTGTGGAGGTCAGGGTATACTGAGAAGCTTCTTGAAGGATATGGCTCTTGAGCTGAGTCATAGAAGAAAAGGATTTGTACCGGTGATAGAGAGGGCAAAATCACGTAGATAATTAAAGGAGAAGAAATCATGAGCACAAGTGGAAACATAAAAAGAAGCCCTTTGGATGAGGTGCCTGAGGGTTAGTCAAAAATTTAATTTACCTCTTTCACTGGCTTAAATTGGCTTTTAGGTAAAGTGATCTGTAAGAGATCATTGAATCAAAGTGCTTTTGGAAATAAAAAGGAGCCCTGTCCTGGGCAAATCAAGATGTGTGGTCACCCTGCTTCAGTGTGACCAGAATACAGGGGCTTGCCCCAAAAAGGACTGAGTAATGGAGCGTGTATGGTTCCTTTGCCCTGCAGTCCATGTTGACGTGTGGATTTGCCCATAGCTTACTTGATTTAATTTGCTGACATTCCTTGGTATTGTAGCCTAGGTTGGGTCTCTGCTGTCTGAAAGGGAAGCAAGCTGGATAGTTTGAAGACTAAAAATATCCTACTCAGTGCAGACTCAACTCCAGGAGAAAGCAGCCTAAAGATTATTAGAACAATAATAATCTTCATTCGTCAGTAATTGTGACTGGTACAAATTTAGCAATTCTGAGTATCTGTGAATACAGGAAGACGCTCGTTTTCTGTTGAAATTGTTGGAAGACAAGCAAGGCCTCTACTGTTAGGCCAGTGGAGCATGACTCTGTAAACAGGGCTAAATGCAGTTAGCCCATTTGGGTGAATGGCAACCCCAAAGTCCATTCATTCTTTTCCCGTAGACTGCTTCTCTGCGTTATGAGAGGCCTAGAGAACCAGAACCCCTTAGTCTGGGACAGGACCCAGGCAGAAGATCTTACCCATCTTCTGGTCTCCCCTTGTACACAGCTGGTGCCAAAGCCGTGCCTTCCTCTCCCTGAGTTTGCCACGTCAGTGTCTGACTAACTTTATAAAGCTTTCTCTGACTCCCAGGATATGGGGTGTAAACTCGTTAGCAATATCACTTTTTAAACCAGACACATTTGTTACTCTATGGCCGTCTCATATTACATACCTTCTTTGAAGCATGATATAATTGCTGCTTGTATAAAATAGCTTGACACGTGGGTGGGTGTAATGCCTACTCTGATTCCCCGGAGAGTAGTGAAGGGAGAGTGTTGCAATCAGTTGCCAGCTCAATGGTGGGTTCCTTCCTAAGTGTGGTGAGAATGTTTGGCTGTAGGAGTCTGTTGTGGGAAATGCCTCTCCAGGACGTTGGAGTTGGCCTCCTGAGCACCAGGGCCTGTCTGGAGCTTTGGAATCAAGTTGGGAGGCCCTGCTTCACACAGCCACTCTCCGCCCACGCTTTCCTCCCTTGGTATAGGTCCCTTTTGTCTGGCTAGCTTTGCTTTCACCTTTGGTTTTTGGATTGTGAGATTTCCTTCTTCCTTATTTTGGACATGTTAGCCTCCTCTAACTGAATTTTAGGCTTGCCTGATGAGGGACTTGAGATAATTTGGAGAGCCTTACATAGGGGAGGATTTCAAAGCCCTGCAAGTTTATAGTTACAGGTGAAGAGTACATGCAAGTAAGCAGTTAAAAGTTCATGCCTTAAAATTGACAAGGCAAGAAACGAATTGCTGGAGAGGATGTGGAGAAAGGGGATCCCTCCTACATTGTTGGTGGGAATGCAAGTTGGTACAGCCACTCTGGAAAACAGTGTGGAGGTCCCTTAAAAAGTTAAAAATTGAGCTACCCTATGACCCAGCCATTGCACTACTGGGTATTTACCCCAAAGATACAGACGTAGTGAAGAGAAGGGCCATATGCACCCCAATGATCATAGCAGCATTGTCCGCAATAGCTAAATCGTGGAAGGAGCCGAGATGCCCTTCAACAGATGACTGGATTAAGAAGCTGTGGTCCATATATACAATGGAATATTACTCAGCTATCAGAAAGAACGAGTTCTCAACATTTGCTGCAACATGGACGGCACTGGAGGAGATAATGCTAAGTGAAATAAGTCAAGCAGAGAAAGACAATTATCATATGGTTTCTCTCATCTATGGAACATAAGAACTAGGAAGATCGGTAGGGGAAGAAAGGGATAAAGAAAGGGGGGGGTAATCAGAAGGGGGAATGAAGCATGAGAGAGTATGGACTCTGAGAAACAAACTGAGGGCTTCAGAGGGGAGGGGGGTTGGGGAATGGGATAGACTGGTGATGGGTAGTAAGGAGGGCACGTATTGCATGGTGCACTGGGTGTTATACGCAAGTAATGAATCACCGAACTTTACGTCAGAAACCAGGGATGTACTGTACGGTGACTAACATAATATAATAAAAAAACATTAAAAAAAAAGTTCATGCCTTCAGCTGGCATGGTAGGAGAGGGACCTTCTCCACTTAGAGGGCCTCGACAGCCATAAGATCGGGACTGTGCTGACAGCACCTGTCCCCGGTGTTCTTTCAGTGCCCAACACAGGATTCTCAGTGGCCCCTGAGCTTTATCTGCTGTGGAGATTTTTTACTGAGACCATGACTTGTTTAGCCTCCAAGAAGAAGTGAATCCAGCAGTGGTGAAGCCTAAGGAGTCTGGCACCTGTATCCATTTTGGTCCTTGTGGTCTGGTTGATGGCAGCCATTGTGTCCTCAGCGCCTAACCCCAGCATAAGCAGGATTGTTTATTTCTGGAAGAGAAGAAGATCATAGAGAATCACTGTAAAGAGCAAATTAGTTGGAATCTTTTGTTCTAGTTATTGTGGTGGAACAAATCATCCCAAACTTAGCAATATAAAAGAATAGCAATTATTATTCTTTTCTCTTATGGTTCTGGAGGTTGACTGGGCTCAGCCAGACAGTTCTTCAGCTATGCAGGGTTCTTCATGCGTTGGCCGTCAGATGGTGGTTGGGACTGGAGGCATTGCAAAGGCTTTCTCACATATCTAGCAGTTGATGCTGGCTGTTGGCCAGAACACCTACACGTGGCTTCACCGCGTGGCCTATGCTTCCTCACAGCATGGTGGCTGGCTTTCAAAAGCTAGTATCTCAAAAGCTATGAAGTTTTTTTATGACCGAGCCTTGGAATTCATACAGTGTCTCATTCTTGTCTCATTCTGTTCATTGAAAGCAAGCCACTCGAATAACCCGTGTTCAAGGGGAGAGAAATTAGACTTTCCCTGTTGATGGGAGGAATGTCAAAGAATTATGGACGTGTTTTAAAATCATCACAGCTCTTTTGATGCCATTCTTCATCCAAATTGGATAATTTTTGAAATTTTACTTTTTAAAGGCGATTTCTAGCAGAAGAGACATATGGTGCACAAAATAGTCCAGCAGGCTGTTCATCTGCAGCTTTTTGCTACCCAGGTGGGAAGGGAGACTACACCCTATGTCAGTGTTTGGTTGCAGGCCAACAGTTTGACATGCTTCAGATGGTGTTCTTGTTCTTTGGGTAGAATTGGTTCTCCCTCCTAATCAGTAATTGAAGTGCTCTTGTCTTTTCCCTACACATCAATCATGGTGGTACCTCCAGCTCCTTCATCTCTGCCAAGAATACTGAGAAATTGTAATGAAGAAAGAGATCAGAGTTTCTGAACTTTTGTAATTCTTTACAGCTCATTATTCTCACTACTTTGTGTCTTTATCAGTTCTTGATCCCCCCATCGCTTTTTTTATTTTTTATTTTATTTTTTTAAAAGATTTTATTTATTTATTTGACAGAGCTAGAGACAGCCAGCGAGAGAGGGAACACAAGCAGGGGGAGTGGGAGAGGAAGAAGCAGGCTCATAGCGAAGGAGCCTTGACGTGGGGCTCGATCCCATAATGCCGGGACCGCGCCCTGAGCCGAAGGCAGACGCCCAACCACTGTGCCACCCAGGCACTCCATAAAATCATCGCCCTTTTTTTTAAAAAACAGTCTTCTCCCAGATACTTTGCCTGAGACCTTTCATCGGGCAGAGCTATCCCAGGCTAGATTTGGCTTCAAAACACATTGACATTTTGCTCGTTGGAGTCTTCAACTGCTTAATCATTGAGATCTGTTGACATTTTAAGAAGAACAAACCTTTGTTTTTCTGAAGCTCAGAGAGTGTGCTTCCCGTTGTTTTGAAATTAGTTTTCTATAAAGAGACTATGTACAGACCATCTGTGCTCCAAGTCCATGCTATAGAGACTCTCAGGTTTGAAGAGTGTATACAGTCTTTTACGACTGCCCCTGCTTTTAACTAGCTTACACCAAGTAGCTGGCATCATCAGAGGTCTTTATTCTAAGTTCCTCGAGAGTTAGAAACCTCAACTCTTCTTGAATCTCTACAACACCTAGCACATCCTAAGGTCTCAGAAAATATTTATCAATTATTTGATGTATTTCATGTTTTTTTTTTTTTAGTATAGACACACAATGTTACATTAGTTTCAGGTGTACAACATAGTGTTTCCACAAGTTTATACTTTATGCTGCTTTGACGACAGTATAGCTGCCATCTGTCACCGTACATCACTATTACAGTATCATTGATAATATTCCTTATTCTGTGCCTTTTATTCCCATGACTTACTTATTCCATAACTGGAATCTTGTATCTCCCACCCCTTCACGCATTTTGCCCATCTGCTACCCACCTCCCCTCTGGCATCCATCAGTTTGTTCTTTATAGGTCTGATTCAACTTTTTGTTTATTCATTTGTTTTATTTTTTAGATTCCACATATGAATGAAATCATATGGTATTTGTCTTTCTCACTCTGACTTACTCAGCATAATACCCTCTGGGTCCATTCATGTTGTCTCAAGTGGCACAGTCTCATCCCCTTTTTTTTTTTTTTTGAAAGATTTTATTTATTTATTTGACAGATAGAGACAGCCAGCGAGAGAGGGAACACAAGCAGGGGGAGTGGGAGAGGAAGAAGCAGGCTCATAGCGGAGGAGCCTGACGTGGGGCTCGATCCCATAACGCCGGGATCACGCCCTGAGCCGAAGGCAGACGCCCAACCGCTGTGCCACCCAGGCGCCCCAGTCTCATCCCTTTTTATGGCTGTGTAGTATATTCCATTGTGTGTGTGTGTGTGTACCACATCTTTTTTTTTTTAAGTAAGTTTTTAATTTTAATTCCAGTATAGTTAACATACAGTTAATTTACTTTCAGCTGCACAATATGATTGTGATTCAGTAATTCTATACATTACTGAGCGCTCCTGATGATAAGTGCATTCTTAATCCCCTTCCCGGTCATCCCCCTCCCCCCTCCCCTCTGGTAACTATCAATTTGTTCTCTATAGCTGAGAGTCTGTTTTTTGGGTTCTCTTTTTCCTTTGTTCATTTGTTTCTTAACTTCCACATATGAATGAAATCATGCAGTATTTGTCTTTCTCTAACTTACTTTCTCTAACTTCACTTAGCATTATACTCTCTAGTTCCACCCAGTTTTTTTGCAAATGGCAAGATTCATTTTTATGGCTGAGTAATATTCCATTGTATATGTATCCACCACCTCTTCTTTATCCAGTTATCTATTGATGGACACTTGGGCTGCTTCCATATCTTGGCTATTGTAAATAATGCTGCAATGAACGTAGGAGTGCGTATATCTTTTTCAATTAGTGTTTTCATTTTCTTTTGGTAAATACCCATAGTGGAATTATTGGATCATATGATATTTCTATTTTTAATTTTTTGAGGAACCTCCATACTGTGTGGTTCTACTAGTTTGCATTTCCACCAATGGTGCACAAAGGCTCTTTTTCCTCCACATCCTTGCCAACACTTGCTATTCCTTGTGTTTGTGATTTGGGCCATTCTGATAGGTATGAGGTGTTACCTCCCTGTGGTTTTGATTTGCATTTCCCTGATGATGGGTAATGTTGAGTATCTTTTCATGTGTCTGTTGCCCATCTGTGTGTCTTTTTTGGAAAATGCCTAGTCAGGTCCTCTGCCCATTTTTAAAAAAAATTTTTATTATGTTAGTCACCATACAGTACATCCTTAGTTTTTGATGTAGTGTTCCCTGATTCATTGTTTGCATATAACACCCAGTGCTCCATGCAATACATGCCCTCCTTAATACCCATCACTGGCCTGTCCCAATCTCCCACCCCCTCCCCTCTGAAGCCCTCAGTTTGTTTCCCAGAGTCCATAGTATCTTGTGGTTCATTCCCCCTTCTGTTTACCCCCTCTTCATTCTTTCCTCCCTTCTCCTACCGATCTCCCTGCTATTTCTTATGTTCCATAAATGAGTGAAACCATATGATAATTGTCTTTCTCTGCTTGACTTATTTCACTTAGCATAATCTCCTCCAGTCCCGTCCATGTTACTGCAAATGTTGGGTAATCTTTCTTTCTGATGGCTGAGTAATATTCCATTGTATATATGGACCACATCTTCTTTATCCATTCATCTGTTGAAGGGCATCTAGGCTCCTTCCACAATTTAGCTATTGTGGACAATGCTGCTATGAACATTGGGGTGCATATGGCCCTTCTCTTCACTGCGTCGGTATCTTTGGGGTAAATACCCAGTAGTGCAGTTGCTGGGTCATAGGTTAGCTCTATTCTTAACTTTTTGAGGGACCTCCACACTGTTTTCCAAAGTGGCTATACCAACTTGCATTCCCACCAACAGTGTAAGATGGTTCCCCTTTCTCCACATCCTCTCCAACATTTGTTGTTTCCTGCCTTGTCCATTTTTGCCATTCTAACTGGCGTAAGGTGGTATCTCAGTGTGGTTTTGATTTGAATTTCCCTGATGGCTAATGATTTTGAACGTTTTTTCATGTGTCTGTTAGCCATTTGTATGTCTTCATTGGGAAAGTGTCTCTTCATAACTTTTTTTTTTTATGGTTTTACTACGTGTTTTATTTATTTTTATTTTTTTAAATAATATTTTTTTATTATGTAGGTATGTACTGTATATACATATATACATACAGTATATACATATAGTATACTGTATGTACCATACAGTACATCCCTGGTTTTTGTTGTAAAGTTCCATGATTCATTAGTTGCGTATAACACCCAGGGCACCATGCAATATGTGCCCTCCTTACTACCCATCACCAGCCTATCCCATTCCCCCACCCCACCCCCCCGAAGCCTTCTGTCCTTTTTTTGATTTGATTATTTGCTTCTCGTGTATTGAGTTTGAGAAGCTCTTTATAGATCTTGGGTACCAGTCTTTTATCTGTAGTGTCATTTGTAAATATCTTCTCCCATTCCATGGGCTGCCTCTTAGTTTTTTTGACTGTTTCCTTGGCTGTGCAGAAGCTTTTTATCTTGATGAAGTCCCACAAGTTCATTTTATCTTTTGTTTCTCTTGCCTTTGATGATGTGTCATGAAAGAAGTTGCTGTGGCCGATGTCAGAGAGGTTACAGCCTATGTTCTCTTCTATGATTTTGATGGATTCCTGTCTCACATCGAGGTCTTTCATCCATTTGGAGTTTATCTTTGTGTATGGTGTGAAAGAGTGGTCAAGTTTCATTCTTTTGCATATAGCTGTCCAGTTTTCCCAGCACCATATATTGAAGAGACTGTCTTTTTTCCACTGGGTGTTTTTTCCTGCTTTGTCAAAGATTAGTTGCCCATAGAGCCGAGGGTCCATTTCTGGAGTTTCTATTCTGTCCTATTGGTCTATGTGTCTGCTTTTTGTGCCACTGCCATGCTGTCTTGGTGATCACAGCTTTGTAATATAGCTTGAAATCAGGCAATGTGATGCCCCCAGCTTTGTTTTTCCTTTTCAACATTTCTTTGGCGATTTGGGGTCTTTTCTGGTTCCACACAAATTTAAGGGCTGTTTGTTCAGCTCTTTGAAAAATATCATTGGTATTTTGATCGGGATGGCATTGAAAGTGTAGATTGCTCTGGGTAGCATAGACATTTTAACTATGTTTGTTCTTCTGATCCATGAGCATGGAATATTTTCCATCTTTTTCTGTCTTCTTCAATGTCTTTCAACAGTGATCTGTAGTTTCTAGAATATAGATCCTTTAACTCTCTGGTTAAGTTAATTCCGAGATATCGTATGATTTTTGGTGCTATTGTAAATGGAATTGATTCCCTAATTTCTCTTTCTTCAGTCTCATTGTTCGTGTATAGAAATGCAACTGATTTCTGAGCATTGATTTTTGTATCCCGCCGCATTACTGAATTGTTCTATAAGTTCTAGTAATTTGGGGGTGGAGTCTTTTGGGTTTTCCATATAGAGTATCATGTCATCTGCGAAGAGAGACATTTTAACTTCTTCTTTGCCAATTTGGATACCTTTTATTCTTCTTTGTTTGATTGCTGTTGCAAGGACTTCTAGTACTATGTTGAATAATAATGGCAAGAGTGGGCATCCTTGTTGTGTTCCTGGTCTTAAGGGAAAGGCTTTCAGCTTTTCCGCATTGAGAATGATATTCGCTGTAGGCTTTTCATAGATGGTTTTTATGAAATTGAGGAATGTACCCTCTATCCCTACACTATGAAGGGTTTTAATCAGGAAAGGATGCTGTAATTTGTCAAATGCTTTTTCTGCATCAATTGAGAGGATCATATGGTACTCGACTCTTTTCTTGTTGATATGATCTATCACACTGATCAATTTGCGAATGTTGAACCACCCTTGCATCCCAGGGATGAATCCCACTTGGTCATGATGGATAATCCTTTTAATGTACTGTTGGATCCTATTAGCTAGGATCTTGTTGAGAATTTTGGCGTCTGTATTCATCAGGGATATTGATCTGTAATTCTCCTTTTTGATGGGGTCTTTGCCTAGTTTGGGGATCAAGGTAATACTGGCCTCATAGAATGAATTTGGTAGTTTTCCTTCTGTTTCTATTTTTATAACAGCTTCAGGAGAATAGGTATTATTTCTTCTTTGAATGTTTGGTAGAATTCCCCGGGGAATCCATCAGGCCCTGGGGTCTTGTTTTTTGGGAGGTTTTTGATCACTGCTTCAATCTCTTCATAATTAATTGGTCTGTTTAAAAAATCAATTTCTTCCTGTTTCAGACTTGGTAGTTTATAGGTTTCCAGGAAGGCATCCATTTCTTCCAGGTTGTTTAATTTATTGGCATAAAGCTGTTGATAAAAGTTTCTAATGATCCTTCCTATTTCATTGGTGTTGATTGTGACTTCTCCCCTTTCATTCATAATTTTATTAATTTGGGTCCTTTCTCTATTCTTTTGAATAAGTCTGGCCAGTAGCTTATTGATCTTATTTATTCTTTCAAAGAACCAGCTTCTAGTTTTGTTGATCTGCTCTACTCTGCTCCTGGTTTCTAATTCATTGATCTCTTCTCTAATCTTGATCAGCTGCCTTCTCGTGCATGGGTTAGGCCTGTTCTTCTGTTCCAGCTCCAGCTTCTTGAGGTGAGAATATAAAAACTGCATTTTAGATTTTTCTATTCCTTTGAGTGAGGCTTGGATGGCTATGTATTTTCCCCTTAGGACCACCTTTGCAGTGTCCCATAGGTTTTGGACTGATGTGTTTTCGTTCTCATTGGTTTCCATAAATTGCTTAAGTTCTTCTTTAATTCCCTGGTTTACCCAATCATTCTTAAGCAGGATGGTTCTTAGTTTCCGAGTGTTTGAGTTTCTTTTAAATTTTTCCTTGTGATTGAGTTCCAGTTTCAAAGCATTGTGGTCTGAGAATATACAGGGAATAATCTCAGTCTTTTGGTATCGGTCGAGATCTGTTTTGTGACCCAGTATATGGTCTATTCTGGAAAAAGTTCCATGTTCATTCGAAAAGAATGAGTATTCTGTTGTTCTGGGGTGTAGTGTTCTATATATATCTATGAGGTCCATCTGGTCTAGTGTATCATTCAAAGCTCTTGTTTCTTTGCTGATTTTCTGCTTAGGTGATCTGTCTATTGCTGAGAGTGGAGTGTTGAGGTCCCCTACTATTAACGTATTTTTATCTATATGTCTCTTTATTCTGGTTAAGAGTTGGCTTGTGTATCTTGCTGCTCCCCTGTTGGGGGCATAGATATTTATAATTGTCATATCCACTTGTTGGATACATCCTTTAAGAATAATATAGTGTCCTTCTGTATCTCTAACTACAGTCTTTAGTTTAAAATCTAATCTGTCTGATATGAGAATTGCTACCCCAGCTTTCTTTTGAGGTCCATTGGCATGAAAAATGGTTCTCCATCCCTTCACTTTCAGTCTGGATGTATCTTTAGGTTCAAAATGAGTCTCTTGTAGACAGCAAATGGATGGGTCAGGTCTTTTTATCCAGTCTGCAACCCTGTGTCATTTTATGGGAGCATTTAGGCCATTCACATTGAGAGTGATTATTGAGAGATATGATTTTAATGATATCATGTTCCCTGTGAAGTCTTTGTTTCTATAGATTGTAAATTTCTGTTCTGTAACACTCTTGGGGTCTTTTTCTTTTATAGAACCCCCCCTTAATATTTCTTATAGGGCTGGCTTGGTGGTCACATATTCTTTCAGTTTCTGCCAGTCCTGGAAGGTCCTTGTCTCTCCATCAATTCTGAATGACAGCCTTGCTGGATAAAGGATCCTTGGCTGCATGTTCTTCTCACTTAGAGCTCTGAATATGTCTTGCCGGCTTTTTCTGGCTTGCCAGGTCTCTGTAGACAACTCTGACGTTATTCTGTTGTTCTTCCCTCTATAGGTGAGGATTCTCTTCCCCCTGGCTTTCAAGATTGTATCCTTGGATCTAATATTTGCGAACTGTACTGTTATGTGACGTGGAGTTGGTCTGTTCTCATTGATCTTGAGAGGGGTCCTCTCTGCTTCTTGGACACAAATGCTTGTTTCCTTTGCCAGATGAGGGACGTTCTCAGCTACAATTTGTTCAAATATCTCTTCTAGACCTCTCTCTTTCTCCACCCCCTCAGGGATGGCGATGATTCTGACATTGGAACATTTCAGTGAGTCAGTAATCTCCCGTAATCTACATTCTTGAGATTGCATTTTTTTGAGTCAAGTTCCCATTTTTTCCTTCTTTTCTATCATCCCATCTTCCAATTCATTGATTTGTTTTTCTGCCTCATTTACCCTGGCTTTCAGAGCATCCAGTTTAGACTGCATTTGATTCATAGCATTTTTAACTTCTGCCAGATTCGCTCTCATTTCTGCCCTTAGAGATTCTATATCCTCGTTAATATTTTCATTAATATTTTTTTTAAGTCTACACATCATCTTGACCATTGTTACTCTGAACTCCATTTCTGACAATTTGGTTATATCCATATCCATCAGTTCTGTGGCAGAGGCCACAGTCTCTATTGCTTTTCTTTGTTGGGGGTGGGTGGGATTCCTCCTCCTTGTCATTCGGATGAGGAGAGGTTGTGGGGATGTACAGAGCCCAGATTATTGACCAGGACTCAAGCAATGTGCAGTTTGTTTTTTTAGGGACCTCAGGGATGTGGGCTTCTTGATTTTTCAGCCTGCCTTCTGGGGGAGGGGCCTGCCGCGCTGATACTCAGGCAACCCTGTTTGGGTAGAGTTGCCCTGTCCTCTGTGAGAGGGGGTGGGGATGGGCACAATGCAAACCAGTATTTCGGGGCTTTTGTTCTCCGGCGGCTTTCCCTGGCTGTTTTCTGTGACTCTTCTGAGAGTCAGAGCAGCAGTGACCGTATCCTGTGTCTCAGAACAGAGAGATCGTAGTCTGCTCTCCACTGAGCTCTCCTGGCCACTTTAACTGTGTTTCTGTCGGTGCTGCTAAAAACCCCACAGCATCCCGGGTTGTGTGCCCCACAGCCACTCTCCCAGTCCTTGCTCCCAGGGCCGGCACGTCTCTGTCTTTTGTGCTTCTGACACCGCCAGCCGCCCCTGGTTCCCAAGCGCGCACCCAAACTCTCCATTTCAGTGTGGTTCCCGAGCGCTCCGGAGCTCCAGTTTTCAGTCTGGTCGCGCCCGCTCCCAAGCTCCCGGTCTCAGTCTGGTTTCTCGCAGGTGCTGGTCTGCGAATCCGGCCCACTCCCCAGTGCAGGTGGCTACTGCTTCCCAGCACCCTGGTGCAGCGGCTCCCTCCCCCTCCCGTTTATCTTCCGATATCTGTGCGTGGTTTCACGGCTCCCTGCTTCGTACCTCAATACTCAGCGCCAGAGATGTTCGTTTGTAGAGATCCAGATGTATCTTCCTATGTCTCAGGCTGATTTTTGTGGGTGTTCAGGATGATCTGGTACCTATCCAGCTTGATTCAGGGGACCAGCTGAAAAGGGGTTCCCTACTCCTCTGCCATCTTTTTTCTTCCTCCCCTTTACCCATTTTTTAATTGGTTTGTTTGTTGATGTTGAGTTATATGAGTTTTTTAAAATATTTTGGATATTAACTCCGTATCAGGTATGTCATTTGCAAATATCTCTTCCATTCAGTAGGTTGCCTTTTAGTTTTATTAATGGTTTCCTTCACTGCACAAAAGCTTTTTATTTTGATGGTAGTCTCAATAGTTTATTTTTGGTTTTTGTTTCCCTTGCCTGAGGAGAGATATCTAGAAGAATGTTGCTATAGCTGACTAATGGCAGAGAAATTACTGACTGTGCTCTCTTCTAGGATTTTTATGGCTTTAGGTCTTGGATTTAGATCTTCTTTTTTTTTATTCTTTAAAGATTTATTTTACTTGAGAGAGAGAGCAAGAGAGAGAGTGAGCGCACAAGTGGGGGGGGGCAGAAGGAGAGACTCTCCAGCAGACTCCCTGTAGAGCAGGGAGCCAGTGCAGGGCTCCATCTCAGCACTCTGAGATCATGACCTGAGCCAAAATCAAGAGTCGGATGCTTAACAGACTGAGCCACCCAGGCGCCCCTCAGATTTAGATCTTTAATTCATTTTGAGTTTTATTTTTGTGTACGGTGTAAGAAAGTGATCCTACTTCCTCTTTTTGGATGTAGCTGTCCAGTTTTCTCATCACCATTTGTTGAAGAGACTCTTTCCCATTGTATATTCTTGCTTCCTTTGTCAAAGATTAATTAACCACATACGGGTGTGGGTTTATTTCTGGGTTCTTAGTTCTGTTCTTTTGATCTATGGGTCTGTTTTTGTGCCAGTACCATACTGTTTTGATGACTGTAGCTTTGTAGTATGTCTTGAAATCAGGAGTTGTAATACCTCTACCTTTGTTTTTCTTCCTCAAGTTTGCTTTGACTGTTTGGGGCCTTTTGTGTTTCCATACAAATTTTAGGATTATTTGTTCTAATTCTGTGAAAAATGCTGTTGGAATTTTGATAGGGATTGCATTTAAATTGTAGATTTGGGTAATATGGACATTTTAGCAGTATCAGTCCTTCCAGTCCTGGAGCATAGACTGTCTTCCATGTGTGTTCCCTTCCGTTTCTGTGATCACTGTTTAATTTTCAGAGTACATTTCTTTCATCCCCTTGAGTAAGTTTATTCCCAGGTATTTCATTATTTTTGGTGCAAATGAAAATGCTGCTGTTTTCTTAATTTCTCTTTCTGCTAGTTTGTTATTAGTGTGTGGAAATGCTATCAATTTCTGGGTATTAATTTTGTATCCTGACAGTTTACTGAATTTGTTGATTAGTAGTTTTTCGGTAGAGTCTTTCGGATTTTCTATGTGTAGTATCCTGTCATCTACAAATAGTGAAAACTTTACTTCTTCCTTACCAATTTGGATGCGTTTTATTCCTTTTTCTTGTCTGATGGCTGTGGCTAGGACTTCCAGTACTATGTTGAGTGAAAGTGTTGAAGAGTGCACATCCTTGTCTTGTTCGTGATCTTAGAGGGAGAGCTCTCAGTTTTTTGCCATTGAGTGTGATGCTAGCTGTTGGTTTTCTGTTTTTGAAATTTTAAGGTCAATGTAGTAAGTTCAGTGATGAAAGCTATCAGAAAAGAATATTATCCAGAAAAGTATTTTTTCTTAGAAAAAAGGAAAGAAAAGTCAACACCTCAGCACAGCTACAGATGCTGTGGCAGTCATGCTTCCCTGCAGATGGGGATAGTTCATTTGATCACTCTCTGGGTCGGCAGGATTGTAGTTCGCATCATCCTTCTTGTCCTCTAGCTCGAAGTCCTCCATTTCCTGGAACAGAGAGTCATCTACCTCTTCCAGCATCCTCCAAAAACTGGATATCCAGTGTGTCAAGATTATGATCTGTTTCAAATAGCTGTTTCCCACTTAATTCATTTTTTCCTGTTCATTCTTCTTTCGTTCGTTTCTTTTTCATTTCCAAGAGTTCTGCAACAAACTTGGCCTTTCAACTTAAGCAATTCTCATTTGTAACAGGAGTGCCGTGAAATAATTGCTCTTCAGATTCTTCTGCTGCTTGCTCTTTTTCTTTTCTTCTCTTCCAGTTTTTATTTGATCTGTTTCATTTAATTTTTCTTGCACGAACTGTCCCTAAAGTAAAGATCATCACCATACCAAGATTTTCTTCTGCCTATAATGTTAATCATTTAAAGATGTCTGAGACAACATTATCTTGTAGATTTTCCTGGGAGGATATTTCATAAAGAGGGGCTTCATCTGGGTATTTGTCACTGTACAGATAAACTTGAGGGTAGTCTGGACAGTTTCATCATTTTCTCCAGCCTCAGGTGTCAGAGTAATGGTGAAACTGGGTGCATTTTCTGATAATACCAGTTAATGACACTCTCAAACCCGTCTTCAGTCATCCCCTTCACATTCTCACAGCACAGCTGTACTGTAGGTGAGAGAGAACATGAGCAGGACTGGAACTTTACAGGGGTAGCGGAGAGATCTCTGCCTGTGAAGGAGCTGGGGTAGATGGCTTCTGGAGCCTCCAGCTTGTTGTGCTGTTCCTTGCCGTCATCCATCATTGCGGTCCCCACTGCTGCCTGTGGACTGCCCAGCCACCCAGGTGTGGTGTGCTGCAGCGGGGACCACAGTGCACCAGGATAGCTGGCAGCGGCCAGGCCAGCCCAGGTGCAGAGTCCCTGGCTCTGAGGCCATGTGCCCAGAGCTAGGCCGGGCCTGCTGAGCAACAGTCTTACACAGGCCTACACCTCACTATGGGGTGTTCATATATGGCCTTTATTGTGTCAAAGTATGTTACTGGTAAACTCACTTTGTTGGGAGTTTTCATCATGAATGGATATTGAATGTTTTCAAGTGCTTTTTAAGCATCTAGAGAGGGGTGCCTGGGTGGCTTAGTCGTTAAGCATCTGCCTTCGGCTCAGGGCATGATCCCGGCGTTCTGGGATCGAGCCCCGCATCAGGCTCTTCCTCTGCAAGCCTGCTTCTTCCTCTCCCACTCCCCCTGCTTGTGTTCCCTCTCTCGCTGGCTGTCTCTCTCTGTCAAATAAATAAATAAAATCTTTAAAAAAAAAAGCATCTAGAGAGATGATTATGTGATTTTTTTTCATTTTGGTTATGTGGTGATGTATCACGTTGATGGATTTGTGAATATTGAACCATCTTTGCATCCCTGGAATAAATCCCACTTGATCATGGTGGATGATCTTTTTAATGTATTATTGTATACAGTTTGCTAATATTTTGTTGAGGATTTTGCATCTGTGTTCATTAGTCATATTGGCCTGTAGTTTTCTTGTTTTGTGGTTATTTTACATTTAAAAAAAAATACCATTGTATTTTATTTTAAAGATCTTATTTATTTGACTGAGACAGCACAGACAAGCAGGAGGAGCAGCAGGCAGAGAGAGAAGCAGATTCTCCACTGAGCAGGGAGCCCAATACAGGGCTTGATCCCAGGACCCTGGGATCATGACCTGAGCTGAAGGCAGACATTTAACTGACTGAGCCACCCAGGGCCCCATTATTTCACATTCTTAAAACTGGATTTATGCCAAAGTAAAAAAAAAAAAAAAAAAAGGTAAAGTAAGGATTTTTTTTAGAAGCTTCTGATGCCCTTATTCAATAAGCTAAAGACTATTGAGTGGCTGATGGGCTTCTGTTTCCTGTCTCTTGGAATGCTCCTTCTTAGGATCCAGGCACTGTGCTATAAGGAGATCCACAGGCTGTGTGGAAAAGGAGGCCCACATGGAGGAGGCCTGACGGCCCTTTGCACTAGCTGAGCTCTCAGTCCATAACCAGCCACAGGAGTGTGGCTGTTGGGAAGATTCTAGCCAACACCAGGTGAAACAGAAAACCCATCAGTGAACTGCACATTTGAGAGAAATCACAAATTGTTTTTTTTAGCTTAAAAAAAAAGAGATAAAAATCTTCTTGAGTTATCGTAAAGTATATTCGTTGTTTATTTCCTCTCTGTAAATCTTGTGAGAATTGTCTACCTGATGTGGTTTCCAGTGTTACTTAGTATTTGTCACATAGAAATAGCCCAGATAAGGGTCCAAAGAGCAGAGACAGTTTCGAACATGGTTTAGTGTCTTCTCCATAAGAATGGTGGCTGGAGCATATAATACCTTCATATCTAAGTAGCCACCAGATGGAAAAGAGACTTGCGAAGAGCATCTTCCCAGCACCATGGTGGGACTGAAGGTCAGAAAATGGCCAGTTGACTAATACCAGTTCTTTCTCAATTCCCTCATTCTGAATTTTGGCTAAAGGTGACAGGCAAGAGGTTATGGTGTTATGTCAGGTGACTGACCGGGGCCACAGATCAGTTAAATGATTCAGTCTGTACACCAGTCTTGTAGTGCTGTGATTACAGTCAGTGCCTCAGCGGACTTCCAGATCATTGCACGCATCTTTGGAGGTTGCTACCAAATAGTCAAAACTGGGAGTGTATTCATTGAATGTCAAGGGTCTATTGGACATCCCTGCTGGAAATGTCTCTGGTCACGTAGGTAATGAGGATTCAACACATTTTATGTTACCTGAAACCTGGAGAGGTTAGGTGACCTCCTGCATTAATATTTTCTTTGTTGCTATGGGTGCCCTCCACATGTCACTTGTGCTGTAACATTCCATGGGACCCCCTCCCCACCCCCACACGCTGTAGACTCCTACTTTGCTTTGACCCATCTGATGGATGTCTTTAGGACTGAGTTGTTTGGGAAGTGAAGAGAAAAAAGAGCTTCGTATTATTTTTGATAATTCCTTTTCCTTGAAGATGATGAATATTGCCAGAGGCAAGGGAGGTAGAACTTGGTGCTCTGATTTAAGAGTCAGGTAGTCATTCCTTCTTTCACAGAAAAAATATTTATTGAGCACTTTCTGTGGTACCGTCCTGAAAACTGGGGATAAGGCAGTTAGACAAAGTGCTTTTCTTCAAGAGACCGACATTCTAGTGGGGTATAACACAGAGCACGTAACTCCTGTGTCCCTCTCTCCTGTTGGGAAGAGAGAGAAATGTCCCCTCTGCACTACTGAACATTAGTGTCCCTCACCCCATTTCCTGTTAAAGAATCTTAAAGCACAGTCACATTTTGGATGCGTACCAGGTTTTTGAGCAGTTCTTAAATTGCTTGATATGGGACTGGAGGTTGAGGATGGCTCAGATTAAGTCTTGAGGGGATTCTGAGAGTCTCCTCAGAACTGAAGATTTGTGAAAGGCCGATTGTGTGCTCAGGGTTGTGGACAGTCTGTCACTGGAGGACGAACTAAGTGCAAAAGAGTGAGAGAGAAAGAGAGGAAACCAGCTTTAAAGAGAAAGAACTGGCGATGGGTTTAGATTAGAGGTTCATAGGGATATTAATGTTCGGATGGATGGATAGATAAAAATGAGAAAACCTGAGGACTAGGGTGTTTCCTTTTATTTTTATTTTTACTTTTTAAAGATTTTATTTTACAGAGAGCACGAGCGCATGCGCAGACAAGCAGGGGGAGCTGGAGCGGAAGAAGCAGGCTCCCTGCCCGGCTCAGGGCTCCGGGATCATGACCTGAGCCCAAGGCAGACGCTTAACCGACTGAGCCACGCAGGTGTCCCCGGATGTTTTCTTTTTACCATGAAACATTGACCCAGCATTTCATTTGTGCCTGTTGAACTAGGCAACCTCAGGGGCTGGCAGGCCGTCTTCCTTGACGTCAGCAAGGGCAGATTTAAATCTCTGCAACAGAACGCTCCCCAGCCCTGATCAATAGGGCTGGTAATTGAATTAGAAAACATTCTGAGCTGTCAGCTAATTATGCTATTCAGGCAATTGCTTTGTCCACATCGATTTCATCCTTGAATTGCTTAAGTGACTTTCTCACTGGGAGGGGAAGTCAGCTTCCATGATCGAGGCACATATTTTACGTCTTTCTAAATTATGCTTCCTGTGCTTTCTTAGGGCAATACTTTGGCTTTTCATGTTATTACAGACATTGTTTTATAAGTTTCGATAGACATTAGTTTTGTTCTAATTTGTATTTCAGTCTGATCTTTGTTTCCAGGTCTATGAGTATTTCCAGGTCTATGTTACTCCAGTGCGCAACTGCTCATTTCTTTCACTAAAGGCAAATAACCAATTTGATTTCCCTTTTTCCAGCAACAGTAAAACAATTTAAAAGGCCCCAGTTGGGGCGCCTGGGTGGCTCAGTCGTTAAGCGTCTGCCTTGGGCTCAGGGCGTGATCCCAGCGTTCTGGGATCGAGCCCCACATCGGGCTCCTCTGCTGGGAGCCTGCTTCTTCCTCTCCTACTCCCCCTGCTTGTGTTCCCTCTCTCACTGGCTGTCTCTCTCTGTCAAATAAATAAATAAATAAATAATCTTTAAAAATAAAAGGCCCCAGTTGTGCTTAACATATTAAAGCTGTTGATGGTAAAAAAATCAATTTAGAATAGCAGCTACAGTGTTAGAAGTGAAGAATTCAAGCCAACTTGTTTTTTGGATTTAAAAAATCCAGAATCAGTATACACATACGGAGGTGTATATATTGACTGCTCACTTTATCTTCTAGAAGATATTAGTGGCTTTAGATGTTAAAGGTAGGTAATGCTTTTAAAGACGACTAGCAGAATCTTGTTGGGGCAAAGGAGATGCACCTTCTAACAAGGTTTTTCCAATACCAAGCTCTGATGATAAATAAATTCTTCTTCTTCTTGTATAGAGTCCCCACCTTTTATATAGTTCTGTGTTCAGGCTTAACTAGAAACGACTTCTTGCTTCCTGAACACATGCTGAATTTCTTGTGATTGTATACTGAGGAAGCATGGCAGAATCAGGATGCTTCATGGATCTCTCCGTGTCTCCAAGTCAGACCTATGCATGTCCTTAGCAAGACGGTTATTACAAACCACACATTCAATGGGACTTCGGATTCCCCACTGAGAGTAGGAATCTTCTGTCCACCTTTGTTTTTCTGGCACTTAAACCATTGCTTGACATGGTGCTCAGTCACTGGTGGAAGAACTGAACTGAATTAAACTCAGATCTCATTTGTATAAACTTCTTCCCTCACTCTCTTCAGCAGTCCTTCCTTCTCCTTCGCTCCCTCCCTGCTTTCCATTCTTCCATTCATCCATCCATCCAACATCTGTTTTTCAGCTCGTACTGTGTACCAGACACTGTGCTGTTGGTAAATAAAACAGACTTGGTCCCAGAAATCTTGAGGGGAGGGTGTGGGGGATAGGCAATAAATGAGTTAACCAACAAATAAATGTAAATTACAAATTGTGAAGAGTATAATAAACACACAAGGAACACTGAGAAAGAGTAACTGATAGAAATGGAAACCTAGGCTTTCCTAGGGTGTTGCAAGACCTCTCAAATGTTGCCTCTAAGATGAAGAATGAAAAATGAGTCAGACTTAGTTATGAGAAAAACAGGGTGGAAGTGTGTTCGAGGGAGAGAAGGGAAAGCATGCGAAGGCTATAGGGAGGGAGGGACTGCGAGGAGGCTGGTGTGGGGGGAGTGTAGTGGGCAGGAGGACAATGTGCAAGGGTAGGTGGGACAAGTAAGTGAGGGCTAAATTTCCTAAGGCTTTGTCCATGAGAAAGAGTTTGGATTTTATTCAAGCCATTTTTCTGGCTGGTGCTGAGTGGACAGAGCATTTAACCCAAGATCCTGTAGATGTGGTTATGAATGAGCAAGTTGCCTTTCTGTTGAGTGTATCTTGGAATGTTGGATGGAGAAAATGAAATGAGATACAGTAAATTCTTTTTCCACACCTATGCAACCTTCAGTGTTTGTCCTCTTCTCAACGTGTATATTATCACTTTGAGCTTTGGTATCAGCTTTTAATATTTAGTGAATGCTGCGTCGTGGTTATGTATCATTTATATTCTGTATCTCCCAACTAGATCACTAGTATAGGCCATTTATGTTTCTTTTCTCTGTTCATATTGTCATTTTTCCCTATGGAGTCATTTGTCTTCTTGATTGCAGAAATACTTCACGTATTCCTGCTACTAATCCTTTCCTATGTGTCGCACATATTTTGTCCCAGTCTCCTTTTTACCTTTGTCTCAGCCCACTTTTTGCCTTCAACAGTAATGCATAGTGGCCCTTCTTCCATTTCATAGGAGTTGGTATTTCTGATGATGTCCCCTGTATGGCCCAAGATCTCTTCTGGAGTTTCTGGGCATGATCTATCAGCATACCAAGAAAAATAATCCATCAACATTTATTGTCTTGCCCAATAGACACTTCATTTTTTTTTTACATTTTCTAGTTTTTAAAATAAATTTACAAAAATAAGAATAAGAGGACAGTAAGACAAAAACCTTTCATTTGAAATCTTAATTTAAATGTAGTAACCCTGAATCTTCCATATTTTCCTGGTTCGGGATAGATATACACAGATATATAGACACCTGAAATGGACACCTCTAACTGCAGTTGTCATGCATGGACTCGGAATATATCCATCTTGAAAATACTGGTTCCAAACTTTAAATGTATCTCCAGTAGGTTCTAGCTTATCACTTCTGGTTGTTCTAGAACTTGCATCATCAAAACAAAAAACTAGAATTTTTTGAAACCTTGTTCAATGGCTCATAATTTTGTTGCAGAGAGTGTAACTATCTTCTTGGCTCCACAATTCAGACATTTTCATTCTTAGATTTACAAACCAACCAAAGTGATAGATCCATTGAATTTTTAAGTTTCTTTCCTATATGCCTTTCCTGTCACCTTTGTATACTAACGTGCCCTCATCATTTGTCCACTTATGAACTGTATCAAAATTTGGCCCACAGACATCATAAAAGATGAAAGAATATGGTCATATGCCCTTTTTAAGTGTAACACGATAGTGAGATTCTTGCCGCAAAACATTGAATGATGATGTCCTCCCTGTGGAATGACTAACTGAATGAAAATACCTTATTTTCTTTTTGTTCTGAGAAATACATTACTCATCAATTCTTGAGTTTGAGAAGATTCATCCATATATACTGTATAGTATACAGTAATCTGAAGACTCGTAGTCTGAACTTTTACTTAGGGTCAGCGTTACCATCCTTGCTAGCGGTGCCGCTCTTTGTCTCTTTGCACCCATCTTCTCATCTAATAATTGTGAAATGTCTCCCTCTGTCCATTTTCCTCTTATTGCCATTATGGACAGAAAATTTAAAAATCCTGGATTCTCAACTGTATTCACTGAAAGCGAAAAGCCGACTGCAAAGATAGTGTCTCAGGTCTCTTATACCTTATTGGACAATAATTTGGGCAATGCAATTAGAAAATTGCAGGATATAGTGCAATAGTGATTACTTTTGCATCATCCTTTTTGGTGATTTCATCATTTTCCTTTGTCTTATTTAAGTTTTTTTAAAAAACATAGTTGTAATTAATCCGAGATACGGGAAAAAAAATAAAACCACTAAGATCCCATAATATAACTTAAATTTATAAAAGGTGGCCGTGGGTCTATATGGTAATTATAAGATAGAATGAGTTTTATTCTATTTTTAAAAATAAGTAGAATTTCTTTTTGTTCTTAGAAAGATTCTAAAACAAAATTATGAAATAAATCTTCCCAAATAGTAAGGGATTGTTAAAAAAAAAAAAAAAGAGGAAAAACTCAGATTGGGCCCAGCAGACCTAATATTCTCCTGGAGCTGCCTGAAGGGCTGAGCTGACCTTGTTAATGAGGCTTTGATTGCAGAGTCCACTGGAATGGTAATGACACTTAATTAGTCTTAGCCTCTCTTTACGCCACTGAAGCTTGCAGGAGTTTGCTGTTTTCCGACCTTCCCCTTCTCTGTGCAGCGTGGACAGAAAGGATAAACTAACTTCTTTTTGACTGAGGTGGGGGCTTCCTCCTCCTGTTCATTTTGTTAGCAGGCCTGCTTTATCTCGTGTGTCTCTTCTAAGCCTCTTTTCTAATCAAAGCCCTCGAGCTGTTAGCTGTTGAAATAAAGTGCGTCTCTGTTGAGCACAGAGCACTGCCAGCGTCCCATTTGGGGAGAATCGAAGAGGTGTGTATGCCAAGCACGATATCATTGTGTGCCGGCACTGCGGGAGCCTGCCAAAGCCAGGGCGAGGCTGCCAGTACAAATGCCACGTTGACATGACATTTACAAGTTGAGAGTCTGGAAGAGGACTGGCAGCAGAACACTCTTCAGCTACCTCATTTAGGGTGGCAGGAACTGGGCCAATTTGATTTTCAGACTCAGAAAGCATAGTCAAGAAGTAAGACTTCATAGAGAATTCCAAACTCTCGCTGCTGCATTTTCTAGGAAGTGATGAATTTGATTAGCCTGTGTCTGGGATAAACCGTGGTGCAGATCAAGAGTGCAGGTTACCGAGTGCATGAATGAGGGCGCTCTCACTTACTGTGTGACCCTGAGCAAGTCACTTCGTCTGTGTCAGCCTCGGTTGCGCATCTGTAAGGTAGGGATAACAATAGCCCTTTCCGCATGGGGTTATTGGGTGAATTAAATAGTATCTTTAAAAGTGTGAGCACTTTTTTCAGTGCTTGTCCAACACTGAGTGCTCAATACACATAAGGCATTTTTCATATTCTTCAGAAACTCATGAGAAATTCAGGTTTTTTGCTGTTTGTGTATTTTAGTAACAAGTGGGTATATTGTCACCCACCAGGGACATGAGCTTGTGTGTATACTCTCTCTCTCTCTCGGATGTAGGCATCGCCGGAACACCGCGCATTTTCTTTACCTCTTCTAGGAAACTTAGAACTGGAATCAGGATCATTGGAGCATTTGGCATCTCTATAGTCTCTTAGATACAGAAACCACTTGGGTGTTAAGAATTTATTCCAGTAACAGTCCTTTGATTGACCTGGAAGTTTTCTGTGGCATACTTGATGCAAAGTGAAGGCCTAGAGCTATTCTGAAGGAACCACTGTGGCTTATTAGGGACACCATCTTTTCAGTCTTGGTAAGGTACTTGATCTTGGTGAAATCTGTTTTCGTGACCTAGTAGTTAAGTGACAGATTTTTCTGTGCTACGTACATAGAATATGATCCTCACCACCGCACTTAGGTAACTTCCTTACATCGGTTTCAACACTGTTAGTAAATTCTCTCAAATGATAAAATTCTGTTTTGTCTTTTTTTTCTTTCTTGTTTTTCAGATCTTCGAGGCTGCTGAGGGCATTCTATGTCCCCTTCCTGTCAGATCAGTATACAGCATATGCAAACTACACCATCCTCAAACCCCGGAAAGCAAAGCAAATCAGGAAGAAAAGCGGAGGTTAGCAACACGCCTCCGGCCCCAAAGGACGACCATCCTGTTAACTAGTGATTGCACTGACAGGACTCCCTCCAAGTCATCATTTGTAACATTTGTAATAAAGGCTGTCTGACATGGATGCTGGAATATGGGTGCTTTAGGCTGGTCAGAGTCATTCACATTCACGTCTTGCCTGTGTCTCTGTTCTGCATGTAAACTTTTTGCAGCTGGGCAGAAAAGGGCCCTAAAGTCTGGTAGATATGTTGCTCTACATCTTACTGTTTTTCTTCTGTTCAATTATTTACTAGAGCGGAGAAGAGCAGAACCACCTTACAGGAAGAATTGAAAATCCCTGAACTGGATGGCTGCGTTAAACTGTTCTCCATACTCTGGCCTGGCATCTGAGAACTAGCAAGCCTCTTTTGGGCCATATGGGCTTCTCCACCAAAGCTGTTTGGCAGCTCCTAGCAGACCTTGTTCAAATCCTAGTGCTGAAAATGAGCACAGCCCAATTGCCAACCTACATGTCCTTTTCACCTCTTGCAAGACTAAGCTTCTCTAAAGCACTTCACAGGACTAGGACCCTGTCCTGGAGATATCTCAGGAAAAAGGCTACCATTTGAGGAACTGTAACCTAATTTCGTTATATAGGATGCCTCTTATTTTCATTTCCTTTACAACAAACTGTAACCATATTTTCTTTAAGTTTTAGCATGCTGTTTCTTGAATTCAAGACTTCTCTGTATAAAGGTATCAACAGACCAGACCATAATTGTATAGGACATATTTGGAGAAAATTAATTCTATCATTTGGTAGGTTTGGATGACCTCACATTTTTAAGTAATGTATTCTGAGGCCATTTCTGAGGAAATTAAGAATTTGCCCTTTTTTAACAAATCTAGTGGAAAAGGCCAGTGTATATTTATAGCACCTATTTTTGAGTCTATCTGTTGCAAAGCACATTCTGCATGGGGCATTTCTAGTCAAATAGGCAATTGAGGACCTAATTAAAATGTAGTAAGTAAATACTGTTACTTTACATACAGTATTCCACAGTTTACAAAGCACTTTCACATTATGTCATTTGGTCCTCACAGTCACGACGTGAGGCAGAGAAGGCAAGTGGTTTTATTCCTATTTTACAGATAACGACTTCGGGGTGGGGGGGTGGGGAAGGCCAAGTGGTATGCCCAAGGTCACATGACCAGGCAGTAACAGAGCTAGGACTGGAACCTGGGTCCCCTAACTGCTCCCCTAGTGCTCTTCCATGCTTCCTCTCTTGACTCTGAAGACATGACTTGGAAGAATGATGATGTTGGCCAGAGACCCGCTTGTTAAAGTAACTTTCTATTTTAAGGAAGACTTTTCTCTGTATTTCTTTGAGTTCTTCAGAGCCTCCACTGTGCCTGTCAGACCATCATAGCAGCACCCCGCAATGCAGCCCAGCCTGTGGCAGGAAAGTAGTGCTCATGTTTGGAAGCCCTGCTCCTTTGCGGCCCCACAGGATCTCCTATCAGTTGCATGCCCACGTAGGCCATCTGGGGTCTATTCTAGGTGCCTTATTTCCCTCAAGGTAATTGTGTCTAGTATCTGCAAATAGAACGACGCTATTTTCCAGAGGTTTCATCTTTCATTTTTCAAAGAGAAGGGCTTTCCAACAGGAACTGATCCCAAGAGAGGAGAAGAGAAGTCATAGGGGAAGAAATGGCTGGTTCCCACATGACAAGTCTCCTCTTCAGGATCTCTCTAATGGAATTTCTGAGGTTGAAGCGCTGGAGAGGAACTTGGTCTAGACAGTTTAGAACTAATTGGAGAGTGAAGATAAGCCAGGGTCCCACCTGCTGCTTTAAAGGTTTCTGGCATTTAACCGTCAGTACTTGGTTCCTGCTTTCCGAGCCAAATATTGGCACCCGTGGTCTGACTACAGGGTAGAGAATTTTCGGTGAAAGATCTTGTCCTACCTGCAGGAACAGTGTACTGTCTTTTACAATGGCTAAAGCCCTCTACTTTTTGCAAAAGTGGTAAATGAGTCCCATCACGGAGGTCCAGGGTGAGTAGCTGTTATCCTAATCCGAGTGATATAGTGATGGTCTATTTTATCATCTTGCATGTTTAAAAAAAAAAAAGCCTTCTGATTAAGAATTTCCTGTAACAGAGCACAAAAAAGGTCACAGTTGATCCAGGGATTCCTTGGGAATATCTGTTCCTATCCCTTTTAAGACCTGGTCTTGGTTTCCTCTGTTCTAGGTCCATCTTTAGTGAGAGCGCAATAGATTGCGGAACCCTGTGCCAAATGCTATGGGTAAGGGATATAAAGATGAATGTCTTTTGTTGTGAAAATGAGTATTTCTCATGTGATGTTACATAACCACATTTAAGAAAAATCTCCATCTCAGCAATACAGGGAGGCTGGCTTTGCCTGGGAAAAAAGAGTTTCAAGACACCTGGTCACACAAGCATTTCTCTTCTAGAGAACTGCTGTTTAGCATGAGCTGCTGTAAGCTCTGCTTACCATAAGGATGGAGTCTCTGAGGCACATGTTTCTCCACAGGTTGTTGAGTATTGAAGAATGAAGGACTACAGATGATTTGTAAGAATCTTTGATTATGGAGCTGAGCAAGGGAGTGGGTGTACGTGGCAGTTTTAGGGCTTTCTGATCTCTAAAGTTTATTTTTTAGTAATCTCTTTGTGGGGCTCAGACTCACAACCCTGAGATCAAGAGTCACATGCTTTTCCGACTGAGCCCGCCAGGTGCCCCCCCGATTTCTAGATCTTAAGCAGCCTTATCTGAACCCCAGATCTTAAGACACTGAGCCCCATTGCTGAACCAGACACTGTAGTAAGCATCTGTTATCTAAGTGTGCATATCACCTGGCACACTTTGATAAAAGACCAGTCACTTTAATCACGGAAAATGGGAATCCATACTCTTTATTATTGAATTCAAGTTTAGAAACAGATTGTTCTAAATCAAGGTGGCTCTTGATCTCAACCATTTATTTGGGTCATTTTTCCTAGTTCGGGGTTCTGGGAAAGAGCCTTAAAAACTCGTGATTTTATAGCATTAGATCTGGAGTGACTGTTGGGGCAAAGCACCAATGGCAATCCTTTATTGTGTGTTGCATTTCATGGGCTTTATTGAAATAATTCACTGTGATTATGCTGTCATCTATCCAGTATCAGGCAGCTCTGCTTTTAATTAAGCTGTTTTCTCTGAAGAGGGAAAAGAGGCACAATTTCATCTTTGCTTCCACAGCCTATTAAAGCTCGTGTGTTAATTCATTCTTCAGTTACCACATGAAATGCCTTGAGTAAATGGATAGATGGACATGTGCTCAGCTTTGTTCTTTGGCAACAGATCAGGCTTCCGTATGGCTTTGTTGAATTTCAGAGGCCCTCTAGTATTTTGGTAAATCTAGATGAATGTTGCCTTTACTTTTCCCAATATATACGACCATGTAATTTGTGCTGCACATGAATCAGGAAGCAGTGCAGTGTTGAAGCAAGAGTCTTGTCCCGTTCATTTGTCTTCCTGATCCCTGTACTTTATCTCACTTGTCAGTGTTTATATTACAAACATGTATTTTCTGTAAAAGAAAAAGTTAAATAAATCTTGGCAATTTGATTTTCCTGTTCTTAGGGTGATATTTTCTCTTTTACATCTAGCTTTTAAATCTTTGGTGGAGATTGAAACTCAGTTCCTCCCACCTCCCCCACTCTGACCCTTCAGCTTATAGACCTGCCTTCCCCAGGCTAAATAGCCCGGAATGTTTATTCTGAAAACTGTAGGAAGAAGCCTTTGTTTGTGAAAGCCCGTGAGGGTTAGTGTTATTGTACTTGTGGAAAAACCAAGCATGGGGAGGATTATTCAATGTGTCGGTATTGTGCCTAAAAAGTGATACTTTGTGGATCCCCCTTAGGTTTTTGTATGAAAAAAAAATCGACTAGGACAGTCTTAACATTCATAGAAGCGTAGATCTGGTAATATTTAACATTTAGGTAATTTCCCCCTTTGTTGGGGATTGTTAGGAGCGATGAAAGTTTTTTGTGAATGAATTCCTGACATCATTCCAACACCTCATACTTATAGCCAATAACTCTTAGTAGTTATCTGGTTTTATACGATTGGTTGTCAGTTTTCTTTCTGTAGGACCCAAAATGCCCACGAAACTTGGTTTGTTTTATTTCTTTCAAGTCATTTCAGAGAAGGGTGCTTTATTACTGTAATTCCAGGAGGGAGAAGTCCACAGCCTTAATTTATATTTCTCTGTCTAGAATGTCATCCTTCCTTCTGTTACTCTGACTTTTAAGGCCAGCTTGAGTCTGTGTCTCGTCTGTGAAGCCGTTCTAGACTTCAGGATTACTTCCTTTCCTGATCCCTTAAGAGTACCTAATGTCTTTACTAATGGCAGGGGACCTTGACATGGAATCCTTGGAAACCTGCCTTTCAAGAACATCGCTGGCACATCTGTGGCAAAGCCCATGTCACACCTGTGTGTATTCCCAGTGCTCAACGCAGTTCCCTGAACATTTTGGTCGTGTACGTGTTTGTTGACAACCAAGGAAGAAAAGTAGAAAGAAACCTGCAACTAATACACAGCTTTTGCTTTCAATTTGGCAGATTTTTAGGCCATAGAAAACATTGCAAGATGTAAGTCCTTGGGTATTCCAAGGGCAGTTTGGAAGGTGTGAATGTGGCTCAATAATGTGCGTATTTTAGGAATTCTCCCGAAGTACACAGACTTTCACACGAAGGCAGATTCCCCAGAGTACCTTCTAAAAAGAGATTTGGTACCTTTATTGAATATTTCTATTAATATTTGATTTTGGAGGGTCAGACTTAGCTCAGGAGACCTTCTGAATGAGTTTGGGGCAGATGGCCTCCCCTCCAGCCCTGCTAGGAAAAGGAAGTCTAACTGCAGGATGGCTTTGTAAGTGATACATTCAAATTCAGTAATACCAAGCTAGTGGGTGATTTTTTAAAACTGAAGGCTGTTTTGGCTCTCGTCAGCTGCAGAGTTCAACATAGACCTGACTGACATTGAAATAAATCATAAGTCATGGATTTGATAAGCAAAACAAGGCAAATTTAGATAGGGGTATGAAGTTACTGAATTGTAGTGACACAGACTGGGAATTCCTGTCGTACTTTCTTCGCATAAATAGCTCATGGTGAAATTAAGAGATTAGCGTTTTACCTGAGCAGGAGCATTGAAAAAAATTGCTTTAAGTGACCCTTACGTATCTTCATAAAATACTTAAGAGTGGTAGCGTTTTTTGTTGGTTCTTGTTTTTTGCTTCTAGTCTCTGGGCTGCTTGTTGTGTGATGACGTGCCTGGAGAGGAAAGTATGAACAGTTGACTCTCGATGGTTCCAATGTGTGAGTTAAAATGAATTCTGACCAGGGTTTTTTGCAGACTTAAAAGCACAGGTTCCAGCCATCACCCACCTTAGGAGGGTTCTCTTTGACCTTCATTGGCCTGCAGAACTGGTGTTTGGCAATGGGTGCCATTGTCCTGTATTTGCCATTTTAACTCTTGAATCTCAAATTGCCAAATGAGAAGGGTTTGCTCTTTGGTCTGTTTGCTAGCTGCTTCAGCAGCATCACCCCCAGTGCTGGAGAGGATGTGACTGATAGAGCAGTGCTTCTCAGGCAGAGCTGCCAGAGACTCGCCTGGGGACCCTTTACAAAGCTGCCACTATCTGCTTGAGCCCCCCAAGGAATTCTGAGTTAGTGGCCGCAGATGGGCCCTGGCATCATTAAAAACAAAAGAAAACAAAAAACTTTTTATGTGATTTTCTATGCACTGCTATTGATATTAGAGATTGGAAGGCAAACAATCACGCCAGAGATCCGAGGTAATTGAGTAGGCAAAATGTTTGGTGTTCTTTTCCAGTTACAATCCCTGGCTACGCCTACACACGGTGGCTTCCATCCACCCCTCTTGCCATCCCCCAACTCCCACTTTTTTTTTTAATTGACTCAAACCTTACCTGCACTTATTACCATTTTCTCTGGGCCCTGCTTTCTGGGAAACAATTAACTAATATGGTACTGATGTACACTAATGGATGTTAATAATTTACTGTAGTTCTCTTCCCACTGATCCTCTCAGCACATTTGAATGGTAACACATCTGGAAAAGAGAAATGACCCATTTTGGCAATTTCAGACCCATTCAAGTGCCGTTTTATTGATTGATTGGGAGGACAGTGTTTGAGCAGGCAGAGCCAACCTTGAGGAAGGCTGTCTGGCCTTCAAGTTCAAACCCTATTGATCAGCACTGATCGGCCTGCTCAGGTAAGAACCTGTGGCTTTCGTGAGTGGAATGAAACAAGTGTAGGTGGGTAGTGAGCCCTGCACAGGACCCGCCGGGTGAGCCTACTTCGTCGATACTTCACTCTGGGACACGGGCAGTGAAGACCTCCCCTTTGTTGCTGTGCCGCTGAGCTGGGGCAGAGCCTCTCTGGAGCTGCTGCTGCCCTCCTCCCCCCACAGGCTCACACAGACATGAGAGCAAAGGTTAATCTCATTTTGAGAGAAATGACCTGAAATGTGCCCACTCAACCAACAAGAAAACGCCATGTATCATTCAGCAGTTGGCCTTGCTGCTTTCTTGCCTCTGTTAACAAAATGTCTCTCAGCCTCCCTGGTATTTCCGAGAATATATTCTCATTTTTTTTTCTTGCCAGTAAAATATTTGTGGAGTTTTGTAGCAAAAGAGACTGGTTTTACAGTGCTACATTTATAAAAGAATCTAAGGCGTTTTTTTAAAAGTCATCCCCTTCCCCTTCCCTTGGGCCTTTTCTATAATTGTGTTTTCACAGTCTGTGATTACTGGAGATATTCTAAAAAATAACACCAAAGTTTACATTTGTTGCCATGGTTTTTTGTGGGTGGGTGTTTTTTTTTTTTTTTTTTTTTGGTTTTGTTTTTGTTTTACTTCCAAGTATCACTGTTTCTGAAAACTTGTTGAGGCAGCCCTGCCCACGGTGCCCTCATGGAGACTTCTCCAAGTGCCCAGCAGAGGGCAGCCCAATCTCACTGAAAATTTCACAGCTCCTTTTCCTCCGGGAAGCTGATTTGTTTCAGTATTTGCTGTATTCTTAGTGTATAAATTTCAGTGTAAATGGAAATATCTGAGCTACATTTCTTTAGAATATGTATCCCTATGTTTCACTGTTACGTTGCTGTGATTGCAAAAATTTCCTGATTGCAAAAATTGCCCATGTTTTATGGGGGATGGATCATCCCTTGCAACAGTGATTCCCTGGTTGAGAAATGATCCATAGGTCAATTCTTCTCAGTTAATTTCAGTTCTCTTTAACATGACCTCAATGTTATTCATAGGTAGTAAAAGGCATGTGTTTGGTAGAGGAGGGACGGCAGCTACTTTCAGGTGTAATTACCCGCTGTTTGCCCTTTGTCGAATTTTCAAACATGAGCAAATGACATCCTAAACCCAAAGTTGACTTTGCCTCTACTCACTCACTGATCTTGTCAGAGGCGACCCAGAGGATATGTGAATGGGCAGGGTGCTCCCCTCCACCAGATGCCAACACATTAGACCCCTTCCCTTCCCCCTCACAGTAGCTCAAAGGAAAGTACTATCGCTTAGCAGAGGCTGTGCCCCTGTAAAGTAACGGCCTTAGAATACCTCTGATTGCTCCTCCTGTGCAGGGCATAAAAAGCAAGCGTTTGCAGAACATTTAGATGTAAAAGTACAGGGTACCCACAGACAGACCTTGAGGACCAGACAAGTTCAGCTCTTTGATACAGGAGATTTTCTTCTTTATCTGTGTGACACCTGATAGACACTCTCTTTTGAACTCAATCTTAGAACTATACGGGGAATGTATTGTTGGTTTATTATTTTTGTGTGTGTGCTTTGTTTATTTATTTTTTTTTAGTTATGGAATGCTTCACAAATTTGCAGGCCATTCTTGTGAGAGGCCATGCTAATCTTCTCTGTATCATTCCAATTTTAGTATATGTGCTATCGAAGCCAGCGTGGGGGTTTGGGTTTGGGGGTTTTTTGGTGTGTTTTTCCCCCCCTTTCCTGAACCCTCTAGATTGTCAGATTTGCTCTGTAGAAAAATAATACGAATAATAGCTAACATCTATTAAGCATTTAAGCCTGCAGGAATGTTTCAAGTTGCTTTTTTCTCATATAATCCTTACAACAACCTTATGAGTTTCATAACTGTTACTATCCTCTTCTTAAACTGATGCCAAGAGATATTACGCGTCTTGCCCAAGATCTTCTAGGTAGGAAGTCACAGACCTGGGCAGTCTGACCCCAGGTCCTCTCTCTCAACCATGACTTCATACTCCCTACTTTGAGACTTCTTTGGAGTCCACAGTCCTTGAGCTCCTTTTTTGGATATTATGTTGAGGTATCTGAAATGATTAGATGGGCAGAGATAAGAACATGACCTAGTCAAAGTCGTTTCCGTCTTTTTACCACTTTTTTTTTTTTTTTAAAGATTTTATTTATTTGACAGAGACAGCCAGCGAGAGAGGGAACATAAGCAGGGCGAGTGGGAGAGGAAGAAGCAGGCTCCTAGCGGAGGAGCCTGATGTGGGGCTCGATCCCAGAACGCGGGGATCACGCCCTGAGCTGAAGGCAGACGCTTAACAGCTGTGCCACCCAGGCGCCCCTTTTTACCACCTTCTTTATCTGCCTCCAGGAACCACAGCCTGAAGGTTGTCCTAGTAAGAGTGTATAGATAACAGAGTCAGTCTTTCTAGGGGCTTTTTTAGAACACTGTGTGGCCCAGCTAATTTTAATCACACAGATCAGAAAGGGAGCTGATTTCCTGAAGTCCTAGAAGGTAGTGGAAATTCCGGTTTCTGATTACAGTCCCAGCTGAATTTCTGCCGAGATGTGAGTAGCATGTCTGGGGCCCTCGGTATTGGTTCTTTCATACTCTTCTAACCTTTTTCCTAATAGTTCTGGGAAGATCAGGAAGGACAGTGGGGAAAAATATCGTCTTCAGGGGACACTATAGGAAAAAGCTTTCAGGGAACAAGGAACATTTTAAGTAAGCTGTGTTTTTGCTAAATCAAGCCTCTGTCTAGTTGGAACCTGGGTACAGGGTGCCTACATGCTGAAGGCCACTACTTATGTTGTCTGGGTCTAGTGTAGGACAGGTGATGAAGGCTTATAAAAATAAGAAAGAGGGAAATCTGACTTTGTGGACATAGCAGGGCTAGACAGGGAGCAGCTGGCAGAAGCGGGCTGTTACCCATATTTATGGATGACGTGAGAAAGACCAGTCAGGGAGAGGCAGAGTCTAGTCTGCAGTGTGGTAACTAAGCAAGGGCCAAAAGGTTTGTTTGTTTGAATACAAAGAATTTTCATGGTTCAGGATTCAAAAAGCGTAAATATCCTGGATATTGGTATCCTAGATTGGGTCCTGAAACAGATAAAACACAGAAAAATGGGTGAATTCATGTAAAATCTGGAATATAGTATATAGTAAAAAAACAACAGGTCAGATGGAAATACTGAATGTGGAAAAATCTCCTTTCCATCCTGTTCCCCAGGTACCCTGTTATCTTCCCATAACCAACCAATGTGATTCACGTGTGTTCTAGAACCATTTTTTTTTAATGCTTTCACAAGCGCAAGTGTGTGTATTCTACTTTAACAAGTGGTAAGATACTATGTACTCTGTTCTGGCACTTTCTCTCTTTTAATCTTAAGGTAGTTTAATACTACCTGTTTAGGAGCAATCTATTATTTCCGAGCATTTTCAGCTTAAGTTATACCCCACAATTTCAGTAACACTGTGCACCTTGCTTTTGCATTTAACACTGTAACAAAGGGGGTTTGTTTTTGTTTGTTTTGTGACAAAGGGTTTTTGTTGAGCTGTGTACAGCCTCTGACAAGATAACCAGGGGTCTGTCCTAAGAATGTTAGAGCCCATAATAGAACTCAAACGCCTAAGACTTTTGAGAAAGGTCACCCTGCCTGTTTGATCTCCAGGTCTGTTGTAGCTTTCCTCTGTCCTTGAGGTTAGAGGAAGTACTCATTCTGGCTGGGGAATTGGGGGCCTGCATAGATCTTTTGAGCGTAGATCTCTAGATGTTCTCTTCTTTTGCTTGCTGTGGGCACCAGCTCAGTAGAGTGCTTGGTGCTCAGTAACATCTAACATTTGCATAGTGCTTTTCCTTTACAAAGTACTTCCCATTATGGATCTTACTCCTCACAAGAACCCCGAGAGACCTCAGCTAAGATTTGGCTCTATTTTTTTGCCAATGAGAAAACCTTTTGGAAGAACTTGAGTTAGGTCTTCTCTAAGTCGTATACTCCTTTCATCTTTTTTATACTGGTCCTCTGTTGCCATAGCTCAGTTGATTGGAATGTTTTCTTTCCTGCTGCTACTTCCTCAGTAGATAACTATTAATGGCTAATATTTGAGGGTTTACTCTCGTCACGTAGTAATCGAAGCACTGTATATGCATGATTTAATCTTAACAACCACATGAAGTAAGCTTTACAGCTCTACGCTATAGATGTAGAAACCAAGATTCTGAGAGGGTAAGTTCTTTGTCCAAAGTCATACAACTAGAAATTAGCAGAGCTGGGATGTCAGTCTAGGTCATCTTGACTCCAGTGTATACTCTTTTTTTTTTTTTTTTTTAAAGTAGTCTCCACGCCCAGCATGGAGCCCAGCGTGGGGGCTTGAACTCATGACCTTGAGATCAAGACCTGAGCTGAGATCAAGAGTCAGACACCTGACTGACTGAGCCACGCAGATACCCCTATTTTAACCATTCTGTATACTGCCCTGAATCGGAACTGGCTGTTCCATTTCTTTGATTTGCTCTTCTCAAGAATTCAAGAGAAGGGACGCCTGGGTGGCTCAGTTGGTTAAGCGTCTGCCTTCGGCCCAGGTCATGATCCCAGGGTCCTGGGATCGAGCCACACACATCAGGCTCCTTGCTCAGCGGGGAGCCTGCTTCTCCCTCTGCCCCTCCCCCTGCTTGTGCACGCTCTCTCTTTCTCTCTGACAAATAAATAAAATCTTAAGGAAAAAAAAAAGAATTCAAGAGAAGTTTTGCTCTAGAAATCCGACACCTTTTTTTCCTATCTAGTGGTAAACTGTGGCGTAGAGGTAGAGGGTAAAGCCAGGAGTAGTAATGATCCATGATTACGCGTTACACAGCTCTTTCATTCATTGTGATTCATTGTGTGATTCCAGACAAAGCCTCTTTTTCTTTGTCAAGTATTCCCAATGTTAAAATGGAATTAAAATTTTGAGGTGAAAATGTTTGAGTTCCACAGGATTAAGACAGTCTTTGTATAAATATAAACTCAAAATATTATTAATGCCATGGTGATAATTACTGCTTTGCAATGAATTAAGTACAGACCTGGGAATCAGTTTACCAGGGTCATCTTGCTAAACGAAGATAGTTGGAATATGCCTGCATGTACCTCAGGCTTCTAGTGCGTGAACTGGACCATCTACCCACTTTATTTGTTTTTTAATTAAAAAAAATTTTTTTTTCATCTACTATTTCTTGACTGCCTTTTCAATGGGATGACACTTGTGAGTCTGCCTTGAGAAAACCACTTGCATACAGGTCTCTCTCTTGCACTTGGCCTTCTCTTCTGGTGTGGGGGGGTGGCTCTGAAGCAGATCAGCTTGAATGAACATTTATTTTGTAGAGCCCAGTAGGTGGGGAGGAAGAGGCGAGCTGAATCAATGTGAGGCAGGAGGCTACAAAGCATGACGGTGATGTCCTTCAGACTTCCTCAGGACTGACCCTTTTCTTTTTCTTTTAAGATTTTATTTATTTATTAGAGAGCAGGAGCAGAGGGAGAGGGAGAAGCAAACTCCCCTGCTGAGAAGGAAGCCTGACATGGGGCTCAATCCCAGGACCCTGGGATCATGACCCGAGCTGAAGGCAGACGCTTAACTGACTGAGCCACCCAGGCACCCCCAGGTTGACCCTTTTCTGCTGTGACGCCGGGAATGGTTACAAGACTAAGCCTGTTCGTCCCATCTGCTTGTGCTTCTCCATAGTCTTGATGCTTCGTCTGACAGGAATGGGGCAAGTCTGACCCTGTCTTCACTTGATTCACTAGATGCGTGAACTGCCTGTGGGTGTTAGAACTCAGTGCTTTTGTGCTGAGAATGTCACACTGTTTCCTGAGTGTTGCTTTAAACCCCCAGCCAAATATCAGCTGCTGCTTCTGGCGCTCCCTGGTCATTAGTTTCGTGTATGTATGTGTGTGTGTGGGGGGGGGGGGGTCGTGGGGAGGGGACCAGGGGAGCAATAGAGAGGATGTGGCAATAGCTCAGAGCCACAGTGCTGTATTTGTCATGCTTAGCTGCATTCCCAGAGTCCAGGAAAAGAGGGATCAGTTTAATCTGGCAATAGGGACAGAATTGCTTATCGATAAGCAGTTTTTGCACTCATTTGCTTTTTCTGGACAGGAGGCAGCCTCCAAAGACTCTTCTCAGACTCTTCCTGAGCAGCTGCTTGTTGACATGGAAATGATTTTTCCAGATGTTTTTAAATCAATGACTTTGTAATATCAGTGTACATTAGAATCACCAGGGCTACACAGTCAAATGCCCCGCCCTACTCTCAGGGGTTCTGATTCAGTGGATCTGGGGTGCAAGCCAGTAATATGCATTTTTTAAACATGCATCTTAGGTGATTCAGATAGTCTGTGGACCACACTCCCCAAAAGACTTAGATTTTGTTCCAGTTTCCATTTGGCCCAGTTTTTGAAATAGCCTGTTTCTGCTGTAGTCTGTTTTAATTAGTTTCTTTATTGAAGGATTTATTAGCATCTCCATGTTTACTACCTGTTCTGTTCTCACATCATCACAGTAACTAGAGAGGAACCCAGAGGTGGTTAACTCCACTTTATTGGGGGTGAGGGGGTGGGAGGTGGGATTGAGGCATAGGAAGAGGTAGGTCACAATGAGTCAGAGACAGAGGTGGGAATTGAAGTCTAGAATTGATGACTCTCAAACCAGGCAATTTTTTGGCACCTGTTTTTTTCAGCTAGTGATTTCATCTTTAATCATAGTTATTCCTTAGGTATCCAGTTCATTGTGCTTGGGTAAGGAAAGCATATCTGAGTTTTAAACAAACTAGCTTAGTGTTAATCAGTGTGCTAATTTTTGTTCAGAATGAGGCTCATCTAAGCTTGAGCTGACATGTAGATGATGATATGCATGGATCTGACTTAATGTGCTTCTCTTTCTGCTTGCTTCCTCCACCATTTCTGAAGACTTTTTACATTAAGTATAAGGGAACAGATTTCTCCTTCCCATGCCAGTAGGAACCCCCTCTGATCTTTTTTTTTTTTTTAAGATTTTATTTATTTATTTGACAGAGATAGAGACAGCGAGAGAAGGAACACAAGCAGGGGGAGTGGGAGAGGAAGAAGCAGGCTCATAGCAGAGGAGCCTGATGTGGGGCTCGATCCCATAACACCGGGATCACGCCCTGAGCCGAAGGCAGACGCTTAACCGCTGTGCCACCCAGGCGCCTCCCCTCTGATCTTCTAACTGGTAAAGTACAAAATCCGAAAACCTCTTAGCCCTCTGTTTATCAACCTTGAGTGGTATTTGGATCCATTTCTAAAGGGAAAAAAAAATTATGGAAACTCTCAGGCAACTTAAATTATTTTTTTAAAGATTTTTTTATTTATCTGAGAGGGGGGTGGAGAGAGAGAGAGAGAGAGAGAGAGAGAGAGAGAGAGAGAAGTGAGAGAAGAAGCAGGCTCCCCACCGAGCATGGAGCCAGACTCAAGGCTCCATCCCAGAACCCTGGGATCATGACCTGAGCTGAAGGCAGATGCTTAACTGGCTGAGCCACCCAGGTGCCCCCAACTTAAATTATTTTTATTATGATGTTACTTAAACTTGCAAATATAAAGTAGGAATATAATGTTCTTTTATTTATAGTTCTTATATACACTAAAAACCCAAAGTAGATCTGCAAATCAAATACACAGGAGACTGAATTATCCCTTGTCACTCAGGTATTGCCTGTGAACGCTTAGCTTCTTTTGAAGTGAATGTGCCTGTGCCACCAAGAGACCTGTATTACCTGTTTTCTCACTACTCTTCTGTTGGAAATGCTGCGACAGTGCATTTCCATGGTGTCATTTAGCTTTCATTTTGTGCATGAAAACACCATTTTCATTTTAATCCACCTCCGTTCTTTTCTCATTATCCTGGAAGGGTAAAAGCAGCACGGGAACACACATGCAAACCTAAGTATTGAAATAGGGCGGCAATACTGGTTATAAAGTGGTCATCCAAATAGTCCAGAATATGCTTATATCAATCCAAAAATTATTACCAAAATGAAAACCAAACTGAAGTCCCTACAGAATACATCCACAGACCTAATTTGAGAGCTACTGTTCAGTCCATTGGTTCCCAAACTTTTATTCCTATCAAAGGCTCTATCTACTCTGTCTCCTCTGATGAGTGCAGTGTTTTTTTTTTTAAGTCTCCTAGATGGCATTCATTAATAATTTTGTTTTTATTAATCAGACCTACAATTACCATTTTGGAGTTTATGATCACCATATATAGTTTATCACTCTAAGCTGCTTATAATCTAAGATGAACAAAAAAGAGGAGACATTCTGGTGGTTCTGTGCTGCCCTCAGAAGGGTAAAGGAAAACTTTCCATTAAGTTTTATAAGAAACTCCGATACCCCCTTCCCCCTCCTGGTGCCTTTGAGGACTCTTGGAGTTCTAGGGGGGGTCAGTTTAGCCTTTCTTGTACAGGCAAAGTAGCCACTCCACCCAGTTTGGAAGGATTAAAGCTTGTCCTAGTTTTGCTTGATTGTTGTACTTCTAGCATGCTAAAGACCTAAAAGAGGGAGGAAGAAAAAACAACAGAAGGCACCATTCCAGTACCAAACTGAAAAGAAACACAAAAACAAGAGAGCAGCATGTTTTTAACAGCTTGCATGGAAAAAGCGGAAAAAATATTGACTGGGGAGTTGGACAGCAGTGTTCATTTTCTCTCACCGCCCGCGTTATTTGTCTTACGGAGCAGGAGCCAGATACAATTCTGGCTCACAGGCCAGAGGAAGAGGTGGAGGGGTTCTGTGGAAGCTTGAGGCTAGCGGGGGAAATTAGGGCTGGAGACCCGGTGGCTCAGGGCCAGGATGAAGTCAGGGGAGGTGCTAAATCTGTTTTCCTCCTGGGCCTTGGGCATCCTCGTTGGTGGTTGGTCGGCTTGAGTCCCAGGAGCACAGCTCGTATCACTCAGGTAGGTCTCTGACCCCTCAGCCCATCAAGAGCAGAATGAATTCCTGCCCCTGTTACTTTCGGCTGCGTAAAGGATGTGGGGACTCCATTCGGTTTCTCAGCCCACCCTTCTTCTGGAGTTTAAACGTACAGCTCCCGCAACGGGATCTGCGCAGTGACCTCCACCACTCCGGCAGAGACTCTGCTCCCCGGCCTCCGAGGAGTGGGAGCGCGGGCCTTAGTTCCGCCTGCCTGGGCGCGGGGCGGGGCCTGGGCGCGGGGCGGGGCCTGGGCGCGGGGCGGGGCCTGGGCGCGGGGCGGGGCCTGGGCGCGGGGCGGGGCCTGGGCGCGGGGCGGGGCCTGGGCGCGGGGCGGGCGGCGGCGAGCAGCCGGAGGAGAAAGAACATGGCGGGCGCATCGGGGCCCGGGACCGGCCCGGGGGCAGCGGGAGGAGATGGAGACGATTCGCTATACCCGATTGCGGTTTTAATTGACGAGCTCCGCAACGAGGATGTGCAGGTACTAGAATCGGGCTGGGGAATGGAGGCGGGTCCGGCCGGGCGTGTGGTGGGGAAGTAGAAAGGCCGGCTCCGTGGTGGTGGGGGGGGCGGGGGACTGGAAGAGCCTGACTTGGAGCAGAAATTTGATGGGGAGGAGGATACAGACCCATGAGGGGCTGCACTGGCCTGACCAGACCTTCCCTCGGGCGTCTCCAGCACCCCTCCTCGCAGCGCCTGAGGCGTCGCATCCGGTCCTGGCGGTTGTGGGAGCACCGGCTTCTCGCCGGGGCGCCCCTTCCGGGCGGTGCTGAGGGGGAACGCGCGTTCAGTCCTGGGCGGGGAGGAGGGCGGCGCGGGCCCGAGGAGGCTGGAGCGGGTGGCAGGGATGTCGGAGGGCCCTGTGAGCCGCAGGTGGATGAAAGCCTTCTCGGCTTGAAAACCGGCCTGGCTTGTTGGGTAGAAAGAGAGTGGGGTGGCTTATTAACCTAGAGGAGTCGGTGTATCAGCTCTGGTGTAACTTTTTGGAAAGCCAAGGATTCAACCATTTCACCTGCTTCACCGCTGCCAAAGTGTTTTCATTTTGAAATTGTCTCACTTCCTGGATGTGGTATTCTTTTTCCTTTTTCTAATGGGCCCTTTGAGTGTTGCTCTTAAGAAACCTTCGTTTGGCTAAAATGAAGCTGTGTTCCCACTGCTCCTGGGGTTCCTCATAGAATAAAATCTAAATTGAAGGTTTTCCTCCTTGTCACTGTATGTCATTATCTCACCTGTTCGCAACTTTTGTCTTTTGGTCTAAATCACAATTGTTTACTTCATTCTTTCCACTTTCTTTTTTTTTAAAGCTCCGTCTCAACAGTATTAAGAAGTTATCAACAATTGCTCTAGCACTTGGAGTAGAAAGGACGCGAACAGAACTGCTGCCATTCCTTACAGGTATGTGAATTTTTGGTTTAAAATTTTCTATTGGCTTTCAAAACTTTGACTCTTTTTTAGAATTTGTTAACCATGCTATTAAGTACTAAGCTGAGCCTGATGCCTTCTGTGCAAAAGAAACAAGACAGGGCATATCATAATGTTGTGGCCAGAGGTATTAAAACATTATTTAGTTAATGGGAAGGTAATTGATACAGGATTGTCAATTTCTAATTCATTGTGTAAAACAGATCCAGAATGTTGTTAGGACTGTTACAGGACTATCTAGTTAAATATCGAGTCTATTCCTAGTTTTGTGTGAGTATCCAGCTCTGGGCCAGCTATCCTTGTTGATGAGTACTGGATTATTGTCATTTCCAGATACAATATATGATGAAGATGAGGTACTATTAGCTCTTGCTGAGCAACTGGGAAATTTCACTGGCCTGGTGGGAGGTCCTGACTTTGCCTACTGTTTGCTGGTAAGTATATTCTGCCTATCATTCTTCCAGAACTTTTCCAGTATAAATGATACATTGTTTGATGATAGGAACACTACAGCATTTTTAATGCAGATCTTTTTTATGGATAGTCACAGTGTTGGCTATTGGGGAAACAAATAATGTAGGCACTTATTTTTTCTGACTCTGAGCATAAGAACTTATTCCTCTTCTCTTTTTTGCCTCTGTGGACTTGCTTGTTAGTTTAGAGGTTGGGAGAAAAAGGGTTTGATTGTTTTTATGGGTTCTCCCTGCCACACACACAAATTGGAGATCTTAATTCTCATCTAGCAGTGTCATGGTTTTGGAAATGCCTATTAGCTGCTTTTTTTTTTTTTTTTTAAGTTTTTATTTATTTAAGTAATCTCAACACCTAGCGTGGGGTTCGAACAACCCCAAGATCAAGAACTGCATGCTCTGGGACGCCTGGGTGACTCGGTTAAGCGTCTACCTTCGGCTCAGGTCATGATCCCGGGATCCTGGGACTAAGCCCTACATCAGGCTCCCTGCTCGGTGGGGAGCCTCCTTCTGCCTCTCCACCCCCATACCCCTGCTCGTGTGTGTGCGAGCACTCTCTCTTTCTCACACATAAAATCTTAAAAAAACAAAACAAAAAACCACATGCTCTACAGACTGAACTAATCAGCCTCCTTGGAAATGTTTATTAGCTTTTTATCTTTGATCGTAAGCCTGTGGTTTGCTTCTGACTTACTTTGTGGATTTTTTTTTTTTTAAAGATTTTATTATTTATTTGACAGAGATAGAGACAGCCAGCGAGAGAGGGAACACACGCAGGGGGAGTGGGAGAGGAAGAGGCAGGCTCATAGCAGAGGAGCCTGATGTGGGGCTCGATCCCATAACCCCGGGATCACGCCCTGAGCCGAAAGCAGATGCTTAACCGCTGTGCCACCCAGGCGCCCCTACTTTGTGGGTTTTTTGAGTTCAGTTCAATTTGGGTGACATTTACTGAGAGCCTACTGTATCAGGCACTGAAGTTATAGTGTTAATGTTAAAGAAGACCAGTGTGAATGGAATGAGGTCTCTCCCCTTTTGTGTCAACAAGTAGTTACTGTACAGTGTTAGATGGAAAAATAGAAGCACATACAAGGTACCTAAATAGAAAGGAGAAAGAGATTAACTCAGGGTGATGAGAGAAAACCTCTTGAGGGGTGACGTCTAAACTAGGTTTTGAAGGATGACTAGAAATTCACCAATTGGACGACATAGAAATGTATTCTTCATGGCTTAAATACTGTCTTATGTGATGCTGATTTGTGTTTTCTGTTTCTATCTCTGACCTTTCCACGGATATAAATATCTGCTTATATCTGTCTGTGATTTTTTTCCTCTTGGATGTCAAACAAGCATTTAAAATTTAACATGCCTGAAACAGAACTCAATTTTCTCCCTAAAATATGCCTCTCATTTAGTGGTCCCATCTCAGTAAATGGCATCACTGTCTACCCACTTAGGCAAGCCAAAACCTGGAAGAGATTCTTGCATCCTCTTTCCCTCATTTTCCACATTTGATGTGTTAGTAATTCCTATAGATTCTGTGTACATTCCAAATCAGTTCACTTTCCTTCCTCCCCACACTACTTAGCTCTTCTTCTCGTCTTCCCATACCTCACGATCTTTCCTCAGAATTATTGCAGTAACGGCCTGACCAGTTGCCTTCCACTCTTGCCTCCCACCCTCTCCCTCTAGTTCACTCTTCACCCAGCAAATGGATCACTTCCTGTCTTGGCTCTTAGTTCCTTCCTTAGTTTTTGTAAACTAAGGGACAAGCTATCTCTATGAATTTATGTCATGCCGTGTTCCCTTTTGATAACCTCATTCTGTGTACAGTGGTCTTTCTGTTCTTTGAATAAACCAAGCTTATTGCCTTACTGGGTATTCCCGCTAATGTTCTTTGAGCTTCTGGTGGCTGGTTCCTTGTCACTCAGATACCAGCTTCAGTGCGCCTTCTCAGAGAGGCCTCTCTGAATGCCCAAACTGAAATTGCCTCCCAGTCACCCATAGCACATCATCCTGTTCTGTTTCTTCACAGAGTGCTCCTCACCATATGATAGTTTTCTTGATTGGTTGTCTTCCTCCACTAGAATATAAAGTCTATTGAGTAGGGAACCTGTCTGCCTTGTTTTTTCTCTGTCCTCAGTGCTACAACACAACAATAATCATTCATTGATTCAGGGGTTTGGAAGTGTGACACAGGTTGCCTTGCTGGTGTGTTGACCCAGAGTGCACAGGAATGGTGGGTGGGGCTGTAGGGAAAGGGCCTGGAGAAATAGGCAGACTTCAGATCCAGAGACGACAACTGATTGATTCTCAGGAGCTAGGCCTTATGTTATAGTGGCGATAGAGACCGTCCAGTGATACTGTACGAGAGGAGCGCAGAGAAGGCAAGGGGTAGATCATGAGAGGCATTCACAAACAAGTAAGAAAGCAGTGTCTTTTAAGAGGGCTTCTGAAATACCTCTTAGGAAAGCTGAGTGCTTTCTACTTCTGTGTGTACCAAACAATTTTTGAAATGTGTTAATAGGTAGACTCATTATTAGGTTGACTCATAATTCTATTTCACTCTCTTGGTCAGTTCTGTATGTGGATTTTGTCTCTGACATTTGCAGCTCATGGCATATGCTGAATATACCTAGCTCAAATGCACATCCAGAAAGGTAGGGGTTCAGAGAACCAGCCCTCTTGCACTTTTTACTGGGCTGTGTCATGTTCACTTACTGATCTCGGTCCAGACCAATCCTTTTGGTTTTTTCTGTTTCTGAAGCTGCAAACAAGGATCCCTACCATGTCTGTATTCTCATTGTTCTGTCAGCAACTCCTGCTCTATGTCTGGCTCATAAGATTCCGGATGTATTCGGAAAAAAGAGATTCTGGACTCAGCCTTTCATGTGTTAGATAAGTTGATAATGTGGAACTAGTGGACAAGGGTTGCTTGCATTTCCAGGAATGGTAGAATAATACTCCAAAGCCTGTGTGGGCTCAGTGGCCTGATGAGGTGTCATCATGTAATTGTGGTGCCCAGTGTTGCTCATGTTTTTGCCTTACTCTTGAGGAAATAAACATGATCTTATCTGAATTTGGCTACATATCTTTTAAACCTAGTCATTCAGCTCACGGTAATATTAATATTGTGTCAAGTCTCCACTGTGTCATTTGTAGACACCATCTGGGAATTGCCATCTGGGACATGAGATCTTGGCTGTCCTACAGAAGTCGTGTCTTCAGGTTGGACCCACCATATGTTATCACTGTGTGAACTGAAAGTAACCATTTGGTGTGCTGTAGCTAACATTCTGGTTATATGTACCACCTCCCTTCAGTCACTTTAGAAGGTGATAATCTGTAGCTAACCTGATTCAGTAAGTTTTCTTCTCTGATTTTCCTTTTTGGTCTTTTCAGCCTCCTTTGGAAAGTCTGGCAACTGTGGAAGAGACCGTAGTTCGAGATAAGGCTGTGGAGTCCCTGAGGCAGATCTCCCAGGAGCATACTCCTGTTGCTCTGGAAGCTCATTTTGTACCTCTGGTGAAGCGCCTGGCGAGTGGGGATTGGTTCACTTCTCGCACATCTGCGTGTGGTTTGTTCAGCGTTTGCTATCCCAGGGCTTCAAATGCTGTCAAAGCAGAAATTAGACAGTAAGATATGGTGTTTTTTAGTTATTTGGGATTATTGGGAGCTCACAGCTGACAGTTTACACAATAATAGCCTGTTAACAGTGAGTGGCTATCCAGCAGGATAGGAGAAGTGGTAACATGACTTTTTGTCACTCAGTTGAATGTACTAGTGGTTTTGTATTTGTTACTTCCATGAGTAGAAGCCTAATCACTGATGTTTGTAAGAGAAAACCTCTAACATGGCTCTGTGTGTGTGTGTGTGTGTGTGTGTGTGTGTGTGTGTGTGTTGGGGGTGTTTAATCAAGTATTTGACAAGAGATACCTTCATTATTTTATTTTTTCCAGGCACTTCCGTTCCTTGTGCTCAGATGACACTCCAATGGTACGACGTGCTGCTGCTTCCAAATTGGGCGAATTTGCAAAAGTTTTGGAATTAGACAGTGTGAAAAGTGAAATTGTTCCACTGTTCACTAATCTAGCTTCAGATGAACAAGTAAGTTAACCTTTAGTATTTAAGGTACATGGATATGCTCCCCTCCTCTAACGTTTTAAGGGGAGTTTTGGTTCTCATGTTAGGATCCTTTTTGCTAAATTGATACTTAAGTCTGGGCTCTCAGACTTAAGTGTCCTTATATTTCTTTATATATGACCCATCTCAGTGTCCTTATATTTCTTTATTAACCAGACCGTGATTTTCTCTTACATTAGCAGTGGTTAAAAGAAGAGTCAAAGAGGAAATGGGAGGGCACCTGTGTGGCTCAGTTGGTTAAGTGACTGCCTTGGGCTCAGGTTGTGATCCTGGGGTCCTGGGCTTGAGCCCCGTGTCGTGGATCCCTGCTCAGTGGGGGAGTCTGCTTCTCCTTCTCCCTCTGCCATTCCCCCTGCTTGTGTGCACGTGCACGCTGTCTCTAATAAATGAATAAAATCTTAAAAAAAAAAAAGGAAATGGGAGCCATGTTAGAAGGGAAGATCAAAGCTGTGTTAAGGGGTAACATACTTTCGTGCATTGCAGCCAGTCATGGGGGGAGTAATGTTGCCTGGAATTTTTGACTTTCAGATAAACAAGCATGGCATGTGTTGAGAAGGCTGTTTGACCTTCTATGTCCTCTGGATGAGTGCATAGGGTAACTCTGTATAATAGCAATTCTAAATCCAAGAACCTTTATCTTTTTGGGGTAGAAATAATAACAATAAGGAGCACCTACATTAAGTGTGTAATTTTTCTCAGCCTGTCTTAAGGGGTTTACGTATAAGATAGTACTTCGGTCCTCACAACAGCCCCATGGGTAGATACCCCATTTTACATATTAGGAAACACACAGAAAATTGAAGTAACTTTTTCAGGGTTGCATGGTCAGCAGTGGTAGAGATGGGATCGGAATCTAGGCAGTTTGGCTCCAGAGTTCACAGCCTTCACAGCCAGGCTGTACTGCTTCTCTTTTTGGTTCAGAGGATCTGCCCCCAGAGTTTCTGGACTCTGGAAGAATCCTTTTGGGGTTTTAATTTGCCTACTGTCTATCCTAGAATCACTTCACATGACGCATACTGATGAGTGTCATTCTCAGATTCTAGATTGAAAGATGGTAAATCTTTCTTTCCACATTATTTAAAAATGTTATTAAAATTGCATATAGAAAAGAGCACAAAATATACAACTCCGTGAATAAGGTCATGTCATCTTATTAGCAAACAGAACTTTGACAGCCACTACCCTAGAAGACTAGCACACGTTCCTTCCCGAACATACCCGCTCCCTGCGCGCTTCAGATAACACCTCATCTTGACTTTCGTGATAATCACCTCTTACTTTTCTGTACATTTATTACTTCAACATTATAGTTTAAAACAGTACTGTTTAACAAATAGAATGTAAGTTAATCTTAAGTTTTCTAGTAGTCACATTTTAAAAAGTAAAAAATGGAAATTAGTTTTAATAATTTATTTAACCCAGTATGTCCAAAATAATCATTTGAACATGTGACAGTAGCCATAGTTCATGTACTCTGAAGCCACAGGTGGCTAGTGGTTACCACATTGGACAGATAGGTTTAGAGTCCTCATTTAGGATTTCGTTGATTATGCTTTCCACGGTATAAATTAACATTTTCTTTTGTCCTCAGTATATTGTACAGATTGATAGTTGAATCTAGTGTGGGGGAGGAGGGTTTGCAAACTTCTTCTGTAATGGGCCAGATAGTAAATATTTTTGGCTTTGTGAGCCGGTTTCTGTTGTAACTACTCAACTGCTGTTGCAGCACAAAAGCACTATAGTGTGTGAACTAATGGGCATGGTGGTGTTTCAGTAAAACTTTATTTCTATAAAGTAGCTACAGTCCTGGATTTGACCAGTGTTTACCCCATCCCTGATCTAGAAGCTTAATGAGATTTAGATTTGATATTTTTGGGGTGGTAAGACCACTTCATTTGTGGGACTGTGTTTTTTGGTAAGAGGCATATAATTTCTAGTGATATATTAGAAAAAATATTAAATGCTTAGTTGTAAAATGTGTGTATGTATATTCTGTTTGACCACTGATAGAATTGCTGTTCTTGGCTTATTCATTCATTGAAAAGATATTTATTGAATACTTGCTACGTATCAGGCACTGTTCTGGTGCTGGGATCCAGTGTTACAAAGGCATACAAAGGCCCTTCTGTCATGGAGTGTACATTTTGATGAGGGAAAACATAATAAACATCAATAAGCATTAATAATGATAAACGCTATGTTGAAAATAAAGTAGGGTGACATAACAGGGAGTGATCATAGGGCATACATCTAGACTGGTTAGTTGGAGAGGGACTCTGAGGAGGTGATATAAACTGAGACACAGAAGAAAAATGTCAGCCATACCCTTTCCTGGAGTGCCAGAGCTCCAGGAAAAGAGAATTCCAGGAGGACAGGACACTTAGGGCTGGAACATAGTGGGTGACAGGGACTCTGGTGGGCTATGAGGTTGGAGAAGATAGGCAGGGGACAAATAGCAGAGGTCCTGTAAGTCAGGGTATGGAGTTTGGATTCCTTATTCTAGATGCAGTGAGGATACACATAGATTTTAAGTAGGGGTGGTGTGATTTGATGGAATTTACATTTTAAAAAGAACATTCTGGTTTCTGGGTAGAAGAATTACAAGGGGCAGGGGCGAGATTAGAAACAGCAAGACCAGTTAGGAGACTTGCAATAATCCAGGTAAGACAGGATGGTGAACGAAAGTGGTACAGTGAAGGTGGAGAGAATCTAGAGATCAGTTTAGAGGCAGCGTCATTAGGACTACGATGGGATTGGATGGGATGAGGGGAAGAGCAATCAAGGAGACCTTGAGTTTTGATTTGAGCCCAAACTGGCTGGCTGGATGGTGGCGTCATTGCTGAGATGAAGAACCTGGGAAAAGGAACAGGTATAGGGGTGAAAGGTAATTGATTAACAAATATTTATTGGTATATATTTCCATAGATGATAGTAGTCCCTTGATTTAGCATTGTTTTTGGATTCCAAAAATATTTGTATAGCCACTACTGAGAACCTAGTTCTGCCCTTTTGTTGGCTTGTTCATTTGGATGGAGGGGTGAGCGTTCTGGGCATATAGTAAATTGTTGACCAACAATTAAAAATTTTTTTTTAATTTGTGAAATTTGTAAAATTTAAAAAAAATTTCACTTCTCTCTCTTATGTGTATGTATGTGTATGTTATAGATATAAAATATGTACCCGTATATGCATACACACTATTCACATTTTTGGTCTCTCCCTCCTGGGTGCTTGTGTTTACGTATTTTTAGTTTCCACTAACATATTTATGATTCCCAAAGCTATAATCTCAATTCCTAATTTCTCATTGATTTGCCTAATTTGTGTATTTCTACTTGCTCAAAGGACACGTGGGTATTATATTGACACTTGGCAATTTACATTTGGGAAGTTGAGTTCATCAGTCTCATACCTTTCTAAATTTTTTTGCTGCATTTTTCTAGGCTTGGCTACCTCAAAGTTATTCTGTCCCTGATTCTCAATCAAATCCAGTGGTTTGTTTTGTTTTGTTTTTTTAATTGCCTTTTTGTTTTTCTGTGTATTTCTTTCCAAGTCGTCATTTCATGCCTGCTATCACTGCCACCCCAAACTGAGTATTTGGACAACTGAGCTTCCTGTTCCCCTTCCCCTTATTCTCTTGTTTTTTGTTGTGATCTGTTAAACAGTTTGTTCAAGTATAGTTTTCATTTTTTTATCCCTTGACAACTTCTTATAGGAAGGCCTTGAAGACACCATTAAAATGTTCTCTTTTTTTCACTTAATTTTTACATTTTCATTTCACTTTCCTTAATAGAAACTCTGCATTCTGGCTAAGGGAATTACTTCACTGTTGACTCTAGAACAAGGTTGTTTCTACTTTTAGGGATTAGATAAGCCATTCCAGGTGAAGTATGTTTTAAGACATAAAGATGTGAAGCTGTATATAGTGTTTTTTTTTTTTTTCTTTTGAACGACACCCACAGTCCTGCCCCACACCATACATACTGTACTTTCCTGTGGCTCTCTGTAAATCTTGTCTGACTAACAGAAAGAAATTTTGTTCCTTTAGGATTCAGTGCGTCTCCTAGCTGTGGAAGCTTGTGTCAGCATTGCCCAGTTACTGTCTCAGGAGGACCTCGAGGCTTTGGTGATGCCTACACTTCGGCAAGCAGCAGAAGATAAATCTTGGAGGGTTCGCTACATGGTAGCTGACAAGTTTTCAGAGGTAAAATTATTGTACTGACATTTTTTAAGTGGCAAGAGAAAAAAAATTCCAAACCCACAGATTTGCTCTGTACCAAAAGTTGCTGAATTAATTCTTCTGAATTGAAAGTGCTTGTAGCAAAAACATACTTGAAGGTTACACTGTTTTGTTTTGTTCATGTTAATTAACTTGTTAGTATACATTAAAACCTGTACAAATTTTTTTATAGCTCCAGAAAGCTGTGGGTCCTAAAATCACCCTAAATGACCTCATCCCCGCCTTTCAGAACTTACTTAAAGACTGTGAAGCTGAAGTCCGAGCAGCTGCTGCCCACAAAGTAAAAGGTTAAGGAGTTCAATTTATATTGTGGGATATATCATTCATTTTGTTTCATTTTTTTTTAAATGTCAGTGAATTTTTTTATAGTTTTTGTTGTGCAATATATTTTTCAATAAGAGATGATTTCATTGTGTAGGAATGTCACATTGTTGGACAAGGTTACTCCCTTTATATTTAAAACCAAATAGCTGTTGTATCTTGTTTTTGTAAAAAAGATGCCTTTGCAGGTTGGATTAGTGTATATGGCATATAGGTCGATGAAAGGTACATTTAGAATAAGAGCTGTTTTCCCCTCTTAGAGCTTATTTGCTTAAACATGATTTAAGTTGCAACTGTTGATAAACCTGGCTTCTTGTAAATGGCTGTATGTAAGCATTATTAGTTTTTTCTATTTCTTTCTTTCAGAACTTTGTGAGAACTTGCCCACTGAAGGTAGAGAGACCATAATTATGAATCAAATTCTGCCCTATATAAAGGTAAACCTAATTAGGTTATTTTTTGTTTCACCTTGTCCTGTATTTTACAAGGTAAACTTTACCTCAGTTTTTTTGTTTCTTTGCTTTACCTTAAAACTCTTTGAGTTTAAGGGTGAATAGGGGATGGTTGGGACAGTCATTTTAATGACACTGTTATTTGTTACTTATTAGTGTTTGTAATTGTAAAATGGTCTGTGGTGCATAGGTTTCTATTATCTAATAGGTGGCTTGAGGAAATTGATCAATTAATCAATATTGAAATAGTGCTGTCTCTTTAAATTCCTTGGGCGATGGCGTGGAAGTTTCTGTTGTCTTGCCAAAAAAGAAAGGCTTTTAATTTTGATTCTATTTTAGGAATTAGTATCTGATACAAATCAACACGTCAAATCGGCTCTAGCTTCTGTAATTATGGGATTGTCTACCATTTTGGGCAAAGAGAATACCATCGAACATCTTCTACCTCTTTTTTTAGCTCAGTTAAAGGATGAGGTGAGTGTGGCTAAAAATTCTCTTGCCTTTGATAGTCAGTGATTTGGTTTGGTTTTGGTTTGGGGTTTTACTAAAATAGAGCTTGAAGCATGGATGAAGGGATTTAAAAAAAGGTAGTTTATTTTAAACCAGTGACAATTCCTGTGTTTGAGTACGGAGTTACAAGTTCTGCAGAAAATCAGCACAAGGAGCCATTGATGCAGACCTGAAAATGTCTTTGTGTCCTCTCTGCCTGATTCCTACTGACAGGCACTGGTGTCTTTTCTTTAAAGCTAATGTAGCTTTGTTTTAAATGTTTTTAAAAGTTGAGTATAATAGTATCAAAATTGTAATCATGGTTAACATTTATTTATTTATTTATTTATTTATTTTAAGATTTTAATATTTGACAGAGATAGAGACAGCCAGTGAGAGAGGGAACACAAGCAGGGGGAGTGGGAGAGGAAGAAGCAGGCTCATAGTGGAGGAGCCTGATGTGGGGCTCGATCCCAGAACGCTGGGATCACGCCCTGAGCCGAAGGCAGACGCTTAACCGCTGTGCCACCCAGGCGCCCCATATGGTTAACATTTATTGAGTAATACTGTCAGACATGTTCGTAAATGCTTTGCATGTATTATTACATGTAATCCTCAAAGCAGTTTTTACTTCATCATGACAGTAAGAGAATATCAGGCAGAGAACTGATATGTGTTCTTTTGGGACTTGTGTATTTGCAGTGTCCAGAAGTTCGTTTGAATATCATCTCTAACTTGGACTGCGTAAATGAAGTGATTGGGATCCGTCAACTCTCTCAGTCTCTCCTTCCTGCCATAGTGGAGCTGGCTGAAGATGCGAAGTGGAGGGTCCGGCTGGCCATCATTGAGTATATGCCACTGCTGGCGGGCCAGCTGGTGAGTGTGTGGGCCGCACGAAGTGAAGGGTAGCCTCAGATAGTGGGGCAGATTGTCATGGCACGTATTAGGCCCATGGAGCTCATAGGGTTATGCCCATTTAGACGCATGAAAGTATGGTCTGACCTAGTTGCCTGTAGGATGGTTTTTATATTCATTGGTGCAGTAACTTCTAACAAAAGAATATTATAGAAACACAGTTCACCTTATCACTACCTAAATACAAAGCCATAGCAGAATATAATCAGTTTCTTGGTAAATAATACAACATTGTGTGATATTTAGTGTCTCTCTCTGAAGGAATACTGAACTGGGAAAAGAACTTTGATTTTTGCTCAGGGCAGCTGTTTGCCTATATTCTGAACAAAATGTCCCTGATGACTGCTTTTCCTACATTCTGGTTAAAGGGACTTGAGGCTTCATCATAGAGGAAAGGGGTATGAAGTCTGGAGGCCAGAGAGCACATTATCACATTATGTGTTACTGTTTTCAGTTTCATGATTAGTTTTACTCTGATCATTGCATTAATTAAAATTTCAGTGCTGGGTATTAAGTGCCCTAGATAGTGTTAGGTTTGATACGCACTTACGCCGTCGGTAGCGTGTGCCATTGAAGTCTAGCTGGGGAGATAGACAAGTGAGCTCTTCTGGGGCAGCGGCTGTGTTGAGCATTTTACTCGCAGTGCCTGCCAGAACCTGGCAGGAATTAGGCACATAACATTTGTTGAATGTTGAATGAATGAATTCCTGAATATTTTTTGAGAAAGCTCCTATACTTTGTTAGTTTACATCTAACAATTTGCAATGTGTATCCTCTCTTACCCTCCTTCCATTACTTTCAGATCACAGCATGTGGAATAATTTTTTTTTTCTTGGACCACTGAATTTGTTGCCTATTTTGGCATATTTAGTTCATGAAGTGTGCCCTGTGCGTGTCGGTGGCATTATGTTTTATAAAATTTGGAGTGTCTCGTTCAAAACAGATGCCAAAGGTATCAGTGAATAGCTAATAGGGTCAGGGGAAGTCGTTTTGTCATCTCTTTGGTCTCTGTCACTCCCAAGTGCTGAAGGTCACCTTCTGTTCTTCACTGGTGACTGTCATGCATCTTCCTCTCCAGAGTGGAAAGCAGCAGCGCCTAACTTGTTTGCTAAAAACTGAAACAACTGTCCAGAAGGGAGGGGAAATTTTAGGATCAGTTCTTTTAACCTCTGGTCCCCTTAGGCCCGGGAGGTTGGTAGAGGTTGATAGCTCTGTGGTGGAGGGGTGTGAAAGCAGGCAGGGGGTGAGTTTGGCTGACTCGTACCTGTCCGGCAGGGGATGATGTGCATCGGTCATGAACTTTTTGTTCAGTGTCTTCAACTTCTTGTTAGTGTCATTTATTTCATTCTTATTTTTCTTCTTATCTGTGTAGATTTTTATATCAATTAGTTTATAAATTCTTTCAAGACATTATGTATAGACTGGCTAGTGGACGACCGTGGTGAGTAAATGTAAAGTTAAGCCACAAAAATTGGGAAATAAAAATTAAGACTCCAGAAAAATCCATGGCCTGAAATGAAAAGGAAATTTTTGACGGCCAAGATGGTAATCTAAGTGTGTGGTAAAACCTATTCATAATCTGTTATTATAAAGCTGTTTCATTAAGTCACTATTTTCAAAGCACTGACACTTGGTATTACATCTCTTTATTTAAAATATACACTCACTGGTCAATGACTGCTTAGCATCCAAAGAAATAAAAATACTGGTAGACAAGTAGCCCCCACAGAGGAGGCACTAGAGAGGCCAGCATGGTCCCACGTGCTGCAGGAATGCCACAGACGCAGGTGTGTGTGAGTCCGCCTGTGCTGGGCTGGCTGCCATGTGCAGGAGGAGCGGAATGGGGGGGGGGGCCAGGATGGTTCACTCATGACTGCGCTGGGGCCACTGCACCTGGAGTCTTGTGCCCTCCTCTGCTTTCTCCCATCATCGCAGACATTCTCTCTTTAATTGGGGATCTCTCTATTTCTTGATGTCAGTTTCTTCATCCATAAGGATTTATTATGATATTAAGCAGAAAGGGAAAAAATTGAGAACTGTTATTATTGACAGGTATTTTCCTGGGTTAACTCATTTTTACAAATAATCTTGATACTGCTTGGCACACTGTCCACGGTGTCGCCTTCCAGCTTGCCTGCACTGTTGTAGCTGGCTCCTGGCCACCCTCTTCTCTCCCACTTAGTGGGGTTGGGCCATCTCACTTAGGCTTTTGTTTATGATTGCTGTCTCATAAAATAGACTTATAGTTTGTAAATCAAATTCCATGCTATTCCTTTTCTGGCTAGTTCATGCATTCATCTTATTTGGAAACTTGTTTTTTTAGGTTTCAGGTCATTTTGATGTAATGTAAATAGACCATCTCGATTTCTGAACTTCGGAGATATATATTAATGGAATCTTCTGTATCTATAGGGTGTGGAGTTCTTTGACGAAAAGCTGAATTCTTTATGTATGGCCTGGCTTGTGGACCATGGTAAGTTAAACACAGATTATTATGAAAGGCCTGTGTTTTTACATACATCCATTTTGTTTATGTATTTCCTTTTTAGAAAAGAATGCTAATCTGACCAGACATTTTGTCTTCCAAGGTAGGGATAAAGAAAGGCTTTGATTAAAGTCCACTTAGGTCCCTTTGAACACAAGTTTGACATTGCTATTTTCTACCATTTTTTAATCTTAAATCTTATTTTCTTCATTAAACAATCTCTGCCCTGTTTCTTAGCCATTCTGTTATGTTATTTTTAGACTGTCTTTTTTATACATACACTCCTTCCTTATCCCAAGGTTGTGTGCTCGACCATGGCATTGGAGTCTTTAGCCACTATTGACCGGGTTGGATCGGGATTGGAAGCCAGTGAAAGGCCCAGGGGGAGGTGGCTACTTGGCTTCTTTGAGGTGACTTAGGGGAGGTATACAGTGGTGCAGTAAAGGAGTCTAGGAATGGAAGACGTCAGCTATGGCTGAGGACAGCGGGGGCCCAGATTTCTGGTTTTGGTGAAAGGCAGGCTTTACCCTGGCTGCTGCCAGTGCTTTGAGCTCAGGCAGGGTCAGGTGGAACACCTGTTTTAGAAAATAGGTTTGAAAATTTATCTTCTCTTTGTATTTTTAACATAAGTCAGCAATCACAGAATCCTTTTCTTCCAGTGCCACAAACTGTTACTGAAGTTGCTTATCAAGATAGACAAGGCAATGGATGTTTTCTATAAAACCACCTTACATGTTAACTTGTTAGCAGTTGATTTTTTGCCAAGGTCTCAGGTCCATGTGTCTCCTCCGGTCTGCCAGGCAGCGATGGGTGGGAGGGGCGCCCTCTCTGCCAGTGGGATTCACCACCACGCCCCATGTCCAGGCTTGGCAGCTTCGGTGTGGCCTGACTCCTGTTCACAGGGGGGCTCTAGGGGTTTGGGATGTCTGGTGTGAGCTTTGATGCCATATTTTGTTGTCACCTGCTAGGCATCCTGTTTCAGTTCCACAGCATCTCACATAGACTTGATGTGTTGAGTGTATTCCTGTTCACCTGCAGTGCTTATGCCTGGATATTTGGGAGGAGTGGGTTACTTGTGTCTGCTTGTACATAGAGGTGGTTTCGTTAACGGCATATTTGGAACATGTGGAAGATTATATGGTTAAGACAGTGAAGAGGAGGGTGTGAAAGAAATGTGCAAATCTCGTAAAAGCATATATATGCAGGTGATTTCAGTGTTTTCAAACTAGACGTGAAGACTCTTTTCTTATCCTCTAAAGTTACCTTTTTTGGCCAATTTTTTTTTCTCTTAAATGAAACTTAAGTTTGGTAAATCATACGAAAGAAATTCCTTTCCTCTTAGGAAAATAATGTTTATATTATTTCTGATACATATTTAATGTAACATTAAATATGTTAGTGGGAAGGACACATCCCAGTGGGTCATTCTATATACTTTTTTGAAAGCTTGCAGTTTAGATAAATTCTGAGGAACTTTCAAAGTCCTAAGGTTCTACAGAGAATCGAATTCCTCACACCCTTTCTCTGTAAGATTGCTTTGTCTGTACAAGTCAGTTACTTCTTCCTCACTTTTCAGATATCTTTCCTCCAATTTGTGATTGTAAGAGAGACCCTGTTCCTTTATCTGTGGCAGCGCGCTAGCAGACTAAACTGGCATTGCAAGCATTCTTTGAATCGGTGAAATGTCAGTCTGAAATTGTCCTGTACTTAGTCACGTGGTTTTTTTGTTGTTGGTTTTGTTTTGCATTGTAGATAACTACTGTGTAGTGATCACTGATCATTTACATTTTTGAAACGTTTTCCCTGGTTACTAAACTATTAAAAGAGTATTGTGAAAAATCAGGAGTAGTATAAGGAAGAACGTGTCCCCTCCTTTCCAGAGGTTGAGTGGACAGTGTTGATCAGAGGGAGGAATTGAGAAGGGGAATTTATTTCTTATAGGAGAAAGCATAAAGTGTCAGAGTGAGCATATAGAGCGTGTTAGGCATTCAGAGGAAACTTGCAAGTCTGTGAGACCTTGAGGGGAGAGGGAAAGAGGAGAGGGACCAAAAAAAAAAAAGAGAGAAAACAGAGCTCTGGAATGGTTTGCATTCTTTTGGCACAAAATTGAGAGGAGCCAAGAACATAGTAGGCATCGGGCCAAGTACAGTTGAGTACAGCTGAGGTCTGGGTCAAGGCCGAGTGTGTGCGTGGTCTCTGGTTACCCTGGCAGTGAGATCCCTTCCTATGGTAATGGCGTTAAGAGGAGAAAAATCTCTAGGAAATTAAAAAAAGAATTAGACAAGACACAGATGCTTTAGCAAGCTCCACCTTAGGGGGAGGAGTTGAAAGGGGTTGTGCCAAAGACAAAACCATGAATGTGAAGGGAGGGAATTAGTTTTATGGGTAAAACAGTTGACTTGAGCTTGCTCCGCAGAGAGGGCTTCAGTGCTTCTGGCTGCTTCTCCCACAGACGCTGGTCAGGTTTCTTATTGGTGATAAATTATATAGTTGCTTGGCTATGCCATCTTTCCTGTTCTCAGCAGTGGCCTTGCTGAAAGCTCTGTGGACTGGGAAGAGTTGGGCATTTGCTGTCTGGAAGCCTTATATAAATTGTCCAGGATTGGGGCTGCAGCTTGGATAGCTCTTCTTGCCTATCCTATCACCCAGGTGGGCTGGCCTACCTGGAGAGAGAAGTAGAGTAAGGAGTCGGTACCCACTGCCCTGGATTTGTTATCTGAGCCCCAATTTTGAGTCTTATAGGACCTGTTGCACCTGGCCTGACTTTGTTCAGTGCTGTGTAGTGAGTTGTTGAGAAGGTCGTAGCTCAGGCTTTTATTATCTAGATTTATGACATCCTTGATAAATGATCTTACAGGGAGTTACTAGACGTTATAGCACACACATTTATTCACAGAATACATTTGACATGTTTTCTCAACATAAACCTTTTAAGGGAAGAGAGGCAAGTAGCTCTGAGGTTTTTATTTGCTGTCAGGCAGGTGACCACAGTGGCCTCTGCATGACCACCCTGCTGGCTTTCTCTCTTTTGCTGTTGTTGCTGCTGCTGAAATTATCTTGCTTAAATACCACATTGGTCATCAGGTCACAACTTTGCTTTAAAAGCTCATCATTTTTCTTACAAAATCTAAGTTTAGCTCCCAAGGTGCTCTCTGTTCTGAGCGCAATGTCTGTCCAGCCTTGCAGTCTCGCACCTTGCAGTTTTTCCCCTTTGTGCCGGGCTCCCTTGGTGTCTTCCCTCTCCAGGAATTCCTCCCCTCTTTTCTCCGCTTACACAAATCTTCCTTAATCTCCAAGGTCCACTGCCCGACCTCTCTTTCCTGAAGCTTCCTGGACCTCCCTGTTCTCTCTTCTCTAAACTCCTCGAGCCCTCACGATCTTTGCTACACGATTTCATGCTTCGTGCTGACCAGTCTTACCCCATGTGACTTCTTGGAGGCCGGCAGCTTTCACTTCTCTGATAGAATGTGGGGAAGTATCTTCTGTATTCTTTCTGTAACACCTAACACATAGTAGACACTCAGTATTTATTAATTAATGATGCCTATCATGAGCTCCTTACTTCCTATTTCTTGGACATATTATACATTTTTCAACTGTGAAAAGACCAAATCATTAATTATGAGTCCTTTCTGAGCACGTTGGTAATTGTAGTAGGAGTAAATTTGGAGTGTTGGGAGAGTGTTGTTCTTGGCCCCCCTTTGATGATGATATCAGTAAACTAGGTTATGCTTCTGACATAAGCAGCATGACAGTATGCCCTTCACCTCTTCTGCCAGTGTATGCCATCCGTGAAGCTGCCACCAACAACCTCATGAAACTCGTTCAGAAGTTTGGTACAGAGTGGGCCCAAAATACCATCGTTCCCAGAGTGCTAGTAATGGCAAATGATCCTAATTACTTGCACAGAATGACCACTTTGTTCTGCATTAATGTAAGTATCACATGGCTGTTACTGCTAAGCTTAGGCGCTAAAGCAGTTATTGGGGCCTGTATTTCTGAATTCTGAATATAGTGTGTTCTGTTTGGAATCTGGTTAATCAGTTTAAGACTGATTAATTTGGACAGTTAGTCGATGAGAGAAATGTCAGTTTTTAAATTCATTTTAAAATCAGTAATCAAGTCTCAATGGTGAATGAATTCTGGTTTAATTCTCAGATTCTTTGAATGCTACCTTGTATCCCTCATTCGGGTGCTCAGAATAGAAACATTTTCCTGTTGGTCAGTTGCTTTCTTTTTAAATATTCATTTGTCTTTTGGATTTGGAGATATTTAAAAACATGAAAGTGTTTTAGGGATGCCTGGGTGGCTCAGTTCGTTAAATGTCCGACTTTTGATTTTGGCTCAGGTCATGATCTTGCGGTTGTGGGATCGAGCCTCTGGGCTCAGTGCAGAATCTGCTTGAGATTCTCTCTCTCCCTCTACCCCTCCCCCCACATGTGCTCTTGCACACGCATTCTCTCTCTCTCTCTCTCTCAAAGAAACCTTTAAAAAAAAACAAAACCCGAAAGTGTTTTTTTTTTTTTTTAATATTTTATTTATTTATTTGACAGAGATAGAGACAGCCAGCGAGAGAGGGAACACAAGCAGGGGGAGTGGGAGAGGAAGAAGCAGACTCATAGCGGAGGAGCCTGACGTGGGGCTCGATCCCGGAACGCCAGGATCACGCCCTGAGCCGAAGGCAGGCGCTTAACCACTGTGCCACCCAGGCGCCCCCGAAAGTGTTTTAAATGTACTATCTTAATTATTTTTCAAGGCACTGTCTGAAGCCTGCGGTCAGGAAATCACCACTAAGCAGATGCTGCCCATCGTATTGAAAATGGCAGGAGACCAAGTAGCGAATGTCCGTTTCAATGTGGCCAAATCTCTTCAGAAAATTGGACCAATTCTAGATACTGAGTAAGATTTCAGTATTAGTCTTAAAAAGTCGATTTAATTGTTCACCTTACAGTGGGGAGTAAGAGCGTAACCTGAGTTCAGTGATTTTTAACTTGACCTAAGGCAGGGGTTTGTGTAAAGGAAGTACCCTCGTTTCTGAGGGTGTGACTCTGCTGTTTTGTGTCGAAGCTCTGTATACGTGTAGATCATTCTCTGAAGCTAATTCTCTTGAGGGTTTAGAAATTACTTAGTACTTGTCAGGTATGTATTATAAGCGTTTATAATTTTTTTAAATTTTGAACTTGACAAATTACCATAGAACATGTAACCTTAAAGCATTTATCTGGCCCAGAGGCCTGCCTCTCACAGACAGTACTGTTGGATTTCAGTGCTCTGCAGGAGGAAGTGAAGCCAGTGCTACAGAAGTTAGGTCAAGACGAGGACATGGATGTCAAATACTTCGCACAGGAAGCCATAAGTGGTGCGTCTTGCTGTTTGCTGTCTTTCCCTGGTTATGGGGTGTGTGTGTGGGAGCGGGGGATACGTCATGCCCCTCCGCGGGTAGAACCTTCCTGGCCCACCGTGGAGCAGGCCATTTTCTGAGTTGCAGGTCTACGGTTGGGTAGGAGTACGATTCTCACGGGTAAGAACAGTTTGTCGTTTGGATTTCAGTCCGTTTTTAAAGTTTAACTCCGTGAGCCTGGCAGAGCAAAGAAAGTGACCATAGTGGGAAGTTCACAGTCTCATGCTTTTGCATCATTGTTGTCATACTTAATATTCACATAGATAGTTCATGAACTTTCTGTACCACTAACTTGATTTTGTTTGGAATTTTCCAGTGCTTGCGTTGGCATAATGAGGAACAGGAGGGAAAAGACTTTACTAAATTCTTATCACAGATTTATAGTCAATGTGTTCTTAAACTGGGTGGAGAAAAAGTGGAAAACCTTCAAGACCTCATCCAAGCAGATGGCAGCAACTTTCAAGAGATCAAATTTCAGTGACTTCATTCTTTCTAAAGATGAAATGGGATTGTTTTTTACTCGTCGTCTTTTTTGGGATAATTCTATTGAAAGCATTCTCATTGTTTGTGACCAGTTCCTGACACTTGGTGCAGTCATTTCTTGATTGTCTCCTGCTGATCTGTCGGCACCATGCGGGCTCCTGCATCGCGCTGTGGAATCAGGCCCTGGCCGCTTGCTGTTCCCGACCAAGCCTCGTTGGGTTTGGACCCAGACAGGGAGTGGAGTGATTCTCTTGATGTTTACATGTATCTGTGTGTCTCTCCATCATTCCAAAGTTAAATGTACATGGTTTAGAATAACTTATTTCATAAACCCTCTATTTGGGAGACATGTGGAGATGTAACTGTACGGAAAGCCACATTTTCCCGGATAATGATGGTCTGCCTCAGCGTCTCTCACGAGAGGGAAGTGTGGAAGCTCAGGGTTCTTGTATTGGTTGTTTTGTTTTTTATTTGCTTGATTTTCACTGTAATCATGTCATTCGGAAACCTGGAGTACACATGCATCTTGCCGCTCACATGTGGTGCTGGAAGTTCCCCGGATGCCGGTGGCTCAGCGCTGTGGCTGCATTCACAAACACTGGGCCCCCCCGCCCCGAGACACGTACAGCATAGCGCCTCCCTGATAAGCAGTCATCTTACTGCTTCACTGTAAGATCGCCATTTGATGTTTGATGAGGAGTGCAGTGTTGTGAGGGTTTCCTGCTCTGGACCTGGAGCCTCTTGCCGTCGGGTCCTTGCTGCCGTAGCTTCGCACTGATGTCTCGGGACGGGTGATGCCGGACTCCCGGGACTCAGCGTTTGCAGTGTTCGTTGTTGTTCTACGGTAAAACCTCGTTAATGCCTCCTGGAATTTAAGAGAGTGAGTGAAGCTGAAGGGTTTGCTGAAGCCAATTAATAGTATGTAAGGAAGCCTGTTGTATCTGAACTACTGAAGTAATTTTAAAAAGCTCTAAAAGGCACCCTTTTACCAGTTGACATGCCCATTACTGATCACTCTTCAGTTTTATTAAAATACCTTCCATGGGGATTGGTAATAGGCCACACCTTTTTTTAGATGTATTCATTTTACTCTTTATCTCTGAAATACATATGTATGTATTTCATGGAGAATTGAATATTTTTTCTTTTAGACTTAATTACATTTTTCGTCTAATCAAACTCGCCTTGTCCTAATGAATTTTAATTAATGAGGTTTTATTGTAGCTTATTTTTTGCTCTTTATATGTTGCTGTTTGGTTTCCTTGTTTCCATTTTGGTTTTTCAATTGGTTCTTTGATTCGGTGAGCCCACTGAGCCTTGTTTTGTGAGGTTCAGCAAACTGCTATAAACCTTTGTACGTGAAATCATTACATAAAACCAAGTTTGACCAGATGCTTCCAGGTTTATCTTACCCTAGAGAAACATTTGAACCTTTTAAATCAGACATTACTCTGCCTGCATTTAAAACTGCCAGCCTACCTTGTAGGAAGTGTTTATTTTATTACTTTTTGGGCCAAGGATTCAGTGTATTCCTGTGCAAAAAACTTTCGTACATTCTTGTTTTAATATCTTAAACTATTCTGCTATAAACATTTTAATTTTAGTTTTGTGGTTCTTTTTGTTTCTTATTATCTCCAGGTTAGGTTCCACTTCAATGAATTGCATGTTTGAGAGACCGTTGTCTTGATTCTTGAAACAGACTTGCACAACTGTTGCTTTACTCTTTGGTTGGAAATGCCATTGGCTTGGGGATGGACTTTTAAATGTCCTTTAGACTTCAGATGTACTCCTTGGGGAGCCTGCGTGTTGGCCTCTCCCTCTAAGATGGTGATAAAGGGGAGACAGGAGCCTTGGCTCTCAGGCATGGGTCTGGGAGCTAAGCGGGCTCTGTCTTTTTGGGTGACCCCTTAGCGACTTCATCGACTCTTTCTGTTTTAAGTAATAGGGAATCCCTTTTGCCACTCAGGGGAGTTGTTCTTTGGCTCATACCGGTCCTGTTAACCATGGATCGGTTTTCCTATCTTGATTTCACTAGCGTGTCCACTGCAGGAGCTCCATGAGGGCAGGGATTTTTGTCTGTTCTGTCTTCTGCTGTACTGCCAGCACGTAGATCATTGTCTGGTGTACATAGTAGGTGCTCAATAAAAGTGTGTTTCATGAATCTCTAAAATCTGTCCTCTAATGTGTTGCGTGCGAGGAACAAGTCATTGAAGGTACTGCACTACAGCTCATCCTCCCCCCAGCACAATGGAAGGATTTTGCAACTCGTAAACAAGCTTCGGGTCATCCTTCCCCAGGGCCCCCCACTCCAGCCACAGTTCCATGGGGTTTGCATGACGACCTGGGATGTACACTGCCACGGGTTTTCATCCTCAGTTGTCGGCGTCCGTTGGTCAATGAGGAAAGTGAAGCAGAGACATACACAGCAAGCTGACCCCAATAAAGATGTCTCCTCAGCCATGGAATTCACTCTAGTGTTTCTTTCTACATTTTGTGCGCTGTTGACCTGTCCCAGGTTTAAGAGACCAGATCTTTTTTCTCTGTGCTGCTAAGAAGATAGGAACCTGAAGATGTGTCCTGTTTAATAAGAACAAACAGGTTAACCTGTGGTTTTAATGAGGGCTTGTTGAAGTAGTGGCCCTCAGTTCATGGAAATGCCACAGCTTGGCCACTGCGATGCAAGGCCCTGGGGCTCTTCGCCGGACAGCTTGTCCTGACTCAACATGGTCACCGGACCTTTGAGCCGTCTTATCCATGCATCTGAGATCCTAGCATAGGCCTTCGGGGGAAACAGACTTGTCATTCCTGAGCCAGTGCTGAAGCTATGGCAATACTTTCTTGGTGCAATTGGGTGTATTAGTCACTGTGTTGCCACGGAGTTGAAAATCTGGTGCTTTCCTGCAGAAATCACATTGAATGCGTCCCCCCAGGGATGGAGGGCGGGGCGGCCAAATTCGCTGGGTGCTTGTCCTGCCTACTTCTTCTTGCCTTTTTACTTAAATTCCTCTGACTGACACTTGGTTTTCCTCCCAGCGCTCTTCTCTTGGAGCCTGTTTTATCTCTTCTGCTTAGACACCTGGAGCGGGGAGGGACCTGTGACCTCACGTTAAGGACTAATTGATGGTGGTCTGCGGCTCTGTGATGGTCTTCCTCTGATTTGCATCCTTGCCTCCATCTTCGTCCTTTCCCCTCTTTCCTAGTCTTACTCACGTGTCTCCAGTGCTTGTACCTGCAGTGGTTTCACTGCTCCCCGTTTGCCTCCGTGAACCTGCTGTTTTCAGGGAACTACATAATGTTCGGTTGAGATGGAAATCTGAAGGGTGAAGAGTTTAATTACTCATTGGGTAGAAAAACCAAGTTATTTCTTTCTCTAGAGTTCTCTGAAACTGATATTACCAGTTCTGGAAGGAGCCAGGTCTTTTCCGCCTGACTGGGGCTCTGCAGGCAGGCAGTGATCAAGATGTGGGGGTGCACCCAGCTGGCATCGTAAGGCCCAGTGTGCTGGCACTTTCCATGGTGGTTGAGGGAAAGGCACCTTCAGGAAGGTTCCAGGGTGAACCACTTTCTCTGCCCGGGGACCCACATGCTTGTAGGTTCCTGTGCTCCCCAATGCCAGTGTTGGAGCCACTGGGGGTATCCCGGCTGGGAAGCGCGGGTGGGCTTAGGAGGGCTGTGCCCTGGTCCAGGGACATTACCATACTGCTGTCTGTATCTCTAGCGGTGGCCCAAAGGCTGAGGAAGCTAGATTTTCCTGTGAAGGACAGTGAGGAGCCCAGCGCTCCTGGGGCTGACAAGAGCCACTTCCTGAGACCCAGAGGGCCTGAAGAGGACACCGGGAAGGTAAGTGCCACTGACACCTGGGCTGAGACACGGGTGGAGAGTGGTGACTGGTCTGCAGCTCCGACAGGCTGGGCACAGAAGCAGTACCTCTAACTCTCCCTGAGGAGACAGTGCAGTTTTTAGGGGCCAGGAGTATATTTTCAGTCTGTTGCCCTCCTTCGTGTCCTTCTTTCTGAGGGGTGGACTTTCCAGAGCTCTCTCGCTCTTGTGGCTCGAGGTCTCCCTGCCACCCTCCTGGTCAGAGACAGCAAGGCTCACGTAGGGGACGGGCGGTTGGTGAAGAGTCGCTTAGAGAAACAGGTTGTTTCCACTTGGCTCAGAGACTATAGACCGTTCTCACTTGCTACAGCTCCGTTCAGGTAGCCCTGTCCGTTGAAGGGAAAACCATTTCTGTCACTTTTACCGTGAAATGGTCCGAAGCCTCGTTTGCTGGCGCTCTGGAGAAGGTGTGCGAAAGTTCCCAACTTGAAAGTAATTGTTCGTTAATTGAAGCTGGTGCTGGCCTCTGCCCTGGGGCCGTTAGGAGGGTGGCGTGTGGCTTAGGGATACAGCGGACTCTTGAACGACACGGGTTGGGGCACTGACTGCCCTCCCGCCCCGCACGGTGGGGAATCCACATAGAACTTCTGACTGCCCGGAACTTAACTACTGTTCGCCTGTTGACCAGAGGCCCTACGACGTGAGCAGTCGACGAACACATAGTTTGTATGGTATGTGTATTCTGTTCCGTGTTCCTACAATAGCTAGGCCGCGCAGCTCAGACCCGTGTTGCGTCAGCGTCCGCTGTATCCAGACAAGCAGTGCCGAGGCCCGCAGCTGTTTTGTGTGGATGTCAGGCTGCATTTCGTTGACTTGCAGACACGGGAGTTCTCGTACCCACTCGAGTGGTCTGCTTGGTTAAGATTTTTTTTTTTTAGATTTTATTTTTTATTAATTTGACAGAGAGACAGCCAGCAAGAGAGGGAACACAAGCAGGGGGAGTGGGAGAGGAAGAAGCAGGCTCCCAGCAGAGGAGCCCGATGTGGGGCTCGATCCCAGAACGCTGGGATCACGCCCTGAGCTGAAGGCAGACGCTTAACGACTGCGCTACCCAGGTGCCCCTGCTTGGTTAAGATTCTAACATTGAAAAGCTCGCTTTCTAAAGCTCCATGGCTTTTCCTTCATTTTATGTAAACTGAGGCTATGAGAACTTTTACCTGTTGTCCAGGCCCCAAACTGCAGTCTTTCATCTGAGAATATTCTCTCTTCCAGTGGGGCTGCACTCTCTTATCCCAGGGCCTGAGCCACCAGTGAGTCCGGTTTGGGCCACCGCCGGCTTTCCCTGCAGGGTCTGCGCCGCAGGCAGCCCTGGGCGACAGGGACATAAAGTGGCCTTTGGGAAGATACCTTCACCGAAGGAGCAGGAATAAGAGTTATATACTTTTAGGCCTAAAACAGCCTTGCTTGGGAAGAAAGGTGTGAGATGTTTTCCTACAAATTCAGGGTCAACTGGCCGTGTCGTTAAGTGCGCCGTCCGCCTCTGACCTGAGCGTGGGGTAGTTGAGGTGACCCGTCCGTGGCCGACTTGCTCGGCCCTACAGGCAGCCCTGGGACCGCAGCGGTGCAGACAGTCCTAATGGCCAAGCCTTGAGCCTTGGGCCTTGCTAACCAAGTGCAGGCACTTGTCACGCTCTTGGCAGCATCTCCCTCATCTTCATTCCCCTGGATGGGAGGTGCGATAGCTCCATTTTTCAGGTGGTTGTGAACCTCCCCCCACCAATCCTCTTCTACTTGGGGGTCTCCTAGCAGTGCGAGGCCTCTGAGGCTGCAGATCATTTAACCCAGAAAAATCCCCTGCCCCGTGACTCAGGGAGCCTTCCCTGCCTTTGTCTCGCTGAAGGAAAATGCCCCGAGGGTGAGATGGAAGGGAATTGAGTGTTGCCAGGCAGAGCCCTGCGTGTCAGGGGCCGGCAGCCAAGTGAGTGATCCAGGAAGTCATCCAGTGCAAACCAGAAATCATTCTTAACCCCTCACTCGCTGTCAGTGGTGCAGACTCGCCTGTCTGCCCGAAGGGCTGACGGCAGCCCTGGAACTGTCCTTGATGCCCCCCCTTCCGGGTCAGTCTTGGGGCCCCGCGGGAGCCACTGGACATCCCGGGGCTTGAGCCCGCCCCTTGGTGCAGGAGAGAACAGTCCTGAGGTGAGAGCTGATTCCTTCTGCCAAAGGGCGCCTGCCTGGGCCCTGGGAGCCTGTCCCAGGTTGCTTGCGGAGCAGTCTGTGATCTCGAGGTCACATGCAGCGCCCCCCCCCCCCCCAGCCCAAGACCCGCCAGGGAGCAGTGTGGCTGCCCCTGTGCTTCCTGCTGACCCCGGCTCACCTCAGCCATCCGTGCCCGGTGGCAAGGCCGCTCTCCTGGACGGCCTGCTGTTGCCCTTTGCTGACAGAGCTGCCGACAGGCCTCTGTCAGGCGAGGGTTAACAGAGGATTTGTTTATTGAATCACAAAGTAGCTGTCACATGATTTTAATCAAAACACCATTTCCCTGACAACAGTGATGTCAGTCTTGTTATTGCAGGAAGGAGCAGCTGTGAGGGACATTCAGTCTCCATGCGAGCCTAGGTTTGGAGACTAAAATCAAGTAATATGGTTGTAGGCGCTGACGTCCCAAATCCTCCCTCTTCCTTCACTGCCCTCTGTCCAGCAGTCTGTCCTGCACAGACACCGGCCCTTGCTGAGGCTCCTCTCCTTCTGCACCCATTGCTTCTTCTGTCCTTGTTCCTTTTTTTTTTTTTTTTTTCCGCCAGTTTCCCCTATGTTCCCCAAACTCAGAGTCATTTGGGCCCCCAGGCTCTCTGGCCTCTGCCTCGGGCATCTGTCTGTCCTCTGTGCTCTCACGCAGCACTTGCCGGTGACAGGCAGTTCCTGCTAGCCCCTCCCAGTCACACAGCTCAGGAGGGGCCAGCTTCCTGGGTGAGGAGGGGCTGCTTGTTCCGTACTTGACACCCGCTGTCCCCCCGCCCGGCCCCCCGCTCCTGAGAGTAAGTTGGGGGGCCTCAGGGGCCATTTAAGGAGCTTGGCTCTGGGTACCTGGAGGGAAGAGGTCCGGAAAGGCTGCAGGAGGCCCGAGTGCTGAGGACAGACAAGAGGGATTGGAGACTGGGGAGGCCAGTTGGAGCCATGCCCTCAGGCTCTGGCGGCCTCTCTGCACGGTCTCCACTGTGGGGCTTTGGGGACTGAGAAAGATCCCCAGGCCCTCCAACCCTTCGCCCAGGAGCTTGACCTGAAAGTTGGAGGTTGGTGACAAAAGCCCCCTTCTAGGTGGGATGCGGCTTCTCATGGATGCTCTTCTGTCGGTGGTTCCCGTGGTGCTGCCCAGAACTCAGACTGAGAATGAAAGAATCTGGGGCAAAGTTCTGGGTTCTCAACCTGGAGCAGGTGCTCAGGGTAGGGCAGCCAGCCTTAACCCTGTGCAGAGATGTTCATAGGTGTCACACAACCGTGTTCTGAGTCCAGTGTCGGGATGGTCAGGAGTTAAGTGAACGCAAGGCAGGCAGAGCTGAGATTGTGTGACGAGCCGTCGAGGGGAGCTGGGAATCTCCTCGGGGCTTTCTGCTTGGCGGACAGGGCTAGGCCAGGCTGCCCTTCAGCCTCACGGTAAACCTGGGAGTTAAATCAGCTGGGGTGTGTTCCCAAGTTAGCGCTGGGGACAATGAGCCTTTGCTGTGATGTGTTCAGGTTAGTGGCAGGGCTGGGAGTGGTTCCAGGGCCTGGGACAGTCAGAGGTGCCTTGCTGCCTCCCGCGCTGTCCCTGGCAGGGAATGGGTAGGCCCCACGTGGACTGGAGGGCCTTTTGGGCCAGGGTGGCTGCTCCAGGGGGCAGGCTGGGGGAAGCTGGGCCCCGTTCTCCTGGCCAGGCCCTTTCATCCCTGGGGCCTCCTCCAGCTTGCCCTTTGGCCCTCTCTGCTGGCACAGGGATCTTGCTAAACATTTGGGTTTCTTTGGTGACTAGAGGGCAGTTCTTGGGTCTCATACTGAAGAATCAGTGGAAGCCGTGAGCTCAGGGTCCTTCCTCTGCGTGGCATGCTTCTGGGAGAGGCCTTGGGGGCTCTTCTCCATTCAGCTGTGCCCCCTCCCAGTTACATGGGTGGCCCTGGCATGGTAATGGACTGACTTCTGAGGGTCGCCGTTCTTAGTCTGGCCCCGTCTTAGCATCTCAGGCCCCATTATTCTCTCACCTTTGGGGAGCAAGGAGAGACTGAGTCAAACTCTCAATCTCGCTGATGGGGAAGATGAGTGGATTCTCCCTTTGAGAAGGAGCAGATGGCCAGGAGCAGAGACTTGGGGCGCGGGGCCTACCATGCCTGGGTGGGGCCTGAACTGGCATCAGTGGAGGCAGGGTGGTGAGTTGGCTGTTGACACTGTGTCCCTCTGGAAGTGTGGGCAAGTCCTGGGCCCTTCTTGGCCTGACAGAGGCCTGGGGTCTGGGGCTCAGCTCTCCCTGGCCCCCTCCCCCTCCCCCTCTCCCTGGGCCAAGCCTTTGGCTCACAAAGGCCACAGAAGGGAAGGATGTTCTGGGGCATGTAGGTCAGGGGCCTGACTGGCTAGCTTTGGCCAGGCTCTGCTGGCAGGTCTGGTATTTTGGCCTGTTTCCTGGGGTGGTTTTTGGCAACACAAAAATGATGGAGAAATTTGGTGGGAAAGGGAAAAGTTTGTAAAACATTACTGAAATTGAGTGCTTTCCTTAAAAAAAGAGGCAATTGAAACTCAGTAAGTTCTTGGGTTGCCCAATAGGGCACCAGTCTTTGGGGGTAGGACTGAGCACCTGTGCATGGTGCTGGGCAGCACAAGTCAGTGCGGAGGGCTCTGCTCTCCTCCTGCCCTTGACCGCCCCCTGCACCCCTGCACCAGCAGATGATCTCTGTCTGGGAGCGGTCTTGGTTCTATAGCATGGGCTCAACCGGAATGGTTTGAGTGAAACCAGATCTCAGTTGAATTTGCTGCCAGGAAGTAGGATTTAATACTGCCCTTTCACTTGGGGTCTGGTACGAGGACGAGTCTGAACATATGAGAGTGGCCGCTAACACCTCACAGATTCTCTATCACCAGAGCGCCCTGGGGGGGGGGCCGCAGTGTGCACGTTGGGGGAGCGCTGAGGCCTTCCGCAAGCCCTCGGGATGTGCTATTAGGAGTAAGGAGCAGTGTCTGGCTGGGCCCTCAGTTCCACCCCTTGCTCTGTAGCTGGCTTGAACTTGGGGAGCCCAATGCGCCTGCCTCCCCTCTTCCCACTACAGAGGCCTTAACCGGCCGGGCTAGGTCTCAGAATCCGGGAGCAGCAGGCAGTGCCCGGCCCGCGCCTTGCTGATGCGCAGGCTGTGGTTGGCTGTGCTTCCGTCAGCGTTCTGCAGCGGCTAACGTGTACTCAGGCGATTTCAGAGCAAGGTATTATTTACCCTGCTGACGTCAATGAGAACATATTATCCACTGTCCTTTTTGTAGCCTGAAATGAGCACCAGAGCTCAGGGAACACAGCCACCTTCCATACTTTAAAAATTCCACTCCCGGCCTGATGAGGTAAAGGCCCTATCTCCTCCGTCTGACATTCATAGCACCCAGGCTCTTAGAAAACAAGTTTTATTTTAATTGAGTTTTAGGTTGGAAACATAAAAACAGTACATTTTCCTCGCAGAACATTACCCCATGTAAATTACCATTTGATAACAAAGATAATTTATTAAACTGCATTTTAGGTAATTTTCTAACATTGAGGAACAGGGTCCATTTTGATCTTTTTCACACTGGAGCTATTACGATTTGCACTCAAAATACCAAAGCTGTTGAACTCACCATTTTTTCTTAGTAATTAAAAAAAACAAAAACTACAGATTTTTATCAAAAGTAACTTTCACAAACCAAACATCCAGCAAAGACCACCCTCTTTTCAGAAATAAGCAATCTTGCCCTTTCTACAAAGTGCAAATATCTCGATCACTTTTATTTCATAAATTGCAGTCCCCAAAGAGAAGCAAACCTTTTCTTCTGCGTTTCCCTCCAGAAATTTTGGTGGAGGCAGGTTTCTTTCACCATCAGCAGTGGGAAGGCATGGCCCCTTTGATTTCCTTGACTGAGCAAATCTCGAACCTGATAGGCCCCACAGCCAGCAGTGGGTCTGAGTTCACTCTACTTGCTCGAGGAACAGAATTCCAGACTGGGGTCTTATTCTTCCAGGATGTTCTTTTGTACTTCTATTTTTACAGCGCCCCTCTACCTACCCACTTTGCCTCTGGGAAGACAAAGTATTCAAAGTATGTTAATTGTTTTCCCTCTCAAAGTGTCTAATCAGCACTTGTATTTGATGGACCTTGACTGGAGAGAAATGTTAACCCCTTCTGCAGGCCAGGCTCCTTTCCTGATTCTTCTCCTAGGGCCTCCTTTCAGGGGACTGGGTCTGTTGCCCTGCAGTGCTGAGCCAAAGCCCTGCAGTTTGGCCCCTTTGCAATCAAGGAAGGGTGTGCCCTTCCACCATAGACTCCTCTAGGAAATTACTATGTTGTGTGACTGGGAGAAACTAGACATCTTTGATGTGAGCCTACGTTTCTGTAGTTAACTGGACCCTGCAAGGAGGGCGGTCTGTGTCTCTTGAGCCTGTTCGGCACGGCTGCCTGGGGGTCACCTCTCCCCCCGCAAAGCCAGGCAGCTGCCAAGGGGAGAATATAGTTGCGGGGACAGAGTCACATCCACCCAGTGCTTAACTAAGATGCGGGCTTTGTTTATATAGCTGTTGGCTTGTGAGGAGGGCAGAGAGCGCCCAGGGAGAAGCCCGAACCCCCCTGAGCTGGCCCTGGCAGCTCACCTAAACTCCGAGAGCACTGTCCTAAGAAGGGAGGACTGTATGTGTCCAGCTTATTTCACAGAATCCTCGTGAGGCTTAGAAGAGATTCCTTGTGAAATGTTCGGTGAACTAATGTACCGATCCGAACTGTTGCTCCTTGCAGACAGGCACGCTGACTTGGGGCAGGAGCTGTCAGCTGTTCCCCCCCCCCCCCCGCCCCTGCCATGGGCTGTGCCCCTGGTGTTCAGTCTGCAGGAGGAGCGACCCCCTCCCCCTGGTGCCACCAGGCAGGTGGGACCACACCACTGAACCTGTCAGACAGACACATGCACTTAAAGCATCTTTGTCCAGTTTTCAAACGGAGGCAGATGATACTGCTCTTGTCTTCCACACACCACTCTGAAGATCAGTTAAAATTTCCAGAAGCAGAGCAATCAAAGACCCCTGCCTATGCAATGACTCCAACTTACTACCTGTTCTCCAGTTTGTCCCTTTGATGTCTAGGCACACAGAGAGCGAGCGGCTCGGGTGGTCTCCGAGGAGGCAGTAGAGGCGGCCCGGTTCAGGGGTACAGACACGGCCAAGGTAAGTCCCTCGCACGGGGATTCCACAACTGCTCCGCGGGACCAGTGCGGTCAGAGCACCCTCTGTATTGTCTCTAGAGGAGGAGGACTGTGGAAAAGAGATCTGGAGGATGAATTTTTTTTTAAACCCAAAGGGTGCTTAGGTGTAACTACGGGCCAGAGGCTTTTGAATGTAATCCAGAGCTGCCGGTTCGCTCACAGAGAACTCCGCGCAGGCCCATAGCCCTGGGCTGCCGGCCCCTGCCCCGAGGCCGCTGGAGCCCCCCGGCCCCTCCTGGCAGAGCATCCCCTCTTCTTGCTGACTCCAAGCGTTCCCCCCTCTAAGGACAGGGTGGCACAGGCCCTCCTTCTCAGAGGTGGGGGCAGACCAGTCACACCCGAGGGACTCAGGAAACAGCCTAAGTGCCTGGCAGGGCTTTATTTCTGAGGAAGAGAGGGAGTCGACTTTCTCCTGCCTGGGAGGTGAAGTCTGATACAGAAGGGAAGGGGTTTTGTTCCTATCAGAACAGCGTCCCTCAGCACCCTGTCCTTGTCCTATCCCATGGGCCCCAAACGTTTGTCTCCAAGTGCATAAGGGAGAGGGGTGGCTGTAGGGAACCTTCTACCCCCAGGGTCAGTGTAGCTCCCCGGGGACTTTACAAGAGACTACCCACCTTTCTGCTGTGGTAACGCGCTCTACTTGCCTTACAGGGACCAGCATATCAGTTGCACGTAAATACTAGAGACACACTTGCCCAACTGGAAATTGCAGAACTAGTGCATTTTTCCCAAAGCAGAGACTAAGACCCCTGGATTAAAAAAAGAACATAAAAAAATAAAGTACCACACATATTGCACTTTTTGCCGAATGAAATTTTTACCTCACGTCCATCTCACCAAAGTCTCTTCAGGGGAGTCTGGTTTACAGGACACTGAAGCTCATGATTACTGTACAGTAGTGCACACACTGCTAATGTGAAACGAACTGGAAAGAAAGTCATTATTTCAAAGTAGCCTCTCGTAAAAGGAGTGGTGCGAAGCCTTCTTAGTGTTTTAGTGTGTGTGGAAGCCGCTCAGAAGTGTCGAGGTCACCGGTCAGGGGACAGAGCCACGGGGCTGGGAACACACTTGACCGACCGTCACCAGTCTCCTCTCACCAGCTTACATTTCAGTAAAGATGGATCGTTACGGAATTTATCGATTTCTGCTTGAAATGAGAAAAGCAAACAGCTTACGCCACAGGGCCGGGCCGTGCTGCTGCTCTGGCGGCCCACCCCCCGCCTGGCCCCTGCTGGCAGCTTCCCGTGTCTAGTGTAGGCCTTCCACCGCCACCAGCCTCTCCGCTGTCCCCTGGGTCCGCCTCACGAGTTGGCCACCGCTCCGCGGGTTCCTGGCCTTGGAGGGGGGTGGGCAGGGGCAGGCATCGGTGTCGGCCTGTAAGTGCTGTTCCTGCCGTCCCAGTTTCAGACTGGCAAGCATTTTAATTTCATAAACATGACAGCACTTCTGTAGTATGTTTTGGAAAAATATCCTTTAGTCTAAACAAATCAAGCCCTATTTCATAACTGGCTTCTTTTGCAAAGACTGAAAACAGATTAGCGATCTTAATGAAAGGCTCGCTTAAATGATCTCTATTTCATGAACTCATCAATCCTAAGTATGAGAAGGAGTAAACAATCCGCAGAAGGAACAGAATTCATTCCTGCTGGATTTTCATGAGTTGTTCAATCACAAAAGCGACACTCCTCCACGGGCACCCTCTCTCACACCAGACACGTGCCCCAGCAGAGCGCTTCTGCGGCGCCCGTGGGAGCCCACCGCCAGGACTGCCCACCTCACCCACGCCAGGAGGGTTGGGCGGGGGCCCGCTTCACCTCACCTGCCTGGACACCCACTACAACGAGGAAAGGCAACTTAAAGGTGTTTCTAGATGCAGCATCAGGGTAGCGTCTCTCTCCTTTGTGCTTGTGACGCTTTGTGCTTAGCACGTTCAGCTGCTGCTAGGACAAGCCATTCTACAGGACAGAAACGACAGTCTTGGTCAAGAACACTGGGTTTGTAACACTGGGATGTTGCTGTCCAAGCAACAGGTTGTTACTTCTAGGGATACGGTTAACTAGCTGTTGCATCTAGCTTTTACTTACTCTGATAAGAGAATTGTAAGGGTTAAGGTTACGTCTTCACTAGTCATAGAACGTGTTTGGCAGATGACCTGCTAGATGGTTAACACATTTGTGGTTTTAAATATTGCTGTAATACTTGAACATTTCGTTACAAGTCAAAACTTTTAAGGAAATTAAGAATGCGATTCCCACACGGTGGAAAACAAACTCCGAAGTGACTTTGGATTTAGCATTGACATAAATGGAAAACTTGGTTTCTACAGAAAAGAAAGAATTAAAGCATGATCTGGAGGGGGGAAGGCACAGCACTACCACTTCACATGGGAGATCAAAGTTCAGGTTTCTTGTCCTTCAAATTCCTAAGCCCTATATGAAACTGGCCAAATATACAAAGCTCAATAAACTAGTAGCAACAGAGTATAAAGTCAAAGCAGTTTTACATTTTAAAAGAGACATTAGGTCCTCTAGAGACCAACTGCCCCAGACCAGCTGTCTACACAAAAGACTTGGCAGGAAGAGCCCATCTTCCCTTAGCCCAGGGCTGCTGCTCCCAAGGGCTCCTCATGGCTTGCCCCCCCATCCCCTCTGCACTCGTCTCGAGGGTCTCCAGGGGACAGCACTGGAGCCCTGAGTCCACTCTGTACCTCAGGGAACCTTCGGAAGAGAGGTGTCACTGCTCCCAGGTGGACGACTGCCTGCCTCAGGGGTCAATGCCAGCCGTGACTTAGTGGCCCCTGAAACAAAGCTCACGTTCCACTTCTTTGCAGTGGTCTCGGGGACGTCCTGCAGCAGCGGCTTCAAACTCAGGATTCAATGACCGAGCACAACTCTCCTTCATTTCCTGCACATCAGAGTCCATTACATATTCTTGATTTGCCTACAGAACGTGCTGCTGCTTGGCTTCAGTGAAAAATTTAGTGTTGTTTTGTTTTTTGTTTTTGTTTTGCCCGTATCTAATGGCACAGTGTTTCCTGCTTCCACCAGGGTTTCCCTCGATAACGAACTGGCGCCGTTCTACAGAAGACCTAGGTCTGGAGGTCGTCTTCTAACAACATCTGTCAGTGCCTCCCGTGGGAGCTGGCTCCACGTGACGCAAGGGCATGAGCTTCAGCTACGACTGCGCTCCAGCACTTGCCTGGAGGACGGTGGTGGGACAGAGCCAGGAGAAAGCGACATGTGCCCGGCCAAGGCCCCCTGGTTCCAGTTGGACAACTTACTTTTCCTCCATTTGGGAGAGGGCAGGAAAATAAGCTTTAACTTTAAAAGGCTGGAATAAAAATAGAAATACACATTCTTCCTTCACTTGACCCGCCTCACTTCCTGTGCTGAGGTTAATTTACCAGGACGTAGCCACTGTGCTGTGGGTCCACAGCCTCCAGCATTTCACAATCGAAGAGTCCGGGGAACTCTGCGAGGGCGAGAGGGTCGTAGCTGGAGGGGGCCTCCTGCAGTCCCGAGCTCCGGGGACAGTCCTGTGCTGCTAGGCCGCTCTGCGGGGCTCCATCCATGGGGTACTGACATGGCGAGGGGTAGTCTGGCTCTGGGGAGGCGGACCCTGGCAGCTCGCAAGTCTGATAGGAGAACGGTAAGGGGGCCGGGGAGGCTCCTGCCCGCTGCGGTGGGGGCGGCGGGGGCGGCGGCGGCGGCGGCTGCTGATGCAGGTGTGCGGGCAGCGGAGGCGGCCGGGGCCGGGGCGCGGAGGGCAGGGGCTGCAGCTGCAGCTCCTGGTACTGGCCGAGGAAAGGGCTGTACTGCATCTGCTCGGAGGCGGGCTCCAGGACGGGGCTCAGGGGCTGGGGCAGGCTGAAGGGCGGGGGCTGCGGGGACGGCGTGGACGTCTCCTGGCGGGGCAGGGGCAGCTGCTGACTCGGTGGGTACGAGCTCTCGGCTATCTGCATCTGATTAAAGTACGCCTGCAGCTGAGACTGTTTCTGGAGAAAGAGTCGCTTCTGTTGGAGTCTAAATTGGCAATAGCAAAAGAAAGAATTTCAAATCTTCCTCAGTGATGGCAATTTTATATAAATCCAGGATCAGTCCTCCCACTTCTCTTTTCCACAGCAGCAAAAAACCCCAAAAAACCAAAAAAACAAAACCAAAAAATGGGGGTAGGAACCAACTGTGTCTGGTTTCGTATACCTGACATTTGTCCCCCAATTCTGATGGATCCCTCAGTGCTACAGTGAATTCTAGTTCATTTGCTCTGAGTTTATGAAGCGAGAGGCTGATTTCCCATCTGGAGTGTTTTAAAAGCGGGGTAATGCCTGGCCTCTGGGGGTGGATGGATTAGGGTAATTCTGCATTGGCCAAGCTGCTTCTCCTAGTGAGGCACGAGGACACGAATTACTGCAAGAGATGACGGAGGCCCTCTCTGCAGCAGAACCCACTTACACTGCTGTAGGTCACGGATTCTGAAAGCTCAGGTCTAGTCATAACCCAAAGGGAAACACTAGAAGGTTAAGAAAACAAAGCAAACTTAGGCCTGCTGTCTCCTGCCAGCCCCATCTCCCGCGGACACTGGACCATCGCACCAGTGATCATGTCTTGAAACCGGTGTCCCAGGAGAGGCAAACGCCGGGGGGACAACATATCCAGTGTCCTGAAGTCTTCAACAAAGAAGGGGACCTGCTCTCACCTGTGTTCCTGCAGCTGCTGTTCGAGGCTCCGTGGTGGTTCTTTACAATAAAGCTGACAGGTGTTCTGGGCTTTTGACAGAAGGCTGGGCTTCTAGAAGAGTAGAAAAAGAATATGAGCATGACAATATGATGTCATCTAGGACGCAGTGTTTGCCTGGAGGACGAGGCCAACTACGTCCACCCGAATCTGCGCAGGGTGAGGGCGTGGGCATGCGCTCCCTGAGGCCCGACAGCACCGGATCAGTGGGCCTGCACGGCCCCAGCTCGGACCAGCATCAGTTTTTCCATTTCTCAGAGTCCTCTGGAACTACAAGGGTCAGAGCAGCGAAAAACAATGAAAAGACTGTAGTTAAATCTTGATAGCAAAGTGCCCACTGAATGAACTGGGATCTGTATCATTTTTAAAGATTTTCAGTATTAATGTAGAGAGCTGATATTAAAATTTTGTTGGCTTAGAGTTCCATTTTATTTTTTATTCATTAAGAGGCATAACGTTAGAAGCAAAGAAACCGGGTTTCTCATTCCTACCGTGGCATTCTCCTTTCCTGGGGCCTGAGGACAAATCCTTTTCCGCTGCCAATATAAGCATAAGGCTAAGTCTGAACATGTTTCTAGAAACTACAAATCCAGAGTCAAAGCTACCTGCTTACGGGGAAAAAAGCAGCTACCCTAAATAATTACCAAGCAAAATAGGTTTCTGCTGTGCAGAAAAGCAAATTCTGGACAAGCACAGTGAGCTGGAGTAACAAGGGGGAAGGGCCCCACCTGGAGTCTATGCTGTAGGTACTGGGCCTCCAGGCTCTGGCGCGGGGAGAGCTGGGGACGCACGCTGCTGGGCACAGCAGAGACCGTCTTCTGCTGCTGAGAGACTTCCTCCTGAGGAGCAACGGGGATGAAAACATTTTCAATTCTCCATGTGGGAGAGACTTTCAATTCTTTGTTTAAGCACCTTGGCAAATGTCCAAGAGGAACTCCAACTCTGTAAGACCTAACACTCAAAGCTTTTCACGTAACTTGTAGGCTGAGGGTTCATCACTTTGCAGTGAACGATTACCTAGTCAGTAGTGCAGCAAAGGCTCTTGATGTCACCAGGAGGCCATGACCTTCATGTGAGCATCAAATGCTAAAATATCCTTGATGCATTGAAAACAGGCTCAAAATAAAATATGTTGGATAAACAGTATTTTTTGGTCATTTTTAGCATAACTAATCCACTTACAATATGTGATGAAGTGGTATCACATCAAAACTAATGGCAATAAGCTTTGCATTTATGTTACTATTTTTAATTTGTGTGTTTGCTGGGGGGAGGGGAGTTCGAGGACGCTATAAGAAATCATTCATATAAAATCTGCCCTATGAACCAAACATAGCTTGACAGTGTCTACACCTCCTTATGGTACTAATCACCTGGGACCAGTGTGGACGGGTCTAACCTGTGTGTGGCAGGTGGCAGCAACACGGAAAGCTTGCAGGCTGCGAGCTCTTCAAAATGACCTGTTTGCTCCGGGACTCCAGTAAATCCTCGAAGTAACAGGACACTCCTTCAGGACAAGGTCATGCCCCCTACTCACAGAGCCCCTGTGGGAAGGGCCCGAGGCACCCACCTGAGGGCAACTGCCGGCGAGGTCCTGGAGCTGAGGAGCCGCTGGTGCCACGTCAGGGTCTGCCTCGGGTCCTATTTGTTCATACAGCAGCTGCACTTTGTTCAACTCTAAGATTCCTTTGGTTCTGGCCAGATTCTGAAGATGTTGTCTAAATGCCACAATTCCTGAAACAGAGAACAATGACCAAACAGTTTAAATAAATAAAACATAAGGCCTTTTGGCGACCAGAGGTGTGAAACCAACATGGCCACAAACCCCCTCGAGTCCTGCAACAGGAGAGTTTTACGAGCCACAAGACAGAGCGTCCGGTCACCTTGGGTGAGGGAGGTATCTGACGCCCTGCGGCCCTCTCTGAAGCTCACTGGCGACCTGTTGTGGGCCTCTCGCTTCTGGGAGCTCAAAGCCTGCATGGCTGGGTTGGCAGGTCTCAGGCTGATGAAGGGAGACGTCATGCGTGGGGAGGGCTGATTGGCTAACATGATGTCCTTAAGGGAAGGGTTGTCCTCCAGAAAGTTCAGGTCCCTCTGAACAGACCCCATATCATACTCAGAGTCCACACTGTCAAGGGAGGGGTTGTCACTCATGGAGAAAATTTTCCCTTTAAGAAAAAACAAAAAAAACCAAAAGAGATAAGACCAGCAGCAAACAGCAACTTCTTTGAACATGGGATACAGAGCATAACCAGCTTGAGTTTGCACAGCTAGGACATCCTTAATCTCCACTCTCCACCCAAAACACCTTTCCAGATATTTCTTACATGTCAATTTAATCAGCTTTGAATAAATTTAGTGGGGTAAACACCCCAAAACCTTTGCCCATAAGATCTCTGCCACTCCACAGCAGCCAGAGTCCCGACGGCTCACACAGCTCTCACACAGACCGTGGCGGCGGGGCAGCCAGCTCAGATACTTCATTTTAATCCTTGGTGGCTGCTGTGCAGACCTAGTTCTATAGCCTGCTGACCGTGGTCCATACAGGAATAAGATGCGGTGTCATGACTTTCTCGGAGTTTGTGTTGTGCACGCTCCACCCGGTGCTTCCTGGGTAGCCTACCTGAACCAGGCACCACGACCAGCTGATTGGTCACTTCTGACAGAGTGTGCCGTCTCTGCCCACTGCGCGTGGACTGGAATGCATCGAAGGCCTGACTGGGATCTTCCTCAGCCTCTCCCTCTGTCTCCAGCCCCTCATCGATGGAGGTCTCCATCATGTTGCTGGGCAACGACTGGCACCCCTTCCTCACCAGGACAGGAGGCACGGGGTCCAGAAGACAGCCATTTACCTGAACGTCAGTGGGAGAGGATGTGTGAGAGGAAAGTATCAGTTGTTGCTCTGCTGAGACGTTAAAAAAACACAACCCACAAGGGAAAAAATGTCAAGACTTGTGGCAAACTCGAAATTAAAATATTAAAAATGTACATATTTGTTACTAATGACAACATGTAGATTAGAAGTTAAGGCAAGTCAACTGCAGCCCTCAGAGACAGAAGCCCTTTATGACCCAAACTGGCACTGCCTCCCACATTTCTCTGAGTCATCATTATTACAATAAACAATTTTTTTAGTGGTTTCCAGATGAATAGGGATATATTAGCTTGAGGCCTACCAGTTATTGTAATTATTTTTTTAAATAAGGAAAACGATGAGGGGGAGGATGAGATTAAAAAAAAAAACAAAAAACAAAAACCTGCATGGCTCATAGCTAAGAAAAAAGAGTAGCCACTAGCATTCTTCTAATTTTCAACCACAAAACATTCTGGAAGGTTCTAGACATACTTTTATGTTCATAATTTAAGTACCTGCCCATTTGATTTAGTCTTTAATTGGTTCTCTGTGCCCGGGGAATGGAAAAAAAGAATTCTTTAAAGACAGACTGATACCGCAAAAAGGAGTGAAAAAAAAATTGAAATGGCAAACAGCCAAAGTCTTCCATTATAGAATAACAAATGACTCACAGCCCCAAAATTCCAGCAGAGGTTAATGAGCACCAGTGCACTGAATTCCCTCTCCTCCAGCAATACGCACGATATCTATAGCTCCTATCCCACAGGGCGAGCTCAGCACAGCTCCCGAGCGAGCGAGAACCCTGCCCTCCCCTGCAGCTGCCCAACAAACCAGCCAGAGCGGGCAGAACCGGCAGACAAAGGGGAGTTGTGGTTGCGAGTTCTCCTGGCTGGTGAGAGCCCCGGCGAGGAGGCGATTATGTACTTCATGACTGTAACTATTCCCCTGTGGAAACCAATCCATTTTCTCCTGGGAAGAGCTGCTCCGGAGCAGTCACAGGGCGCGGGGCGTTAGGGGGTGCCCTCACCTGGAATACACTGGGCAGAACTGTTTCCTCTGGAAGCACGAGGAACGCATGTATGTGAGAGGTGACGTGGGACACCCCAGTGCCAGACACAGGGACAACTTTCCTCTTATGGCAAGCAATCTGAAGGCACCGCAAGGCCCTTTATTTGGAAAAGGAGACTGTGGGTGACTCAGAGCTTTGTTTGCTTGGGGGAAGGGAAGGTTATTCCATAGAAACTGTTCTGGGGCTGTAGCCACTACTTGGATAAGGTGGCTAGCGCATGACAGGGTTTTAAAGTGACAAGTGCACATTTAACAGGAAGAGTGGCAAAGGCTTTCTTCCTACACTAAGACCAATCTTCCCCACATGGCATCAGAAACAAAAATTCTGAAATCTGGCCAGTGATGCTCATGCTCCCCTTGGCCCTTCCCTAGGTAGGTGTCCCTTGTCTGGACACTCGGTAGTTGCAGGAAAGAACGGCTCGTGGGGAACTCAGAGTCATACCTGTAGGTCCCTTAACTGCCTACTAATGCAGTTGTCGAAGAACAGCGAAGGATGATTTAGAAATGAACAAAGCAACACAGAACAGACTGGTATTGAGTAAATATCTACACTAAGCATTTTCACAATTTTTTTTTAAAAGATGTAATTTATTTACTTGAGAGAGCGAGAGAGCACAAGCAGGGGGAGTGGCAGAAGCAGGCTCCCCATTGAGCAGGGAGAACCTGATGTGGGACTCGATCTCAGGACCCTGGGATCATAACCTGTGCCAAAGGCAGATGCCTAACTGACTGAGCCACCCAGGTGCCCTGCATCTTTATACTTCTATAGCCTGTTAAAATTTTATCAGATATTTCTTACAGTATAACCTTACAACCAGGTTATTTTTTTCTTAATAGAGAACAGTCATCTTTTTGGGAGCACTCAAAAGAACTTGCAGTCCCCCTAAACTTACATTCTTTTCTTAAATTCTCTGCTTATAAGTTATCTCCTTCTCTAGACTACAACAGGAATGATGTCTTTCATTTAAAAACGTTTGCTGAATTCAATTTCATCCTGGGAAACAATGATCTGGTTTTGGTTTTTCAGATGCTTTTTGATGATGATTAAATCAGAAAGCACCATGGGGGGCCCCCACTCATACATAGTTAATAAGTGTGAACACCTTCAGCTCTAAGTTCATTTCCTGAAATAGGTGATAGTCACGACACCCTTGCCTGCCAATTTATCCAGGGTCTTGATAGAACAAATTCAGCCCAGCATTTTGTGACTGAAATATTGGGCTGATCTACCTATGTGATCTAAGCTACTAGAAATAAGATCTTTTATTTTAGGAAATAATCTAGGCTGACTGTAAATTACAAGACTTCATGATACACGGGTGAAATGGACATTTTACAATACATTGTTTTTGTCTTTCCTTAAAGTTCAACTGATTTTTTTTTTTTTTAAAAGAGGGAGAGTGTGAGCGTGGGGTGGTAGGTGGGGTGGGCAGAGAGAGGGACAGAGAATCCCAAGCAGAGTCCCTGCTGAGCATGGAGGCAACACAGGGCTCGATCTCACTACCCTAAGAGCATGACCTGAGCGGAAATCAGGAGTTGGACACTCAACCGACCGAGCCGCTCAGGTGCCCCTCAATCGATCACTTCTAGTAAGAGACCTCATTGCAATAGGCAATACACATTCAGAAGTCAAACTGTGAGAAATTCTGCCATTAGTTAACACCTGAGTCGACCACAAAATACAAGATTCTAGCACAAAAGATTGGTAGACTGTTAGGGATTGAATGTTTGTGACTCAACCCCCATCTCTCACCCCACCTCCTCCACCACCAAATTCATAAACGGAAACCCTAATCCCCAGGGTGACTGTATCTGGAGACAAGCCTCCAAGGAGGAGTAGTTAAACTGGGATCACAAGGGTGGGGCCCTGACTGGTAGCATCAAAGTCCTCATGAGAAAAGATACCAGGAAGCTCCCACGTGTATAGCCCAGCTCGTGCTCTCTCTCCCTCCCCATGTGAGCACAGAGGAAACACCATGGGAGGAGGGAGAGAGACGGTAGTCCTCTACAAGCCAGGAAGGGTGTCCTCACCAGAAATAAAATCGGTCAGAACCTTCATCTCAATCTTTAATTTTTAGCTTCCAGAACTATGAGCAAATATATTTCTGTTGCTTAAGCTCCCAGTCTGTGGTATTTTGTAACGGTGGCCTGAGCAGACTAAGAGAGCAGACCCATGCACAATACTACCAGTGAACTTGGAGGCTGAGAATGTGGCTTATTTCATCTGTATCCTCAGCGCCTGGCAAGCTGGGCACATACCGAGGAGGTGCGGGCTCAGACCTCAGCTCCGCCACTTCTCAGCAAGTTGTTCGACTTCTGTAAAGCTCAATTCCTCCCATGTATACAGTGGTTTTTTTGGGAGGATTAACTAAAATATCGCACCTCTTATTATTATTTCTTGACCAAAGAGAATGCTTTATAACAATAAAAATTTTAAAGGCAGGAGAATAAAACTACACCATTTTCTTTTAAAATATTTTTTACCACCTCGAGGAAAATTACAATAAACAGATAACCAGGTGAGGAAGAAAGAACCGGATAATCCCAGTTCTAGAAATTAATCCTAAAGAATTAATCAGAGGTATAGTCAAAGATTTAAACACAAGGACATTCACCTTCTGAAGCACATTTAAGGATGCCAAAAAATTTAAGTACCTGATGTCCAAAAATAGTAATCAAATAAGGGTACATCTAATACAATATATTAGGCTGTTGTTAACTTACGCTTTCAGATTTCATGATGGGGGAAAATGCTCTTGATGTTATCTTATGTAAAAGCAAGATACAAAATTACATATAATAGAATATAATTTTGTTTTAACAAGTCTACCTGCTGACTGAGCTGCTCTACCCTCACCTACCCACGCATCTATAATCCACTCTTAGGAAACATGCCAAAATATGGCTATCTTTGGGTGGTGGGATTATGAATAACTTTTTTTTATCCCTCTCTGAATTTTCCATGTGTGATTCTGACTGGTTTTTTCAATTATTAATTAAAAATTCAAATTCAGAGGTAAAAGTGTTATCTCCCTTTTACAAAGCCTTAGAGGTATATCCTTCTCAGACCTCTTCTTATTTAAGAGGAAACAGACCTGGGACACTTTTATTTTCCCAGCTCAGCTACCCAGCTATGAAGGAGCCTGGGAAATCCTTTTATTATAATTTTTTTTTTTTAAAGATTTTATTTATTTATTTGACAGATATAGAGACAGCCAGCGAGAGACGGAACACAAGCAGGGGGGGTGGGAGAGGAAGAAGCAGGCTCCCAGCGGAGGAGCCTGATGTGGGGCTCGATCCCACAACGCCGGGATCATGCCCTGAGCCGAAGGCAGACGCTTAACTGCTGTGCCACCCAGGCGCCCCTTTTATTATAATTTCTAATACAATGTTAAAAGTGATTAAGGTGTGTGTGTGTGTGTGTGTGTATAAAATGCATTATTCCTATATCCAAAGGAAATGAAAACACTAACTCAGAAAGGTATCTGCACTGCTGTGGTCACAGCAGTATTCACCATAAGCAAGACATGGAAACAACCTAAGTGTCCACAAGCAGATGAATGGGTAAACAAGTCGTGCTATACACACATGCTGGAATATTATTTAGCTGTGAAAAACCAAGGAAATCCTACCATTTGCAACAACAGGGATGGATCTTGAAGGCATTAGAGTAGGTGAAATAAGTCAGGGCCAGACAATACTATGATCTCACTTAGGTGTGGAATTGACCAAACCAGAAGAACACAGCCATGCTCACAGAAACGGATCAGGCTTGTGGTCACCAGAGGCGGAGGGCGGGGGAACTGGAAGAAGGTGGTCAAAAGGCACAAACTTCCAGCGATAAGCTAAGTACCAGAGACGTGCTGTAGGACATGATGACTACAGCTGATACTGCTATACGGTAGGTCAGTTTTAAGACAGTAAATCCTGAGAGTTCTCATCAAAAGGAAAATTTTTTTCTCTTTCTTCTTTCTTTTCTTTTTATTCTATCTACACGAGAAGATGGATATTAGCTAAACCTACCGTGGTTCTCATTTCACAATATAGGCCAATCAAACCATCATACTGTATGCCTTAAACTTGTATGATGACGCAGCCAATTATTTCTCAACAAAACTGGAAAGAAACTGATTATCCTCAAAGAAACCCTTAAAAGAGAAAGACTGCCCCTACAGGGTTTGTGCACCTGCCCCCCGCCATGGTCTGTCACCTGGGGGTCTCAGTTCCGCTCAGAGTTGGGTGGCTGTCTCAGAAAGGTGGTAGTTTTTGGAGGAACCCCAAACCAGTGTTTCAATGCAGACTCCCTAACGGATTTTACTGACAGTGTTAAGACTTCTGGGAGAAAAGGAGAGGTAAAATCTGTGTGAGGGACAATACCTGCCACCAACTGGGAGTAGAAACGAATGAACAATACATTCATTTAGGAAGCATCTTTTGGAAGACAAAAAGTGGGTGTCCCAGTAAATGCGAGTGAAGCGATATGAACGGAGGTATAGCTCTGACAGCTCTGTGTGCGTGCACTTATTGACAGGCCCCCAAAAAGGAGGTCCTAGGGAGGGAAGAGGGACAAACATGTTTCCCGACGTCAGCGAAATGGCCCACAGCTAAGACCAGTGGATCTGTGGATGTGCGTGGCCTGGCTGACAGCCAGCGTGGCGCTGCCGGTGTGGGTGGCTGGTTCCAGCGCGGCCCCGCTCTTCCTACAAATGCAAATGCCCCATCTAGCTACTGCCTTTATCTTTCACAAAAATCATTCATTTCCTGTCTGTTTCCTAGTTACGGTAACAATCACAAGCTTTAAAAATAGCTTGCCCTATATAATACAGCAGACAGTGCCCAATCTGTGTTTCAGGCCCGATGCCCTCCCAGATAAGCTCTCCGCAGAATGCATTCTAATTTTTTCAAGGGAATTAGATCTTAAAAATAAATGAATTCTGTTGTCCCAATTTATAGCTACATTTCTAGGTGAGAATGTAGAAGTCGATGAGGTGACTGAACACCTATATGCAACCACAGGCAGAGAACAGACTGTCCACAGAAGTGGCCTCGTCTTCAGGGACATGGACACCAACTCCTCACCGTCAGCAACTCAGCCTAACACCTGCTCGGGCAGCCTGGCCTCAGGCTGCCTTGCCTACGGTTTAGCTAAACACATCACCCAACCTCTGAATCAGCTCTACCTCCAGAGCTCCCTTTCTGAAAATGGCACTTACCCTCCCAATCACCTAGGCCTAAAATACTGGTGTGAGTTTGGACTTCATTTCTCTGGACCCTAATATTCTATCCATTTTAGCTGCACAATCTCATTTCTCTCATCCCCTCCTCTGCAGTTTCCTGAGTGCTAACCTCGTGCAGGGCCTTGCCACCTCCCCTCTGGACACACTGCCCTGGGCTCCCACTGTCCCTGTCCCCATCCAGTGCAGCCTACGGACCTACCAGGCTAATTTCTGAAGCACAACATGGATTTGAGGGCTTCCTTGACACCAAAGACCTTCACTTGTTTCCTGCTACACTGAAGAAGTGCCTGTGAAGCCCTCCGTTGATGATACTGGAATGCAGTCTTCCACCGAGGACCGCAGCCCGGAGAAAAAGCCCACGTTCTTGGGCTTGCCATTCAGAGTGAAGCTATTCATCTTACTTCACACAACTCCCCTTCGTCTGCGCTTTTCCTCACACACACACTGAGCTACTGCTCTTGGATGGACCTGAGTTTCCCTGATGTTTGCTTGCTCAGACTTTCCCCTCCACCAAAACGCCATCCAGCCCTATTCTGCCCACCCCTCAGTCCCCAGCTCTGACAGTTAACCTGGAGCTCCCTGACCCAACCAGCTAAAAGCAACCTCCCCCGCCTCCTTCCAGGCTCGCAGCGCTTGGATCTGCGCGGCTTCGAGGGACTGACGGTACTTCATCACTTCATTTGCCACCTGGTGCACCGTCTCTAGTTACCCATCATATTTCCTCTGCTAGACTGTGAACTTGGAGGCCAAACTAATTTCTGAGTTATCCTTTATTACCTAAAGAGGCTAAAAAGACAGGAAATCAACGAGTGTTTATAATATGCCAAGAACCTCACACACGTTATCTCAGTTAGTCCTCTCAAGAGTCTCACAGAGTTGGGTGTTTCATTTTACAGAACACAGAGGTTCGAAGCAGTCACCTCACCCAAGTTCACACAGCTGGTGAAGAACAGAGTCTATTCTGAACACACTCCAAGGTCTGCCCATTAATACAAGCCTCTGGACACCACTTGATGCTAAGTAGATAAAACGTGGATTAATAAGCATCCCTTAAATGAGAGAGGCTGTCATCTTCTATGTATTAAAAGCCAAGTTCATGCAGTACACAGGGATAAACTTATGTCCTTTATGTATACACAAACTGGACCAAAAAAAACCAAAACAAAAATACTGAACTGGGGCGCCTGGGTGGCTCAGCCGGTTAAGCATCTGCCTTCAGCTCAGGTCATGATCCCAGGGTCCCTGCTCAGCAGGGAGCCTACTTCTCCCTCTGCCCCTGCCCCTGCCTGTGCGTGCTCTCTCTCTCAAATAAATAAAATCTTAAAAAAAAAAAAACAAAAAACCGAACCAATAAAGATGGCTCATCACTTTGTAGCTGCAACAAATGTGCAGAAAAAAGGCAACAATAACATACAAAGCCCAACTCAGCACAAAAATTACATTTTTGTTTTCAGAATTACTTCTTCTCCTTTTTTTTTTAAATCCCACACCTATGAGGGATCTAGAAACTTGAAGAAGGAAGGGACTGGTTAAGGAAAGGGAAAGGAGGATTTCGGAAAGTACATATAAGGTCTGACGAGTTACACAACAGCCAGAATGGTAAGATGATGCTGAGAGCCAAGCTTAGCCTGAGTATTTTTCTCAGGTCTTCTGCACAAAAACAACACTCCTGAGTGACTTGAGGAAATGACAAAGGTCAACAAAGCCAAAGTACAACACTTGTGGACCGAAGTGAGGGCCCGGCCAGCCAGCAAGCTCAGAGTCTTTCAAACATGTCCATACCTTTGGCGTGTCGACACACTCTTCTTCCATAAATGCGGCTTCCGCCTGGCAGCCGGATGCTGGGAATGAAAAGGCCTCCACGTTGGACGCCTGTGGGAGGAGGGCAGACCGCATCAGCCGCACGTTTGGTGAATGCATGGTCACCGGGAGCCCCACCGTTTGCGCCTGAAAACATGGCAAGAACAGTTTGGGAACGTTAATACTTTCCACACAAATATACAATTAGTTGGAATAAAATAACTCTTCCTGGTACAATTAAAGAATAAGTGGTAATTTGTTGGAACCCCAGAAAAAATTCGATAAAATATATATATATGGGTACGGGTACTGATGTGACGCAGTCTCAGTTTCGCTCCTGCTCCACAGTGACGCGCCTAACTTTCACACAGACAAGAAAGGTGGTCTCCGTAAAGAACCTAAGAATGTGTTTTTTTTTTTTTTTAATATTTTATTTATTAATTTGACAGCGAGAGACAGCCAGCGAGAGAGGGAACACAAGCAGGGGGAGTGGGAGAGGAAGAAGCAGGCTCCCAGCAGAGGAGCCTGATGTGGGGCTCGATCCCAGGACTCCGGGATCACGCCCTGAGCCGAAGGCAGACGCTTAACGACTGAGCCACCCAGGCGCCCCAGAACGCTGTTTTTTTAATTAAACATATATTGTCTATATCCTTAAATATGTCATCATGGGAAGATAAAGAATAAAAAAGTTCCCGCGTGTCAGAGCTCAGAACTGAACCGGGGGTACACACACATAGACACACACACACAACTTACCCAGAACACAAGTGTACTGCACTTTGTTTTTCTGGTGGGGTGAGATGGTGTGTATTTCTTGACAAGGGTATGTATGCAGAGGAAGACAACAGAAGCGGCAGCTACTTGGAGGTGACAGGAGTGTCCTCCTTCCCAGGAGGTGCAAAAACTGAACACAGCCTGTTGGCCCAGCAGAGAGCGAGACGCTCATTGCTGAGCAACTTATGTTCTGAAGTCAACCTACTGGAGAAAGCTCCAGATGGTTTTAAGCCCATTTTTATGTCTTGTTTGTTAAGAATGCTAAGTAAACAAACATTGCAAACTCTTCTTTTAAAAAATCACATAGGGGAGCCTGGGTGGCTCAGTCGGTTGAGCATCTGACTCTTGGTTTTGGCTCAGGTTATGATCTCAGAGTCATGGAATCGAGTCCCAAGTCAGGTGTTCAGCAGAGAGTCTGCTTCCCCTCTGCCTCTCCGTCTCCCTCCACTCCTGTTCTCTCTCTCTCAAAAAAATAAATCTTTAAAAATATAATAAAAAATCATATAACAGAGAATCTTTCTTTAGGACAACTGGCAAGGATTCGGTTTGATGTTTTTTGGGGGGGCAAGGATTGATTTTAAAGATGAAACATAATCCTTCTTTCCCATCTCTTTAAAACTAGCAGAATAACTAGATATCTTTTGAACATAATGGACACTGCCAAACATTTAAGAGAACATACCAGTGTCTAAGAGGCAGAGGAATAGTCCATTTTTTCCCTGCTATAATCACTTGAAGGGACACAAGGTGGTGAGTTTTAAATTCAAACAAAAGGGAACGATATTGGTATGATTTTAGCTTCTCTCCTCCAGAGACCTGGGTGTGATTCCAGGCTCCATCCCTCACTAACTGTGCGAACTACCTAACCTCTCTGAGTCCTATTTTCTTTACCTAGAAAAAGGCACGATGCCTATTTCACAGTGAAGTTAGGACTGTAAAAGGTAACGTGAAAGGTCCTTCACTCAGTAATGTTAATTCCGCCATTCTCCTTCCTTCTAAAGTCGTGAAAAGATCACAGGGATCTAACACAGGAACTGGCCTGCAAATGCATAGTTCTGTTCTCAGATATTATCTAATGGTTCTCCATTAAAATTTTTGGTTGATGGTTTTCAACGATATGTTAGAAATATATCTTATATTTGAATATACTTTGAATATATTTAGAATATACTTTATGTTCGGTACATTCCAACATTAGCATCGTTAGATATGCTGCGTGAGTTAACGAATAAAGTAGCAATAGCCAAGTGGTGGTATCACACGGAGGGTAAAAACATAAAAAAAGTACACAGCAAACGATCCTGAGGATGATAAAGAAAAGGCTTTTCTTACATCACCATTCCTCATGCTTATTTCCTGGGCCACTTTTGAGGCTACACCACTTTTTTTCCCCTTTCAAGCATTAGTCATTTAGATTAATTTTTAAAGTCCTCACGTCACAATGTAAAATGTAAACTTCCTAGTAAGGTATATTTCATGCGTTCCTCTTACCCCTATCATCAGCTTTTCAACCAAAGGATAAAGCTGAACTTTAATTTCTCGTTCCTAAATTTATTAGGCTGCTCCTCGTGTGTGAAATAATTCAAATTATTAGGGCAAAGCATTATTTAAAGATATTGCACTGGAAATGAGGTACTAACATGATAACTAGGTGTGCTGTTCCTTCTCAGTCTCTGCCTCTTATTAGCTGTGACTTTTTAAATGGCAGGATCATGCTATGCCAGACCAAGCGTAACACATTCTCCCTGACAAATTTCACGTCCAACCTGGACTACAGCAACAGCGTACTGTGAGCTTGGTATGGGGAGGGGAGGGACGCATTTCATTGTGACAACCAATTCACAGGGAACAGGATGGTAGGTGGGTTGTGGTTTTTTTTTTTTTTTTTTTTTTTTTTAGGATTCTTGCAATCACTGAAAGGATTAAAGAAGTCTTTTTGGAACAAGGTAGGGTGAAAATATTCAAATGGCATGCTCGGCACTGTACAGTGGACTAAATAATATGTTATTTTAATACACAGATGATTAATATCCCAAGGAAGCAAACCTTACCAGTTTCTTCAAGAGTGGTAATAGACAATGCTTATGTCCAATTAATTGTAATGACTTTTTAGACCATGTATTTATTGTCTTGAATCTCTTCTTCTGAGTTTGTGCTTTTTAGAATAACCATCACAATGAAAATAATGTTTCCTCCTATGAGAAAATCTTTACTGTGCCAGTAGGAATATGCTCATTATGGACAGAACTGTGTGTTCTCCCCATGCCCCAATCTGTATGTGAAAGCCCTAACTCCCAGTGCAACTGTACTTAGAGAGCCTTTCAGGAGGTAATTCAGGATATATGAAGTCATAAGGGTGGGCTCCCCATCTGATAGGACTAGCGTCCCTTTAAGATGAGGGTGAGACACCAGACATCTCTCTCTCTCTGCACGTGCAGAGGAAAGGCCGTGTGAGGGCACAGTGAGCAGGCAGCTGAGAGTTCTCACCAGAAGTCAATCTTGCTGGCACCTTGACCTTGAACTTCCAGCCTCCAGAACTGTGAGAAAATAACCTTTTATGTTTAAGCCCCCCAGTCTGTGGTACCCTGGGGCCAACTACACAATGCTTTTTCTTATAGCTGTGGAGGGCAACCTCTAATCAGTGATTAAAGAAGAACTGGATGAGTGTTTCACTCTTGTCTACTTACAGCTGACAGAAACTTGGAGCGGAAGGACTAGTTGGGAATCATGAGAAGGCATGACATGTATGTCCTCCAAACAGTTGTCTGAAGTCAACTAGAGGTAACATTTCTTGCATAGTATATGGCAAATATAAGTACTCTAAATCATTCTGAGATAGGACTCTCACTGTTTCCTAAGTAGTAATAATGGGCACTTTCTCACTACACCATCCATTCTTTCAGGGCGGGGACTGTTTCCTAGGTACCTCTGAAGCCACGGTGGCAGGGACTGAGCCTGGCACAGAAGCGCTCTGTTTGCTGAACTGAGCTGCTGGCATTAGTTACCTAATTTTATCTTTGTAGCAAACTCATGAAGTAGGTATTGCTATTTCCGTTTTATATTTAAGGATGCTGGAGCTCAGAGACGCTGGCTTGCTGGTCACTCAGCTTGGTACGGAACCAAGGCCTGTGCGATTCCACAGCTCATGTGATGTTTGCACGGGATCATGTTGCTTCCCCAATTTCCTACTGTTATACCAACTAACAAGTGATTTGTCACTTCTTTAAGCCAATAGCAGAACAAAGAATTAAAGAGAGAAGGCTCTACTGAAACTTTAAGTGCAGAGAAATCTATTTTTTAACAAGTTCAACAAAACAGGAGACTGGGAACTCTCACAGGGAAGGGAGCGACTTCTTCAGCCCCAGCGCCTGTTACTCTAGACAAGCCTGTGAATGAACACTGAAACTTCTACTTGAATTAAATACATTTTTAAGTCCCAGTAAGTAGCTTTCTATGACAACTTAGGTCAATGCATAAAATGAAAAGAATTCATGTGGTCCTTGGTAATAAAAAAATTATCAAACATAAGAAGCCATGTTATACATCTGAACTCTCAGCCATATTAAACATAATCTGAGCTCCCCTGGGGAATCTGTTTCAAGCTTAGATAGAAAGGCAGCTATGTGCAATAATAACATGCATGTGCCCAGGGTGATCATGTACGTAACCCCGTGCCCTCGCTCGTGCAATATGGACAAGAATAGAGAGACTGGTGAGAGAAAGCTGCTACCGTACTGGGGGCTTTCTTGCTTCCTGACCTTCTGCCTGGCAGCATTTCCAGAGGGAAGGGTACCTCTACATCTCACTTTTACTACCCCAATTGAGGAATTCTCATTTTATCCCCCTCCTCTCTTAAAAGCAACACCATTCAACACTGGAGGATTCTAACTGCTCAGAGATACTCTAATCCAAAGATCTGGAACTTTATCTGTGCATTACTCGCGTTAGTATCAATATTCACTTTATATATTAAAAAATATATTTAGATATTAAAGTGTGTATAACAGTGTATACTATTTGCCAACTAAAATCAAGATGTTAATTTCGTCCCCCCCCCGTTTTATAGAAGTCAATGCAAAATTCTAGTAAATCCTATACATTTTGTAAAGCTGCTAAACGAGAAGTACAAAGTCAGAACTTTCCTGTTCTTCCTTGCCGTTGCAAGAAAGTAAGCACTCATAGAAGCAGATGGAAGTCTTGGGGCGCCTGGGTGGCACAGCGGTTAAGCGTCTGCCTTCGGCTCAGGGCGTGATCCCCGCGATCTGGGATCGAGCCCCACATCAGGCTCCTCTGCTGTGAGCCTGCTTCTTCCTCTCCCACTCCCCCTGCTTGTGTTCCCTCTCTCACTGGCTGTCTCTCTCTGTCGAATAAATAAATAAAATCTTTAAAAAAAAAAAGAAGTAGATGGAAGTCCTAATAGATTGTATGAACGAACCAGGCGTCTTCTCGACCTCTATGTAGATGATCTCCCAACCCCTTTAGCGTCTGTCCTGGGATCCAGATCTATTCTTTGTTTCAAGCAACCGAGTCAGTGAAACCACTTATCTCCCTGCCTCGGGCTCGAGAACAGAGTCCTCTCTAAGTCACTGCTGTGCCTTCCTCCCCAACGCGGACTTCTTACTTTTTATAATCAACATGTATAGGGCACGTTCTAAGTGCTGCACAATTATCAATTAAATCAAACATCAGAACATTCTCTAATTTCCCCCATTTTAGAGTTTGGGAAACTGAGGCACAGAAAGACCTTAAGTAACTTTTTGAAGGTCAGGCAGCAGGAAGGGGCTGAATCTGGGGTTTGCTCCGGAGCGCCTGCATTAACCGCTGAGTTGTGCTGCCTCTGCAAACCACCGCGGAGTCTCTCCAGATTCCGCCCGAGATGGTCCTGCGCCATCCCCTCCATTCTGCTCCCACCAGCACCGTGTTAGTTCAAGCTTTCAGTATTTCTCAGCTCCTCACTGCTCTCCCCGGAGTTCTCTTCCCTGTCCAATCTACCCTTCCCGATGTCACAGATTAGTTGGCTTAAAGCCTGGATATGATTTGATCACTCTCCTGCTTCTATCTCTGGTCATTCCTCAGTATTTCCTGAATTGTAAGTAAACTCTCTCCCTTGGCATTCGAAGCCCTTCACAACATGGCTTCAACTTACCACACAAACTTTTTCCTTTCCCTGTGTGCTTCAGTTCAGTTCCCTACACTTGCCCACTGAGTGCTTCTGCTTCCTACATAAAATGCCTTCAACTGCTGCCTCTCCCTAGCAAAGGCCTACGCATCCCTGAAGATCTGAGCTCTGTCGGAAATGCCACATCTCCCACGAAGCCTTTCCTCAGCAGATGTGTCACTCTCCCCTTTGCCCGTGGTTCTTCTCCCAGATTTACCTTTCCCTGTTTTGAATGACAGTTATTTGTGATGTCTTAATTTGCTTTTATACTGTCATGTCTCTGAGGGCCATGCCTGGGTCTTATGTATCCCAAGCCCTGTCATGCCTAATAACAGAAGCTTGCATATTATAAATCTGCAGTAAAAATTTGTTAAATGGAATCGAATGTACAGGCTAGTTATAATAATTCCCACCATAAGTCAATGATTAAAAAATGAGAAAACTCTTAAAGAAAAAAAACTGTTTGAAATTTCTAAGGAGAAATAGGAAGATGCAGGGGCGCCTGGGTGGCTCAGCTGGTTAAATGTCTGCCTTTGGTTCAGGTCATGATCCCAGGCTCTTGGGATCGAGCCCTGTGGCGGGCTCCCTGCTCAGCAGGGGCTCCACTTTTCCCTCTCCCTCTGACCCGTTCCCCCCTGCTCATGCTCATGCTCTCTCACTCTCTCTGTAAAATAAATAAAATCTTAAAAAAAAAAAAAAAGAAATAGGAAGATGCTAAAACATCTGAGAATCTAGGAAGTGACAGGCAGAAACTTTACAGAAGAACCGCGTGTGGAGGATGAGATCCTAACCCTTTGTTGTACAACAAGATGAAAAATGTGTGAAACATGTGAACAAGCACCTGCAAGATGAGACCACTGGCTAATGTGGCGTTACCTTGGCAACTGTTTGTTCAGCCACGGTGCTAGGCCGCCGCTGGCGGGCATCGAGTCTCTGCTCCACGGGAAAACTGCTCCGATGTGATTTCAGGCGCTCCACCAACAAGTAATAAATGGCAGCAAAGTGGTTATAGCTCTTGTTCTGCAAAGACTGAAAGAGAAAACAAGTGCTGAAGGCGGAGAAGCATGAAAACCAGCCCAGTGATCACATCTTCCTGAAAAAGGAGGGAAGAAGTCCTGTGTTTGACGAACAAAGTGTGTCTAGAACGAAAGCTGTTCCAGAATTCAGAAGGACAGACAGTTCAGAGTTTCTAGTACTGATGACATGAAGGCTGATGCCTCTAAGTGACGGGCCCTTTTACAGTAACAGGGCTCCACTTGCTTTTCTGCCTGTAGGTAAACTGCCACCACTGTCTCGTGTTGCAAGTCCCCAGTGCCGCCCCAAGGTCCCATCTCCTAGCTGTGACCACAGTGTAAGGTCGGTTACAATCTGGGCCCACAGGCTCGAATTCTGTAACTTCAACACAAATCCAAACTATTGCAACTCTGAAGTGAATGATTAAAGTCTTTGGGGAAATTTCTGGTGATTATTTTGGGCTGGAGAGAAACATTTGGAGGCTGGATTGAGAGACACTGTGTCTCCGTTCTTAGGTAATTTTTTCCTCTTGTTTTTGCGGTCCCACCCTCTTGAAGCCTTGAAAATAAAGCTGCTTCCCAATTTTTCACATCCCTCGCTGGCCAGCTTTGCCAGAATACTAGCGGAACGGAGGAACAACTGCTCCTCCGGCTTCTAATTCCACCTGACCGTCTGCACGGGTGCTGCCCAGGGCGCCTTAGATGCGGAGCACGCGTGGCAGAAGTCACAGGCCTGTCGGGCTGCCCTCCCAGCTGCCGTTCCAGATCTGTTCTGTGGCCAAGGACAGAAACGTGCCCCTGAGCGCGGGACGAGCAGAGCAGGAGAGCCCGTCTGCCTTTGCTCACGGCAGCACGGTTTGGAGCACTTCAAGTTCACAAGAGGCACTTTGTATTCTTTCTTGTTATGCTTCCTCTAGGAGAGCAGTGTTGGGTTTTCACTGTTGTGGAGGTAAGGACAATGTGTTTCTCCTAGGAATATGCTAACTTAGTACTAAGGGACAGAAATAAAAGTGAGGAGGAATTTCCCAGGCTCGCGACCCTCTCAGTTCTATGACCCAGAGTACTTCCAAATCCGGAATCCACCTGTTTCTGCCTTCTCAGCTTCCCCAGCTTCACAGCCTACACCCCACTGGCTTTCCTAAACATGAGGCCTGCTCTTCCTGTTTCCTGGTCAGCCCTCAGCCTTGTTCCCTAGCTGTACATTTATATTCCATATAAACTAGCTTATGACCTGGATAAAACTTCATGATTCATCTTAGAAGAAATTTTCTACTTTGTGTAAGTTTCCATCTTCATCTTTTCCCAGTCCTATATAAACTCCACCTCTTGAATTTTAGGCAAATAGGACAAAGGGAGGGATTTATATATTGAATAAAAAAGCAAACACGAAATAGAGTCTGACTATAATCCTCCGGGAAAACTGAACAGTATGCTCCGGTGCGGGGAGAGCTATGCCGAAAGACCATCAGTCAAGTCTCTGATCACTTTACCTCAATGGTTTTCTGCTGATCTATTCCAAGGCTGTGCATCAACCGCAGAACCTGTTCATTAAATTCCCCAATGGATGGCTCATTTTCTTGCCCTTGTGGATAGAGAACAGGTCTCTGTACAGGAACTTCTACGAGCATCCATTTATGCTCCTTGATTTGAGCTATCGTTAGCCGTTTGGACGGGTCTAGGACCAACATCCTTCGAATAAGGTGCTCACAATCTACGGAAAACACAATGTTACAAAAGTCACGTAAATCACCTTGCACTTCAGGGTACTGGCTTGACTCATGTGACTCTGCACAATGGCATTAATCTCTGTGTCCCCCACAGCACCCACTGGAAAGCAGAAGGTCAAATGAATAAATGAACACATGAAAGCTAGTTGTACTGGTCAGGTGCACATGGTGAATGGTGACACAAAAGTGACCACCACCACGAATGAATACTTCAGAAAATCAGGAGGGTGTAGGTCTGTCCAGTTTTGTGCTAAATAAACCTTCTTATTGAATTTCTCAAGTGAAAAGATCTAGACAGACTTAGATTCTGCTGAAGCCTTCTCCTAGAACGAGCACACACACGGATCCTCAGTCACTTCTAAGGCTGATACACTAACGGCTACGTGCATGAGGCAAGAGCTCCCCAGTGGACTGCTGCTTTTCTCCTGTCAGTGCAGCTAGGAAAAATGCACACGAAGCATCAGTTATTTCTGATTATACTACAGAAACTGCACTGCTGTGACTAAAGCACCAACTTATTCTCGGAGCGGACAGCATGCTCTCTGCCCCCACAGAAGCGAGCCTCACACCCTCTGCGGTGTGCCAGGCACCACGCGAGGTGCTCTACACAGATGACTTCCATTCACCTGCACAGCGCCCTTACCAGCAACCACCGTGACTTCCATGTTGCAGACTGAGGACACGGACGCGCAGAGAGGGGACATAACTTGTCAAGGTCAGACCGCCAGTAAGTGGTGGACTTGGAATTAAAACCAGGAAGCCTGGCTCCAAGATCTATGCTCTTAACTAATTATTAGAGGTTTATTTCTAACAGCACTAGGAATGAAAGAGTTAAGGATGACAACCAAAACCCGAGGAGGAAATGTAGCTGAGCAACAAGCCAACTGGTTGTATGGAACAAGCTAATCCAAGACGGGCCGGGGCACCGCATTCTTAATCCAACAGCTGCGCCAGTTTTTAATTCAATTAAAAAATGTAATTTTGCAACTTCTCACCGAAGGACATAGGAAAATCTATTTCATACTTAGAGTAAAATGGTTGTGAATCTATCTACAAAGTGCTTCTCTAAGTCTAAAATAAACTGGGGACATTTATAGAACCAGAGTACACGCGAAGACTCGTTGTTCTTAACCTGGAAAGCTTTCCGTTTTCAGTGACAAGTAGGAAGCAACAGCTTCTCTCACCTACATGGAGGGGGCTGCTTAGTTCTAGAGCTTTTCAAGTGACTCAGTCATTTTGTTTGGCACCCAAACTCTTAAAACAAGGGAAGCTTCTGCTGAGGCATTTCATTCGGAGCACAAATTCTGTAAAGCACAAGTATAAGATGAACAGGTTACCTTCTGACATGAAATATGGAATCCGGAATCTTCCTTCTAAAACTCTCTGCCTCAAAATTGGAAGAGTCGGTCCATCAAAAGGCAGAGCTCCACAGACAAGGACATAAAGAACAACTCCCATGCTCTACGGAAGAAAACAATGCAGTCACTTTTCCACTGAGGACTTTAAACACTCTTTGTTTTCCTAAACATCCCCAGGGCCCTTAAAATCATATGGGCTGAAAAGTTCCTGTTTGGATTTACTATTTTCTCAGAATTTCAAAACAAAACAAAACTAAACTAAACTAAAACTCTGATGACTGCAATAAAATATCCTATAATAAATACTCAAAGATCTGAATTTAATCATTTGATTACTACTTAACTTTAAATTATTGCTGATATTAAAGTAATAACATCTGTCCCTAGATTCTTTCCTAGAACCTAATGCTCTAATCACAGTCCAGCGGACAGGAAAGTATGAACTACCACCTATGTGTTAGGTACCAAGAGCTTCAAAGACGGGCCAAAGTACCAGTTATTACCGTTATAGATGCATTTAACACAGCAAAGCAAAGAAATACCCAAATATCCAGCTGTGGTCCTTCATACTGCTGCCCTTCAAAGACTTCTGGGGCTGCATAAGGGGGGCTGCCACACCATGTTGCCAGCAGTTCACCACTTTTAAAGAAATTTCCAAAACCGAAATCTATTGGGATGGAAATAAATGTTACTTTCATCTATGCTCTCAACTATACTGAATTTCTTGTAGTAAATTTTACAATATGCTGTATTAACAATAGCACTGCTATGGCATCTATCTTGTGCTGTGTCCGTAGCACTGAGCACAGTGACTAGAAAATATCAAGTATTCAATAAATATTTGTTGAATGAATGTATAAATAAATCAAGTTTTCTTCTCAAAGGGAATGAGAGGTTGAAAAAAGACTTTATATCATGTATTTTTAAGGCTGAAAGAAAACCCATTGGTGTGGACAACCAACTTGAATTTGAAAATCTTAGAATTTCAATTACTCCATAATTAAGAACTCTTCATTTTTTTTTTAATTAAAAAAGATTTTTTTTTCCCCAGTAAGCTCTATGCCCAACATGGGGTTTGAACTCATGAGCCCAAGATCAAGAGCTACATGGTTTTACCAACTGAGCCAGCCAGACACCCCAAGAGCTCTTTATCTTTTACAGTCTATAAGGAAACAAATGAGTAAAATTTTAAGATATTTACCTAAACAGAACTGAGTGACTGGCTGCTCTTGCAGCCATTACCCAGAGTAGCAAGACATATAACCTTTTAAGGCAACTGAGTATAGTGTTTCTTAGGTAACAATTTTTTATTTTTAAAGATTTTATTTATTTATTTGACAGAGACAGCCAGCGAGAGTGGGAACACAAGCAGGGGGAGTGAGAGAAGCAGGCTCCCAGAGGAGGAGCCTGATGCGGGCTCGATCCCAGAACGCCGGGATCACGCCCTGAGCCAAAGGCAGACGCTTAATGACTGAGCCACCCAGGCACCCCTTAGGTAACAATTCTCAAAGTGTTGGCCTGCACATTCTGATTTAGGCAGATAGGCAACTGAAGAGTTCATTAACATGTGTTGGCTCTCTGGCCTGCCAGCTACAAGCCACCTATCACCAGTATCACTCGTTCACTCATTTATGGAGTGCAGTGGCATTCTACCTCTAAACAGTTACTGGTCTTCTTTCTATGACATTAGTCATACTGAATCCACAACTTTGACAGATAGCAGGCACTCTGGAAACATTGTGCTCAGATGCCTTCACTATGCAAGAAAATTACAGAAGACAAATTTCAATGAGTTCTGGTATAAATGCGAGCTTGTGCCCTTTTGCTAAGCCCTCACACAGGCTCATATTCTTACTGAGGAAACAAATTCCTATTATTTTGTTAAGTTATACAAATACTGTCTTTTGTTGTAAACACTCCCTACAGGAGAACACTGCCTTAGTGACGGAAACTGGCTCTACCCCCAGCTAGTATATGCTGCCGCACGGATAGTGAGCTTTAAAAGGCGTCCTAAGGGGCACCTGGGTGGCATAGTCGGTTGAGTGCCCAACTCTTGATCTCGGCTCAGGTCATGATCTCAGGGTCCTGAGATTAGGCCCCATACAGGGCTCAGTGCTCAGCGAGGACTCTGCTTGAGAGTTTCTCTCTCCCTCTGCCCCACCCGCTTGTGTGCTCATTCTCTCTCTCTCAGATAAATAAATCTTTAAAAAATAAAAGGTGTTCTAGGAGGACTGGATTGAGTCACCAGTGCCAGACTCACTGGCTATGTGACTTTGTATCAGTCTCTGTGAGCCTTGCTTTCCCCACCTGTAAAGTTGAAATAATAAATGTCTGTAGTCAGCAAGCTGTTGGAAGGATCGGTGAATTAACAGAAACTCACATTCCATTCACACCTTGAGACCACAGCACACACTGTATGTAGGTGGCGTGTCCTCTTAGCTCACACACATACCAACTGGTGATGAGCGGTAGCGACAGTAAGAGCAGTCACCGTCCCCCACACCAGAGCCTCACTGCAGAGCACAATCTCTCAAGTTAGGGAGAACTAGAGCAGGTTTCCAGTTTTCCCACTTTTCTAGCTTCAGGTCGCTCTCGTAGATTACTTAACTTCCCCGAATCTCAGTTTCTATATCTATAAATGTAGTGATAATCCACCTGCCCAGACAGGATGCTGTGAGGATTAAATGAGATTAAACATACAAAGTTCCTGGAGCATAGATGTCAAATGTCAGCTCCCTTCCTTCCTGAAGCCATCATAATCAACTACCGCCTTTCAGAAAGAAAGGTTCTGAGAAGGTATATAGGAAGGGCAAAAAAGTGTAGAGAATCATGAGGGTTCAGAAGACAGATGAGGGAGCATGTGGGGAAGAGCCTAGACGCCATCTACACCTGGTGGAACAACACTGTGCTCTGGCCCTGGCATCTAGGAGTAGGAAGGAATGAGAACCTCTCCCTTCAGAATGGGACCACAGCTCAGTCCTACACTCTGCTTTCCAAAAGGACTGTCAGAGAGGTCTTATCTTCTCAAGTCCACCTCCGTGACTAACCACTCCAATGACATCATAACCCATATGTCCTTATTGATGCGCATTTCTAATTTTCTAAATTATAATTCTAATTTTCTAACTATACTCTCAAATGAGTCAAGGACTAGATATTCAAATAACATTTGAAGAGGAAAATGTTAATTTCATTTACATAGAGAAGCACCAGAAGCTCTAGGATGTATGTTTGGAGATCCTGAAATAGGTCCAATAACTGCTGTATTTAAACCATAATCACAGGAAGAGTTTCAGCTCATGCAAGTTGAGGATACCCACCAAATAGCACTGTAAAGTTTTAATATTTCAAGAGCCATCACAGAACTCCTACAATCTGGCCTTCCCTGGGCTCTGGTGGAAAGTGTCATCCTTACTACGGAGGCTCTCACTGGTACACCTCAGAGGCTAGAAGAGAGCAAGAGCTAGGAAAGCATAGCTGTGCCTATGGTAGCCCAGTCTCAATTGTGGCTTTACACACCTAGGACAAAGAAAGTGTCCATTAACTTATAAGGAGAGTGGTACTAAGCAGATCTTACTCTGTTTCCTGTGGGGAACTAAAGAAAATAAAACTTGAGCCAGTAGCAACACTAAAACATACTGAGTAAGCTACTCAAGAGGAAAAGAGCAATTCTTCTTACTGTTTTATGTATCTATTTTCCCCATCAGACTAAATTTGAGAGAAGGGAAGAGAGAAATGATAGAGATCTGTACTCCCAGCACTCAGCATGCAGGTTGTGGACAGGAGCTATTCAATAAAGGTTTGCTGCATGACCACGTTGTCATCTTCTCTAAGTGCTTACTATGGGCCAGAAGCTGTTCTAAGCTCTCTAAAGAGAATTTCTTCTTAAAAACCCTATGAGGTATACTTACTTTAGAAGAAAAGTAAGGGTAGAAAGGTAAGTATCTTGATAAAGACTGAAGACCTGGAATAGAAACCAAGTGTGACTACAGAGCCCTCCCAGTTAGCCACCACCTTCATGTCCTTTTCTGGCACCGTGATATGCAGCTGTTTTTGAGCAAGTTAATAATTGTCAGGTTTAAGAAGTGGCAACAGAAAGGCACTTAAAAATAAAAGCCCTTTTATTTCTTCACAGGAACCTGGCTAATTTGCTTTATTCACAGTCTGCAGCTTTCTGCTTAACAGCATCTAAGAGTGCATGAGGGGTGAGCAAGAGCGACGCAGTACGGAAATGGCAGAGCTGGGCAGGATTTGTTTATTGCCTTTTATAAAAATGCAGTGGGTTAGTGTTCATCACACCAAAGTCCATCCGTCCGTCTTTCCTTCCTTCCTTTCTTCCTTCTCTTCCTTTTCTTCCTTCCTTCAGTAAACATTTGAATGCGTACATGTGTCAACCACTGTGCAAACAGAGAAGAGAGGCTCCCAATGACAGAGGATAATAAAAGACCCCATATTATCATCTGACTTTTGGCAACCATTAGGAAAACAGTAATTTGATCCAGCCTGCCCTTGCTGGAAACAAAACACTGGTCCAGCCAGCTTCATGCATTCTCTACCTCTGACCTGCAAGTTAATACCTGAAACGATGGCTGCTATGTCCCTCAGACATTTTGTGTCCTATTTTCTGCCATAAAGCTTACGCCATGTAATGCTGGATTCACTTCGGTATTAGTTAACTTTTAATTCTGAAATAATTTTAGATTTCCAGAAGAACTGCAACAATACACAGTAAGCAGAATTCCCTATGCCCTTCACCCAACTTCCCCTAATGCTAACATTTTTTATAACTATATTAGTAAAATAATCAAAACTAAGAAAGTAACACTATTAACTAAACCATGGACTTTATTAAGACAGCACCAATTTTTCACAAACGTGCCCTCTCAGTTCAGGATTCCACAATGCATCTAGTGGTAGTGTCTCCTTAGGCTTCTCCAATTTGTAACCGTTCTTCGGTCTTCCCTTACCACGAACAATACAGGTCACATATTTTGTAGACTGTCCGTCAGTCTGGTTTTGCCTGGTGTTTTCTCATGACTGGATTGAGATTATGGATTTTTGGGGAGCACATCTAGAGGTGAGGTGCTGGGTTGCCTGGCTGACTCAGATGGTTAAGCATCTGCCTTTGGCTCAGGTCATGATCCCAGACTCCTGGGATGAAGCCCCATATTGGGCTCCCAGCTCAGCGGGGAGCCTGCTCCTGCTTCTCCCTTTCCCTCTCCCCCTGCTTGCGGTCTGTCTCTGACCCAAAAAAAATAAAATAAAATAAAAATCTTAAAGAAAGAGGTGAGGTGCTCTTTTCATTGCACTGTATAAGGGGACACCTGGTAGTATGTCTAATTACTGGGCGGGGGGTGGGTGGGTAACCCTGATTTCTTGATTAAGGTGCTTTCTGCTGGGTTTCCCCATTGTAAAGTTACTATTTTCCCTTTTATAATTAATATATTAGAGAAGATACATTGAGACTATACAGATCCTGTTTCTCAAACTTTCCACCCATCACTTTAGCATTCATTGGTAGATCTGGATTGCAGCGATTACTGTAGTGCTCTAATTGTGAGTTTTCATTTTCCCCATGTCTTCTACACTTCTTAATTACAATTCTTCTTTAAGGAAGAGTTGCCCTTCTTCCCCTTTCATTTATTCATTAAATCATTTATTTTTTAATTATCATATTGTCATTGTATTTGTCATGAACATTTATTTTATTCTTTGAATTATAATTCAAAACTATTGTTATTTATTTGATGCTCAGATAGTTCTGGCTTTGGCCATGAGAAGCTAATTCAGGTTGGCTTCTATATCCTTTCAACATGCCTTCATCTTTTTAAATAAATTTCATTTTAAGTATTTCCTTATCTCTGGCACCAGAAGAAGTTCCAGGCTCATTTTCTATTTTCCCTGCCCCAGCTCTGGAATCAACCACTTTTCCAAGGAGCCTGGTTCCTTTTACAGACGAATGGCATTTAGAACATTTAGATGGTATTTAGAACCAAGACTAGGACCTAGATGTACTCATTGCAGCTGGGATGTCACTGCTTCTAGGCCCTGTCAGCTGAGAGAGTTAGGAAATATATGTACAAATGCTAAAATATATGTATACACCCCCCCGATATTTATTCTTGTACCTTTCTATATGTATTTTAAAAAACCCATGAATTCATACTGATACTTCTCATTCTAATCCAGGGTTCAGTTTAGTTTATTTTGATACTATTTTTATTCATACAAGATTGAGCAACTCTGACAAAATCCTGAAGATATAAAAAGTTTCTTTCCTCTGCAGTAATTTGTCATTTGTGTGGGGAGTAACTGAACTCGCCCTCATAACACACCTTAGGTTTGTCAGATCAATCATGATTTTCAACATTCTTAAACATATTTGGAAAAAAAAAATCTTTCTCAAAGAATCTCTTAATTTTAAGAAAGTTCAATGTGAAATCATAAGTTTTAGAAACTGACAACTTGTCCTTCAACATGGTTTAGGAGTTAAAATCAAACCCAAAAAATATTTATGTCATGCCTACACTGGATCAGGCGTTACATACTTGGTACTTTTTTTAATACATAATTTCGTTTAATTGTGATGACAGCTCTGTGAGATGTGACTGTCCTTGTCTTACAAACAAGGAAATTAAAGTTCAAAGTGGTTAAATGACTTGCCCAAGTATCACTAGCTATGAGTGGCTTAGCCAGTAGTCAAACACAGGTTTTTTTAAACTGCAAAGCCAGGTGTTTTTTGTTTTTGTTTTTTACTTTATCACAGATGTTCCAAGTATGTCACTAGCCAGAGAAGTTTAATCCAACTCAAAGTTGGAGGTAAGGCTGTCATAAACCCAGAAAAAATCTTTTACATTAGTAGAGAGGAGAGGTTTTCTAATTCATCCCTCTGCCAGCAGAACTTGGCAAGTGAGGGCTTTCTCGTCTCTACACTATTAGATGCTATGTCAACAGCATCCTTCATAAGTGAATGGAAATAAGTGTTTACAAAGTAAATGTCAGAAATATATGCCTACATTCATTTTAGGAATCCATATCCTTTTTAAGAATGCACAATGTGTTGAATAGACATCTTGTCCTTTCATGTGAGATGACGTGTGCCCACACTCCTAACACAAAGGCACGTTCTCCAGGGGTTTTACTCTTAACAATGGTTTTGGGATTTCCTAATATATCCATATTCTCTCACTTGGTTTCTGTGTGGCTTAAAATGTCTACAGAAGAGAGGGTTTGGAGTAGACTGTTTAACCACAGAACTGATTCAATTACTGTTGACGGACTCTCATGGAAATGAACTTGGCCTCAAAAGCTGAGTCCTCTAATTACCTCTTATCTAACTAACCAGTAACAGACTATGGATATATTTGAAAACAGTACTAGAACTGCTATTATTGTCTGCTTATTTTGAAAGTGACTGATTGACCCATATCTTACTGATAACAAATACCAATTATTATTGTCATCCCTAAATTACCTAAGTTATCTGTGCCCTAATATCATTAGCAAAAGGCCAATGTTTTAGGAATAATAGGACCTTACACAGAATAAATAAGCTGATCCTGATGATTACTGTCTGATGGGAACTAAGCACAAAAGAATTCCGTTGTGCTTAATGGAATGAAATAGATCAAACATGAGCAGTCATACAAACCACCTGGGCAATGCTAAAATGCAGATTCTGATTCAGCAGGTCTAGGGCTGAGCTGGATATTCTGCACTTCTAACAAGCTCCAAAGTGATGCTCATGCTGCTGGTCCCCAGACCACTCTTCAAGTAGCCAGGAAACAGAGAACAAAACAAAGGTTGTGAAAACCATACACAAGATATTAAACAGTCTGTTACTGTTGCAAAATGATTGTAATTACTAAATATTTTCAGGATTTTTATTTAAATGACATAAAGACTAAATAGAAGAAGTCATTAGGTAAACTAATTTTTTTCTGAAAAGGGAAAAAAAAAAAACAATGAAAACCAGTCTTTGAGCTAAGTATGCGACTTCTAGGAATCAACACCACCAAGGCAATTTTAAATCTCCAGCAGTGTGTTATAATGTTTAATTTATAATTAAAAAAATTCTCCTACAGAGCAGCAGATGGCTTTAGGGTTAATTTTATCCTTGTTTCTAAAATTACCAGAATTCAGATACCCAGTCTCGCTGGAGAGAGACACCTCTTCTGTAATTATTATAACAGGAGCAGAGAAGACAATTATGAGGAAATGAAAGCTGACAAATGAAGGGCAGGACAGTGGGAGAGACGACACTGACACATTACGTCAACGGCACAGGGGCCGGCCAGCACTGACGTCGCTGTGTGCTTTGCTGCCCACCAGCAAGGAAAGGCCAGCTGCACAGCTTCCTCCCAAACGTCAGTTACTCCCTCTCTACCTGACAGGAGGGCAACGAGCATGGTCACCACAGTGGAGATGAAATGTGATCCTGCTGACTACGACGAGGCATTGATTTGTGCAATGAGGGAGTTCAGTGAGCTACGGAGCAAATAAATGGTCTTCCTTAGCCCCAAGTGGGGTGGAGAGAGGGAGGTAGAAGAAGAGGGGAAAAACAAAACAAAACTCAAAGAAACCCTCTGAGCTGTCTTCCATAGTCCAGGCTTAATGTGTTCTGGTGCTCAATGGGCTTACAGGATAAAGAGGAGGTCTCACTGTGCTTGTTAACGCAGAGCTCTTTTTACATAATACCAGTGGCAGGAGGATAGCAAGGACACTTGTAATAAATATTTTACTATGTATCTCAGCCTCCCTTAGCCTTTTTTTTTTTTTTTAAAGATTTTATTTATTTATTTGACAAAGAGAGACAGCCAGCAAGAGGGAACACAAGCAGGGGGAGTGGGAGAGGAAGAAGCAGGCTCCCAGTGGAGGAGCCTGATGTGGGGCTCGATCCCAGAATGCTGGGATCACGCTCTGAGCCGAAGGCAGACGCTTAACTACTGTGCCACCCAGGCGCCCCAGCCTTTTTTGATTCCAGGGCACAACACTGGAATTACATATACAGAAACCCTGTCTCAAGGTCTTCTTGTGAACAGGAAGTTTGTTAGAAACAATGAGAGATGACGGGTTACTTGGAGGTCATGGGTCAATTCAGAAAGGAAGCATCCCTCTTGGAGCCGGAGACAAGTGATGCACAGGTCAGATCTATCGGGCCATTACACATCACTAATGATGTTTAAGGTCCCTCTTAGAAAAAAAAATTAATTCATATCAAGTAGAGACAATTTAGAATATAAATGATAAACTTGTCTCATTCCTCTGAGATTTGTATTAATAAGGCTTTAAGGCCCTGGTAATTAAAAAAAAAAAAACATGATGAGGGGGGTTATATGGCTATCAGAATTTTCAGGACTTGTTTTCACATGGAATCAATTATATATTGAATACAAAGAACAGCTACCTTTTACTGAGTGTTTACATGGTGCCAGAAACTTTAATAATTTATTTAACAAACACTTAAATAGCATTAACTATGTATCAGGCACTGTTCTTAGTACTTTGCAAATATTAACTATGACCGCTATGAGATATGAACTTCTATCATTCCCTCTTCACAGATAAGGAAACTGAGGGCAACGTGTCCAAGGTCACCCATCTAGCAAGTGGCAGAATCATGACTTAAAGCCAGGTAGTCTGGTTCTAGAGACCATACTCTTACCTACTAGCCCCCGTCTCTAACATTATCATGAATCCTTGCAATATTCCTGAGAAATAGATTAATCTGTTTCATATGTATGGAAACATAGGCTCAGTGAGCATAAATAATCAGCCCAAGGTCACACAGCCACTAAGTGACATAGCCAGAGTTTCCACCAATACTGTCTAATATCACACGCCACATTCTTTATATAGAAGCCTTGTCTGAATGGTGATATTTTCTGAAAACTACCTCCAAGTAGTTCATACATTTTTATCTTTAAGTATTTATTATAAACATTTCAGATTAGGAAAGGTGAAGAGTAAACTAAATGTCCTTCATCTATTTATTCTCAACCTGATGCCTGAAGAGTCATGGCCAAAATTGCTAGGAAGAAACATTACCACAACTATTACAACTAATGAAAGCCAATATTTCTTTGCATTCTGCCTCGTATTTTGCAAAGGCTGGAGGTCTCATAATTGAGGCAATGAACACACACGGGTATGGATGGATCCATGGCTCATCAGTGTCTGAAGTCTTTATCCATTGGAGGAGCATAAATTAGAAAATGATTTCAAAGCCTTGTTTCTGTACTTATTAAAATAAACCACATTTGATACTTCTACCCCATTTTCAGTCTTACGAACTGAGACAAATACTGTAATTCACACCTAGTTTTGGTTTGCACTTTCTCTTCAATTTCAACATACAAGATGGCTAAAATAGTTCATTTATTCAGCCCATTTAGTAATGAAAGAGATCTTCCTAAGGAGAAAAAGCAAAGTATAATTTGAGGGAATAATTCTGTGTTTTATTCTGAGTTCTTGCAATTTTCCCATGGAGTCCCACCTTTCCTACATGTGTTGGAATTCTTTAAAATTCTCAAGAAGAATCCTCAAAGATCACAAGATGATGTTTTTAAAGGAAAGCAGGACTATAAAAGTTATAAAACCTAT